>NC_064905.1:16005142-16316352 GCF_929443795.1 Astur gentilis | reverse complement strand
GCGTCCTGCTCTTCAACCGCCGCAAGCAGCGCGTCGACGGGCTCGCCGGGGCCGGGCATGGCGGGGGGCTGCCACTGAGCCCCGCGCCCCGGCCTCGGCAAGCAGCCATGGAGGAGGGTGAGGGGCAGGGGATGAAGCCAGAGCCTGACCAGCCCGCCACCCTGGGAGAAGGGCTGCAGGCGAATGCCTCCCCATGCCGGGAGTCGCCTGCCGAAGCCCAGCAGGTCCCACTTAGCATCTACCTGAAGGAGAACATGGCATCAGCTGCCACCAACGGCGTGCAGGAGGGGATGGCCAGCAGGATGGAGAGCAGGGCAGGGGGGCTTGGGGTTGCAGGAGCCCCTGCGGGGCTGAGCGCAGCAGCGGCTCTTGCCCTGCCACAGAGCCCCAAGGAGGAGAAGAACGGCGAGGTGCCCGGCGAGGTGCCCGGCAAGGTGCCCAGCGCTCCAGTGGGGACGGCCACCGGGACGGCATCCCCGGCCAGCCAGCAGCAGAATGGGGTGCAGGGCCGGCAGTACTACGAGGTCCATCTCACCCTGGCCAAGCCCAAGCCCGTGAAGAATCGGACGGCCAGACCCTTTGGCATCCAGTCGTCCCCCGCCAGCGGTCAGCCGGCGGATGGACCCCCTGCCACCGAGCTGCCCCCGCCGCCCACCTACGCGGAGACCCTGAGCAGCCCCCCGCCGCTCACCCGCGTCCGCTCCCCCCCTGCCTACTCGGCTCTGTATCCCCCCCGGGAGCAGAAGATGCTGCCAGGTCCCCCCCTGAGCTACGGGGCGAGCGGACCGAACCCTCTGCCCAAAACAGGGATCCTGGAGGAGTCGGCCGCCCGTAGAGCCGGCAAAAAGTCCATGTTCACCTTCGTCGAGAAGCCAAAGCTGGGCCCCAACCCCGATCTGCTGGACCTGGTTCAGAGCGCGGACAGCAGGAAGAAGCAGAAGGAGCAGGGGGAGCCCGGTGCTGAGGACGAGCCCTTCGCCCTCGGGGCCGAAGCCGCCAACTTTGTCCCCAACAGCGCGGCCAGGGGCGGGCAGCACCTCCCGCCAGCCGACGATGCTCCGGCGTGGTCCTCCTGCCTCAAGTCTCCCACCATCAAGCCCAAGCCGAAGCCGCAGCCCACCCACAACCTCAGTGAAGCGAGAGGGAAGGGGGCCGAGCTCTTCGCCCGCCGGCAGTCCAGGATGGAGAAGTTCATCATCGAGGCTCCCTCCCAGCCCGAGCTGCTGCGGTCCCCGTCTCCCACCATGTCCCTGCCTCCCTCCTGGAGGTATGACGCCAACGCTTGCCTGTCGCCCATGGTCTCCAGACACCCCTCCAAAAGTCCCTCCAGGCCCTCCAAAACCCCCCCAGCATCTCTGTACGGCGGCAACCTGATGGAAAATGAGGTCTCCCAGAAGGAGCTGGAGATCTCCAAGCACCAGCCCTACCAGCTCCAGTCTTCACTCTTCATCCTCTCTCCATCCAAGGGGCCAGCGAGGTCCATGCCCCGGGAGATGCCTCCACCCAGACCTTCTCTTCCCGACGCCTACCCCTACTCCCAGCAAACCTCCTGCCCGACCTCTCCGTTGCCTCCTTCCCCTGTTTGGCATCCCCCCGCCGTGCCCGGTGCCGGCCAGACCACCTCCAGCCCCTTCCCTGGTGCCGCCGGGGCTCTGCCCCTGACTCATGACAGCCGTGCCGGTCCCGGAGCCCCGAACGAGGTGCTGCTGGCCTCCCCGTGCCGCCTGCTGCCGCCCCGAGCAAAGGGAGGCTTCCAGGCACCCCGGCCCTCCTACTCCACCAGGAACGCCGGCATCGAGCCGCAGGTGTGGAAACCTTCTTTTTACTACAAGTAGCGGTGGTGGAGAGAAAAACATGGGGGCTTAAGGCTTCCCTCCGCTGGCCAAGTCCTCCCTAACTGCTCATGGGCGTTCCGAAAGCCAAACCAACCACAAAAAAGGGGGAAAAAAGAAAAGGAAATAGAAAAAAGAAGTAGCTGGGAGGCTGCAGTGCCAGGACAGGGGCGAGCCCCCCGGTGTAATGGGAGCCGAGGGGTCCCGGGGTGGCGGCAGGAGTTGGGGCCATGGAGCCTGCGGGATCCCAAAGAGCCATCGGGAGCCTGCCCGTCCCGAGGGGCCGCCGGCGCTTGCTTTCTTCTCTCGCCTGGAAACTGTATGGAGCATTGCATCTCTGGCTCCGTCCTTTCCTCGCCTCCTGCCTTTCCAGCTCTCATAACCGGCAGCTGCCGGCTCTGCCCGTTCACCTGCAGCCCTTCTGTCCTGCCGGCTCCTCTCGGCCTCCTACCAAAGCAAACCCAGAGAGGACACACCGCCTTTCTGCCTCACTGTGCCTGCTCCTGTTTCTTCTGCTGCTCCTTCGGGATCTGTCCTCGTTTGCTTCCACACTGCGGAGGAAGAGCCACATCCCCGGGGGAATGGCAGAGCCCCATGGTGCCGAAACCGGGGACACCGCGGGGTCCCTGTCCCTCCCCGTGCTTGGTGCTGGAGCTGGGGACAGGCAGCGCTGCTTGGCACGGCCAGGAGCGAGGGATGTGCCGGGTAGAGGAGGACAGGCCCGCTGGGTGATGCTCAGCCTGATGCTCGTGGTCCAGCCTTGCCTCTGCCCATCCCTCGCTCCTGCCGCTCTCCCCACGGTAACGAGTTGCCTTTCAACTGTGCTTTTTATTTCTCCTGCGTTTTTCTCTTTTTTTTTCCCCCCTCCCTCCTCTTTCTGAATACACTCTCTGCGCTGTCAGACCTGGCTCTTCTCTTTCCTGCTGGCTGGGGAGCAGCTGCTGGGTGGTGGACCTTTGGGGCGGCGCGGGGTGGGGGGGTCTCTGTGTGTCACCCAGAGGGAGGCTTTAGGAAGCTGCAGGTCGTGAGAGGTCCTGGGTCCTGTTTTGGGCAAGGCTGACTAATTGCAGGCTCAGCCTGCCTCAGCTTCCTCGGCTGGTGAGGGGTGGGGGGGGTGCAGAGGCAAATGCATTTTGGGGGACCTTGCAGGAGGTGCAATGCACGAGCAGGCATCCCCGGTTCCCGCGGGGCTGAGCCAGCACGAAGCTCGCCCCGGCACCAATCCTGCCCCTGTCCCTCTCGTCCCGCCGAGCGGTGCCGGCACTAACCTGCTCTCTGTCCCCCTCCAGGAAAGGCGGCCGTCCCTCCCCGCCTCACCCACCTGGACCCCCCGGCCGATGCGGCGCCCGGGCAGCCTGGACGGCTGGGCCAGCCCGGCCTCGGTGCCTGAGCTGGATGAGGGACCCCCCACGTCCCCTCCGTGGAGCGAGAGGTCCCTGTCCCCGCTGCGGCAGGACGCCGACCCTCGGGCCAGCCGGCAGATGCAAGCGCGGCTCGCCAGGAACATCATCAACGCTGCCCGGAGGAAGAGTTCCTCTCCCAAAGCTGTGGGGCCGGAGGGTTCCCGACCCTTCACCCCCATCCCTGCCGGCCCCCCCAGTCTGCCCCAGTCTCCCCGGCCAGCGCGGCCGGAGAGCTCCCGAGCCCCGGCGCTGCAGGCTGCCGGCAGCGTGCCGGGGAGCCTGGGCAGCCCCTCGCCCACCCACAAAAGTCCCCTGCGATCGCCCCGGGTGGATGGCCCCCAATTTTGCGCCTCTCCCGGGATGCCCCGTGCCTCCTGGGCAGAGGGTCGCCGGCTTCTGCTGTCACCCAGCGTGTCCTCCTGCCCCGTCCCCGGGCTGTCCCCCAGCCCCAAGAGTCCCCTGCCATCCCCCGTGGTGGGTGGGCGATCCTCGGCCAAGCGCTGCACCTCCCGGTCCCCGACGGACTCGGACGTCTCCCTCGACTCCGAAGACTCGGGGGCCAAAAGCCCGGGCATCCACAGCTTCAACCTCTGTCCCCGGGGCTGGACCAGCAGCCTGCGGCTGAAGCAGGGGGGGCTGCCCTCGGGGGCCCCCTGCACCTCCTAGACGAGCCAGCCCCGGCCAAGCCACCCTCTCCCTGGCCCTGCCAGCCCGGGCGATGCCGCCCGCTGACTCCCCCGCTGGGAACTTCCCAACCCTGGGGGCTGAGGTCCCCAAAAACCGGCGTCCCCCGCTCCTCGGCAGAGCTGCCGCAGCCCCTCGACATGCCAGCGGGGTCAGGTGCCTCCCGCCTGCCCATGGCCCCACTCTATTTTTACCACCCTAACCTTTCAGGGCAGGACTGCGTGGTCAGCAGGCAGAGCAGGCGGTGGCGGTGGGGGGGGGGAAGGCAGCCCCCAGCACGGCCCCCATCCCTCTGCAGCCCCTGCCCGCCAGCCGGCCCCATGCTGCATAACCAGGATGGGGATGGATTCGGTGGTCCCCTGCGAGCCCCCCTGTCCCCAGTGCCGAGGTGTTACCCTGGGGTGTCACCGCAGCTCTGTTTTCCTGGGGTGGCACAGCCGGTGCTGTTGCCCACGGGGTCACGGTGTACCCGGCATGAGTGGGCAGCGCCGAGCAGGTGCCACGGCCGGGCACGTTCTCCCAGCCTCCAGATCTGGCTGGTTTCAACTGAAACCAGATTTGGGGGAGGAAAAGTTAATTTTTTGGTCCAGCCCCCCAGTTCTTCATTGCCTTTTTTTTTTTACTTTTGATGCCTTCTGAAACAAATTCCCCCAAATCCTTCCCTGGTGACGAAAAGAGAGCCAAAGTTATTTATTGCCACATCAAGGGGACCGTTTACAGCTGCCCTCCCTCCCTGCCCAGGCAAAGGGGGACAGCCCCATCCTGTACCCTGTCACTGTCCCCATCCTCAGGCTCACCCCATCCCTGTCCCCACCCCTGAAGGATGGAGGGACACACAGGGACCGGCGGGTGCTGTGGCAGCCAGGACAGGTGGGAGAAAGTGGGGGGGCTGTGGGGAGGCAAAGCAAGTGGTACAGGTTGCAAAGGGTTTGAAGGAGGTGTCGGTGCAGGAGGGGATGCTGAGTGTCTTGGGGACAAGCCAGTGTCCCCACAGGGAGCCCTCCAAGGGGCTTTGGGGACAAGCAGAGGCCCCCATGATGGCAGCAGTGTCAGAGGGAGGTTCAGGGGGGGTGATGGGGAGAGGAGGGCGTCAGGGTGGACACAATTATGTGGCAGAGCCTGGGGAGAGCAGTGGGTGCCCAAGAGGGCAATGGGTCCTCAAAGCACGTGTCCCCACCCGGGGGTGAGCAGGAGCCGGTCGGGGTGCCAGGAGAGACTACGGCAGTGACCGCAGCCACCCACCCAGAGGACACAGCCTTGGTGCTGGTAAGACCAGCGCTGAGAACGGAGACTGTGTTTGGGCTGCTGGGGCTGTTCAGGGAGACCCTGTTTCCCCTTCTTTTTTCCCAGGACACGCTGTCACAGCCAGCCCTTCCCTGTCCCCCAGGGTCCCCCCATCCTGCAGCCTGCCCTTCCTGGGACACAGCCCCCCCCCCCCCCCCCCCCCTCCACCACCACGACCTGCCTTCACCACACAGTTGTATACCCAACTCACAAATAAACTGCTGTTATCCCACCTGGCCTGGCCTGCCTGGTTCCAATATGTCCCCGGGGTGGCATGGGCACACATGGCACGTGGCCACCTCCTGCTGCTGCTGCTGCTGCATGGCCACCATCCCAGTCCCCAAGCATCAGCCTTGCTCTGTGCTGGGGTGGCGGCATCCCAGTCCCCAAGGGTCAGCCCTGCTCCATGACAGCATCCCAGTCCCCAAGGATCAGCCCTGCTCCATGCCAGGGTGATGGCATCCCAGTCCCCAAGGATCAGCCCTGCTCCATGCTGGGATGACAGCATCCCAGTCCCCAAGGGTCAGCCCTGCTCCATGCCAGGGTGACAGCATCCCAGTCCCCAAGGGTCAGCCCTGCTCCATGACAACATCCCAGTTCCCAAGGGTCAGCCTTGCTCCGTGACAGCATCCCAGTCCCCAAGGATCAGCCCCTGCTCCATGCCAGGGTGATGGCATCCCAGTCCCCAAGGATCAGCCCTGCTCCATGCTGGGATGACAGCATCCCAGTCCCCAAGGGTCAGCCCTGCTCCATGCCAGGGTGACAGCATCCCAGTCCCCAAAGGTCAGCCCTGCTCCGTGACAGCATCCCAGTCCCCAAGGATCAGCTCCCACTCCATGCGGGGGTAATGGCTTCCCTGTCCCCAAGGATCAGCCCTGCTCCATGCCGGGGTGATGGCATCCCAGTCCCCAGGGATCAGCGCTGCTCCATGCCGGGGTGACGGCATCCCAGTCCCCAAGGGTCAGCCCCGCTCCGCCCCCTTTCTCAGCCAGAAATAACTGCTGTCCCGCGGCCGGACCTTGGCATCTGGGCTGGAGCCCAGGAGGGGTTGGGGCGAGCGGCAGGGAACCCGGGGTGCCACGGAGGGCCAGCTGGGACCACCGAGTGCTGGTGGCCGCAGCTTGGCTTCAGCCTCATCCCCAGCACAGCAAGAGAGAATTTTCGGTCCCCGGCATCTGGGGGTGTCGCCTGGCCAGGTAGAGGAGGTGAGGTCCCACGCTGGGGTCGGTGGGTGGGTGGGTGCGTGGGGCTTGGGGACATCCCAGCCTTGGCGGTGGGGACATCGCCACTGTGGGGGTCAGGGGATGGTCTCCCTGGAGCGGGGGTGGGGGTGTCGAGGAAAGGACGGGGCACAAGTCCCATGCTTGCCGTGCAGATGGTTAATGTTGAACTGAGAGCTGGCAGGGAGCTGCATGCCAGGCACCCGTGGTCCCGCAGGGACCCCCTGCTCTCCAGGGCTCTTAGGGGAAGCTGCACAGCATCAACCAGAGCTGAGGGATGCCAGATGCACCAAACACGGCCGAGCCTTGCACTTACTGAGCCGAACCTCCCAGCCACACGGGAGGCTGCTGCTGTGGGTGGGCAGCCCAGGGGGGCTCAGACCAGGGCTGGTCTCCAGCCACCTCCCTGTGATGAAGCTGGAAGCTGAAGAGCGGCCCAGTCCCATAAGTGGGGACAGTGACCCCGCACCCCATCTTGCCGCTGGCTGGGCTCGCCAGCAACCCGGCAGGGTTAGGTTTGCAGCCCCTGTACCCTCGGGGCCAGCAGCTGAAAATAGCTCTGCTGAGGCAGAGGTGCTGGTGGGGTTGCGGCCAGGGCCCCAGCTCACCCAGCAGGCTGTGGGCAGTGGGTGCTGCTCTGAGCGGGCTCGGGACACGAGGACACCAGCTCGCTGCAGGCAAGGACAGAACTGGGGACATCTTCTGCCTTAAAGAAAGGCAGAGAGAAAAGATGACAAGCAGGGGCTGAGGGGTGGCATGTTTGGACATTTCCCTGCATCCTTTGAAGGGAATGGAGTGTAGTGTGGGGATGATGCTGGCCAGGGGAGGTGTTCAGGGATGATGCTGTCTGGGGGAGATGCTCAGCCAAAGCCTGGCTCGTCCCTGTGGCACGCCTGGGGCCGACACATCCCTGTGCTTGGTGTCACCCCAGGACTGCCTCTCTCTTCCAGCTGGGCAGGATCCATCCCTCTCCCACATAGCTGCCCCAGGAGCGTGGCAGCAAGTGATGACCATCATGAGACCGGGCCCTGAAGACGGTAAGGGGGGCCGGAGGGTGCTGCCAGTCCCACGACAGTGCTGCCCACCCTGCCTAGGGGCCAGACCCAGCTCTGGTTGAAGCTACTGGCCCCACTCCCCAGGGCATCCGTGCCTGCTTTCTTGGTCCCCTCTTGCACTACAGCCCCAAGGGGTAGCAATTGCCTGTCAAAGGCTGGAGGGGTCCATGCACGGGGGCAGGAGAGGCTGTTTGAGCCTCTGGAGCTGAGCTAAGTCCCTGACAATTCCCCACACCAAGGAAACGCCGGTCCCTGGCACATATCCCGGTGAGGGTGCATGGCCGAGCCACACAACAGGGACCCCGGCGAGGGGATGTGGTGTCCTTGCGCTGGGCGCGGGGGTCCCCAGCACTGCAGCAGCCTCAGCTGTGGCTGTGCTCTCCCCTCGCCTCCCCAGTGCCCCGGCTGGACCTGGGCAAGAAGGTGAGCGTGGCGCAGGACCTGATGATCGAGGAGCTCTCCCTGCCGAACAACCGTGGCTCCCTGCTCTTCCAGCAGCGCCAGAGGCGGATGCAGCGCTTCATCTTTGAGCATCCCAGTGGCTACAGGGAGGTGGGTCTGTGGCTCATTCCCCAGCTCCGAGCGGGACAGCCCTTCCCCAGCTCTCTCGGCCTTTGCAGGGAAGCGATTCCTGGTGGGTCTGGGGGTCTCTCGACAGGACAGCCACACTCAGCTGCCTGCTATGTCAAGATGAAGGGAGAAGAGAGACGGCTGGGTGGGCTGGGCACAGAGATGGGCAAGCATCAGGTTCAGCATCCACCGAAGAGCAAGAGGATGGTCCCCCGCTGCACCCGCTAACCCCTCTCCTCCCCTCCTGCAGTTCACAGGGCCAGGGGCGAGCGGCTCACAGCGCACCGCGAAAGGTGACCTGGAGGGAACAGCAAATGAGTGGACGGTGAGTAGGTGGAGGAAGCTCCGAGGTGCTTTCAACAGCCTCCCGAGTCTTGACCGGGGCAGGGGGAGCTCCCCGTGCCCGCTGACTCTCTCCTCCACAGGCGGGGGAGGATGCCGAGGGCCAGCAGAGTTATCACTCCGAGCTCCACGTGGCAGCATCACCTCAGGGCGGCCCCCCTGAAGTGCCCAAGAAAACAGAGAAAGTCTTGCAGATGAGCAAAGTCCTCAACCCCGATGCTCTGGCCCCGGGTAAATGCCACCTACATCCCAAAGCTGACACCGTTGTAATCTCAGTAATGTGGGGCTGGAGGCAGCGAGCTGCTGCCTGCCGAGGCGTCCTCCCCAAAACCCTCCCCCAGAGTTTTTATATGTATAAATGTATCACAGATATTTGTTATATACACGTAATCCCAGCCATGGGAAGGCAGGGCTGTTCCCAGCCCCCTCTCCCCTGCTCGGCACGTTGCCCCAGCCCGGCTGTGACCGCAGCAGCCCACGCCATCTCTCCCCCTGCACAGGGTACTCAGGCCCCCTCAAAGAAGTCCCCCCGGAGAAGTTCAATGTCACCGCCATCCCCAAGGGCTACCGATCCCCATGGCAGGAGCTCTTCGGTGACAAGGACAAGGCTGTGCATGGCGAGAACAAGCCGCCCGTGAGACCCTCTCTGTGGGACTTCAGGAGCTTCAACAGGTAACACTGGCCGACAAGCAGGCACCACCAGCCTGTCCATCCCTTGGCCAAACCCTTCAGCCTCAAGAAGCACCTACCATCCTGCCAGGGAAATGCAGTGGTCCATGCCCTCTTTATCCACCACGGGGGAGCAGCAAGGGCTCAGGTTGCTCTTTTCCTGCTCAGGAGCTCCTCCATGGCTCCTCTGCAAAGGTCCCAGCCTCCAGCAGCTCCCCAGATCTCCTCTCAGCCCCACCACCAGGCTTGCACAGTCGTAAGCAGCTTGATCTCACTGGGTAGCCTCAGGGATGAAATTTGGGAGGACTAATGCTCATGCACATGGTCCTGGAGAAGGAATCGCTGCTTCCCAGCTGGGCTCAGCTCCGGGCTGGGTGGAAGAACAGCACAGACACTGCCAAGCCGCTCTCCTAATTTCCTCAAGGTATCCAAGCAGCTGCTGGAAGTGGTGGGGGTATAAGGTTAATCTTCCCACAAGGTGCTAAGAGGTCACCAGATTCCTTCCAAACACCTGCTTGAGACTGAAGTCTCCAGGCCAGGGATTTCTGGTGGCTCAGCCTGGCAAGCTCCATGCCCTGCGGCTGCTTCCCATGGAGCATGGCTGCTGTGCCTCCTCACACCTCCCAGTTACAGCGGGGTCGAGGTTGGGACCCTGGAACAGACACCGCCAAGGAAAATCTCCTTTCTGGAAAGGTGCTTGGTGGGGATTCAGGAGATGGTGGTAGCAAAGCACCAGCAGCCAAGGTAGACTAATGAGAACTGAACATTTAAGCTGCAAACCAAGGTCCTGGCTCTCCTCCTCACTGAAAGCCTCTTTTAGGAGGATGAAAGTACGTTAGCCTCAGTAGCCTGACAAAGGTCACCTTCCTGTAGGCAAGCTCCCACCGGAGCTCCCTACCAGGACACAGCACTTCTCCCCATCACACCACCTGCCATGGTGCTGGACCTCTGCAGATGGCAGCTTTCCTGAGCCCACACCGGGGTTGGATTTGAGTCGGGGGGGACAGGAATGCTGCTCTTTGAACACTTGGCAGAAGGGGCTACAGGGGACTACAACCCCTCTACATGGGAACAGTGTCCCAAAGTGCAGAGATCAGCCCGACCGCCAGCAGAGCCGAGATGCTGCTGCCGCGGTCCCTTTGCTGCTCTCCTCTCCCTCAGCCCTGGGGCTTGGCGAGGTGCACAGCACGAGGCTGCTGCACGCTCGGCCCCACTGCATTTCCCTTCCCACACCAGTGAAAGCATGATAGTGCACTGGTCTGCACTGGAAGGGGGCTGAGGGAGAAAGGGAAGAGGCAGCAGGGTTAATGGAAGAGACAAGAACCCACAGGCAGCCACCGCAAGCGTGGGGGAGCAAAGGGGGAGCTGCATTTGCTATTCCTTCAGGGTCTCCTTCCCAGTTACTCAGCCATCTTGAGCTTCCTGGAGCAGTAACATCCAAGGAGGTGCTGTAGGGGGAGAACAAGGAGCTGCTGCAGTCACTTGGCTCTTTTCTTTCAACGTTTAGCCATGTTCCTGCCTCAGCATTTATTTACAGACAGGGACTTAAGCAAGGGCATGTTTCTGAATAATGCCTTACCCCGTACCATTTCTCCTGTCTCACATGCTGCCTTTCTATTTAAAGTCTTGAACTGTTATTTAATACAGATGGATGCTAATTTAACACCAAGCCTCTCGCCACCTCCTCTAATTCTTCACTGAGGCATGAAGATTCAGAGAGCCAATCTGCTTTTAACTGGGCTTTTCATGATCTTCCAGGCTGTTGGCTTTTAAATCACTTCTCAGTTCATCAAATACCAAACTGCAGAAAAACAAGCTTTTTGGAACAAATCAGCTAGCAAAAAGCCAGGGGTCTTGCCTAAAGCTAGGTGAATCCCAGCACAGCTCACATGGGTCACAGGGCAAGGGCAAGTTCACCACCTCAACAGCAACTGCACTAAAGCAGACTGATTTATTCCCAGCTTTAAACATTCAGGCTGTGATGCAAAGACCTTTGGCTACTTTGCTAAGATGTGCTGCCTTAAAAGAAAGTGAACACCGATCTTTGAAAAGGACTGTCTTTTCCCAGAAGGGAGAGTGTTTCTGGAAAAAACGTCTCCCATTTACCTTTCCCCTCCCTTATTTCTCCTCTGTTGCAAAACAGTGCCATGTTACTCATGTTCAAGCAGCATCTCCCAAAGCAAACATTCCCAGCTATACCTCATTGATAGCTCAGCCTCCATGTGCTGCTCCAAAACCAACATTCTTGGCTTTTCAGGGGCTGGCATTCTCTTCCCTGGTCCCTTTCCACATTTCTCCAGGAAGGGATGACAGCTTTTGCCCCCGCACTGCTCCTCCTGTTAGTCATAGTTCAAGAGAAGCTGTCCCAAAAGGCAGACTGGAGCCAGGGCCAAGAGAAAGACATTTGCCTGCACATGTGCTAGAGCGATCAGGAGGCAGCACTATCAGCCTCAGCCCTCTGCAGAACACATTAGCTGCGGACAAGTCACTTTCTAAAGACCAGGGGGTTTGTCACCATCACCTGCTCTCTTAATCTAACATCTTTCACACACAGCACATCCCTACTGCTGTTGGCAGAGCCGATCAAGAGAGACCAAGGTGAAGGTAACAACACTGTCCCTCCCTCCCCTGCACAGCCACCGACACTCAGGCACCAAACCCCACTCTCCAGGCCTGCCAAAGCTTGAGTTGAGGTTGGCTCTGTACAAGAGAAGCACCTTGGTGGGCTAGCAGAGGCTCCAACAGCATCCTGGGGAGGAAAAGGAGGGCTGTCATTTGCTACAGGCATTGCTAGGTTGCTGCTGGGCTCAGAATCAGTAAATCCAGACCTGCTTTTTCCATCACCTTTGCATCACGCACAACCTCTCCTCGTGATGTGCCAAGTCTGCTTCTTCTTGTGCCACAGGACTCCCACCCCATTTGACAGAGCACTGGTCAGCGACCTGCCCTTTGTGCCTGCCATGGAGCTGGATAACTTGAGTGTTCTGGAGGTGATTTCCCACAGACGCAACTTCAACAGAGTGCCACAAGGTTGGGTGCGGATTCTACCAGAGAGCGATGAGCTGTAGTACGCGTGCTCCCTTCCCCATCACCACGGATGCTTTTCTCGCTCAACTCAAGCATAATTTGCACGGTAGGGGAGAGGGGAGTAAGTATTCTTCGTGAAAGCTAAGCTAGTGGTCTCGGGTTGTCATCTTCTTCAATGGGATTTGAACAAGCTCAAGTCTGGGACCATTTTGAACTGCCCTTGTACCAGCCGTTTTCACAAGGGCATTCAGTGCTAAGCTAACCAGCCAAGTTGTCATCATTAATGCAAGCAGATCCCCATAAGCTCCTGTACAGCCTGTCCTTTTCCCTGCCTCATGGAAAATGGCAGGACCGCCAGCTGCAACACACCAAGCTGTCTCGGTGCTTCTCCACCGACACACAAGACCTGCTCTGACAGCTGGTGCCTTTGCAGAGAAATTCCATCTTCAGGACAACTCTACATCTGTCATTCCGTTCAGGATGACGAGAGGAGGTGATAATTGAAGAGCATCAGCAAAACAATTTACCAGAGGCATTGGCATGTTAAAAGCACTTACCTTGGGCTTGGCTGGACAATAAAAACAAATGAGGAACTGGCATCTGCCTGTTTACCAACACAGCACAACCAGGATATATGAGAGAAAAACGTTGGGAGTTGGAAACTTGTGCCCCGTTTTCCACAAGCTACTGGCTAGCACTTGGCAGCTGATATTTTCCCCTCCCTGCTGCTATTTGCATGCCTTGCTTAAACACCTAAGCCCTTTGATTGACTTACGCCAGGTTTGCTTCATATGGTTGGTCAATAAGGGTCAGGCCTCGCCTGGACCTGCTGCACTGCAGAATTGCACCGGTCTGAAGATACTGCCAGGGTATTCTGGTAACTTCAACATCAGTGGGAAGGAAAAGCAGCACAGCCATGACTCCAGAGCAAGCACAGGCTTCTCTATGAATCCAAAATTCAGCAGTGAGGATTCAGCTACACAAATGTTTTCAGCAGTGACACACAGCAAGACATGCAGCTAACAACAGTCTATAGGACAGCCATCAGAACATCTGGAAAACCCTGCTAACAAAAATCTCTTAACACAGGCTTTCTATAATTGCTTTCGTCAGGTTCTTAATGTTACCCTTATTTAATCTTGCAAAAGCAGGAGCATCAGAATAAAAGTTTCTCTTTCCACCACTGTGGTTAAATCAGGCAAGTAAATTTTGTGGTAAAAATGCAGTTAACAGCTGCCTCACTTGTGAGGTGTATTTGTAATGCTGTGCAGACAGATGCACAGAGCAAATCCTACACAGGGATTCTGCTGCCGGAACACACCGTTCAGGCAGTAAACTTTCATTGCTCTGTTCTTCCCACAGAAGCAGGAGGGGACAAGCAAATGGAAAGAAAAAGGGTCCGTTCCTTAACCATTAAAAATTTGTGATGCTCAACTGCTGTCCTGTTCCAAACCCATCTCTCTCCTCCTTTGTCCATCAGCTGAAGAAGCCATGTACCCCTGGGGGCCTGGCTGGAAATAATAAATAAATTGCGATAACGTAAAGCCTGCTTGCATTCGAGATCTGTCTGCACAGAGCTTATGGGCCCCAACTGCAAAGACTTGGGGCCAGAGCAGTGACAAATACTGCAACCCTCCCCATGCACCAGCAGGCCTCTGCCTGTCCCCCAACACTACCCTGGGATGGCTCTTGCCTGACAAGAGCTAAACTAATTACCTGTGCCCAAAGCCCTGCTCTTTCTGCAGAGAAAGCCATCTGCCTGCCAGCCATACCCCTGATGCCATGTGTGCTATGCCACCTCCAACAGCCTGGCAGCATCAGTGGGACCCAGTGGCATTGTACAGGACAGCACATAAAACTAAAAGTGAACCTGCTGTCACCGTCCACTCTGCATCTTGGCTTTGGCAGCAGCCAAATAAAAATCAAAGTCCTCAGACACTGTGCTCCAGGAAGCAGGGTCTAAGCAAAGTGTTGAAAAAATCAAATATTTTAATGTGGTTTGTTTTTTTTTTTTTTTAAACAAGCAAATGAAGCTTCAGAACAGGTCCCGTCATGTTTTGCTTTACAGAAAGATGTCCACAGATCCATTGCCTGAAAGCAGCTGACATACAGATACACTCAAAATCCTCCAACCACGCGTACATACATCTTAACGCCAGCCTCCATGCAGGACACAGTTGCTCCTGGGCAAACACTATAGTTGGAGCACAGAAAGAAAAGTTTCAGGTCTTATCAAAGCAGGACGAATTGGGATCCATCTCACGGTTTAAGAGGAGACTGTATCCACAGGCCTCCAAAGCCCCAGTCATGCTCCAAATATACCCCAGACAAGCTTGCAGCTGCACCACGTCCTCCCCTTGCAGCTGTCAGCAACACCAGCCCAGCTTCTGGGGGCCACCGAGGGGGCCTTCACCAGGCTAAAACTGGCAACTGCTAAACGGTCACTCCACATCACGCCTGCACTAGCCAGGGGCTGCTCACGTGACCTAATACTTATCTTGCTCTGGCCGTGCAGGATTAGAAGTGAAGCATCAACAAAAGTTTTGGTTTGGGTTTGTGTTTTTTTTTTTTAAGCAAGAAGTCAGGAAAAAGGAGGAAGGAAAATTCTGTGGCAATAGTAAGGCAAAGCCATGGGTTTGGCACAGCTGATAAGCTTGTTTTTCAGCTCTTATTCAGTCCTGGTGTAATACCTCATTAGAATAATAAGTCATTAGTTACCTAACAGAGTCTCTGGTTACAATTTAATAGTCCATAGTGTTCAGACTGAGCATATCAAATGGGCTTGAAAAGGGCTAGGTTTTGTTTTTCCAGAAGTTTATTTCAAAAGTGTGCAAATGGGATACATGGATAGGACTGTAATTCTGGTACACCTGATCCACAGACCCCTGACAGCCCTTCTGTCTGCCCCCCACCCCTCCCAACCCTCCCCACACTAAATGAAAGATCTGGGATGTATCAACAATCCGATTAGCTAGCGGAGACACGGAGCTCAGCTTGCCCAGTGTCTGCAAGCAGGGAAATAAGGCTTCTCTAGCTCACCCACAGCTCAACATATGGTGCTACCATGGTAACTAGAAAATAACATTTACTTAAATGATGACGGTGGCATGACCTGCTAGGGGCTGCTGTGCTTTCCCGCGTGGGCACCCATCCTCTGGGGATCTTGAGACGGGTAGTGAATGGGGCCTGGGGCTCTCATGAAGGGAGGCGGGGGCCCCATGGCGTGGAACATATGTGGTCCAAAACCTGCTGAAACAAAGTTGGCAGCTTCAGACAAAGCAACAGAACAACCCATGCAGATGTACTGCTGCCTGAAACTACCGACAGAAAACAGCTGGCTCACAGCTGTGCCTTAGAAAGGTGCACATCTCCCCTAGTTCTTCAAATCCCCAGACACCTCCCCCTCTTTCTAGTACAACTGCAGGCAAACCTTTCCCAACACACATCCTTACTCGCAGATAAAAGCCAGTTGCGTGACTGAACAAATGTCTGTAATGCCAGTCTAAATGCTCTCTGCTCAACCATGAAGCAAAGCAAATACATCCACAAAAGTTGATGTCCCATTAAAAAAAGGGTCTCCGGACAGATATATACACACAGCCAAACACAGGGTGGCATTCAACCAGCTGCAGAATTACCTTTTGAAGTTCAGGTTAATGTGGGATTTACACAGCCCGCAAAAGCACTGAGTAGGTCTCAGTACCAGTAACGGGAATCTCTGACATGCCTGAGAATTTGCAAGTGAATACATACCACAACAGGCAGCTCAGTTTAATTAAACTGTGCTGACAGCTCATTTTAGATCATCAGTTTACACTGTATGATCAGGGATGAGGAAAATCAACTCAGGGCATGCATCAGTGCTACAGCGCAGCTGAGCAAGGAGAACTAGGAGGACTAGATGGTCTAACACCAAGTTAGACACCCCCTCTTGAAGGGGAAACACAAGTACCTGGAGGTGGTGGTGGAGCAATGCCAGGAGGAGGTGGCAAGGCAATGTTAACCACGGCTGGAGGGCCACTTGGAGGTAGGTTGAAGTAATTTGCAGAAGCCTCCTCTTCTGCAGCTGGAGGAGGGGGGAGAGCTGCAGAAAAAGTACACAGTGGTTATGGAAAATCTCTTAGTCAAGATATGCAGAGTTATCTGCCTTCAGAGAGGAGACACAACCAGTTCTTTCACAAGAGCAAACTGCTGCTACTATCGCACCTATGAACTGGAGCAAGAAGCAGGACTGCACTGAAACTCCAGAACAGTCACCATTTTTCTTCACCTGAAACCAGCTTTGCTTTTTCCATCATACAATGCTCAGCAGATTAGGAAAACATTAACCAAGCCTTGAAAAGCGTGGGTTGACAGTATCTGAGACCTAGGTAACTTGAATTCAGCTTTAACTTTTCACTCATCACAAAGAACTCTCTTTTCCTCAACAGTTTGCTTCTAGACAAAGCTCACCTCCCATCCCAGCTGGATCTGCTGCAAATCTACTGTAACTGCCTGCTCTGGGCTCACCAGTGCCTCTACAATCCTGAACTCTGTTACTGCTCTCAGAGTTTAACCCCAGCCAGCAACTAAAGCACCATGCAGCCACTCACTCACTTCCCCCCCCCGCCCCCAGTGGGATGGGGGAGAGAATTGGAAGGAAAAAGGTTAAAATTCATGGGACAAGATAACAACAGTTTGATAGAACAGAAAGGAAGAAAATAATAGTGATGATAATAATTACAGTAATAATAATAAAAGGATTGGAATATGCATTGTGCATCACTTGTTTTGTAATTGCTCACCACTTGCCAACCAATGCCCAGTTAGCTCCCGAGCAGCAATCCCTCCCAGGCCAACTCCCCCCAGTTTATGTACTGGGCATGATGTCACATGGTATGGAATACCGCTTTGGCCAGTTTGGGTCAGCTGTCCTGCCTGTACCCCCTCCCAACTTCTTGTGCCCCTCCAGCCGCCTTGATGGCCAGGCATGAGAAGTTGAAAAATCCTTGACTTAGTCTAAACACTACTCAGCAACAACTGAAAACATCAGTGTGTTATCAACATTCTTCTCATACTGAATCCAAAACATAACTCTGTACCAGCTACTAGAAAGAAAATTAACTCTATCCCAGCCAAAACCAGCAGAGAGATTTAATACCAGCCTCTCTCATGGAAGCAGGTCAGCATTAAGTGTTTCAGAGATGAAAACAACTCCCTTACCTCCGGGAAGTCCTGGAACTGGCTCCAGCTTTATCCCAGATTCTGTAGTACCTTCCTTGTCCTTTTCTTTTCCTCTTGCTGCCTGGGACCTAAAAACCAGACAAGAGTTTGAGAACAAGGATGAGAAAAAGCAGGATAAGCAGATAGTCACACAACGATAGTTTCACATTATCTAATCCAGATACATTGCTTCAGGCCAAAGACGAAAAATTCACAGAACATCAGACACAGCTGGCACAAAGTGTGCCAACAGTGCTTACAGGAGACAGATTAGAAGCAAAACCACAGAAACTCATCCATAAGCCTCAACCAGGAAATCCTTTACACAATTCGTGCAATTTGTGTAATCTCCAATCCAGATCCCACTGCTGAAAGAAAACCAAATTGTAAGATGACCTCAACTATTTACCAAATCAGTATCTATTCCAGCGTAATATCCAATCCTGTTCATCAAGACTGCATAAAATAAGTGAAAAACCTTGTGGCAGTATCCTCAAGGCTTCCGCCTCCACACTCACCTTCCCCATTTGACATTGAGCCTGCGACCATTGACAATGAGTTTGTTGAAGGATTTCTCAGCAGCCACTTCTGCAGCTTGCCGGGTGGCAAACTGGATGAAAGCACACTGTTGTCTCTGCACTACAGTTATTGTCCGAATCTCCCCAAACTGGTAGAAGTGATTTCTGTGTGGTGGAAAAAAAATTAAAAATTATGAAACCCCATTCCTCCTAGCCGCAGGGTACGTAGCAGAGTAGGATCTCATCACGTGCTGAAACAGGTATGCTCAGATCCTTTCTTTTCTCCATCACCAGTACAGACTAACCATTAGAAATCAAGTCTCTTGCCCCTCTGTGCAATTATGGAGTAATAAGAACTCTGCAGCAGCTTTTCTCAGCAGCTATCTAGAGAGAGGCTATAGGACTTCCTTGTAAAAAGTGTAACACAGTAACCCCAACAGCTCAGAAGGATGACTCATCTTTAAAGAGAGAAATTTTAATCAAAGCATTTGAAATGTGCCTGTTTATCTGTTCTCCAACAAGCTGGCACTCCTCTGCACTTGCCCACCAACCAGTTCCCCATTAAAGAAAACTGAAAACTAGGCTTATTTTTTTCCTTGCAAGAAAGATTTCCTCACTTGAAGATGAGCAGTAATCAAAGGATCAAATAAAAAGGCAAGGGCAATACAAATTCACCACACACCTGAGATCTGATTCAGTGATAGTATCTCCAAGCCCTCCAACATACAGTGTAGTAATAGTCTTGTCATCAGGGGGGTCTAGACGAGGCATGGTTGACGCTCGTTTCAGAAGTTTATCAGCCACAGGATCATTAATTCCATAGTAACGATCTTTGATGTTCTGATCAGCCAGAGGATCATCTGGATCTGTAGGTTTCTCATGTCTAAAGTTCAGCAAACAAAGCATAACACCAGTCACAGCTGCATCAGATTAAAATTACTATAACTGCGACCTTCCCTTCTAAAGGCCCCTGGTCACTTATATGCTTAACCCTGTTCACCTAAACATGCCAAAATGGAACAAAAAGCCCTGAGAACTTAAATTGCAGCCAGGACTGCCTCAAGTTCTGAATGAATGGCACCTCTGACAGCTCAGCATTCAACACTACAAAATACAAGAGCTGGATTTCAAATGGCCTCTTGTTCAAATACAAAGATCTCTGATTGAGGGGACTGACGCCATGAAGGGAAAAAATGAACTATGCAAGAGAAGAGCTGGAGTCACTGCTTCAGCAAAACACTACGACACCACGCAGCTAATTCCTCACAAACGAACTTGCCACAACAAAGATTCATTCACTGGCCCTGCGTGCCAACTGGATGCAAGTTTCACACTGACCCCAATCACAGTGTGCGTCTCCTGTCCACTGCAGCATTTCCTGCTCTTCAAACCCCAAGGGGAGCTGTATCTGACCGCGATGAAGAGATTAACTGTTCAAGCTGTATCGGTACCTGTAGGGACACTCTTCTCCCCTCTTGCATTCTCCTTTTACCCAGAAGGAACAGATGTGAGGACGGTTACGTTTATAGTAAGGAGTGGTCCGAGCCAGCTTCAGCAGCATGTCACTGGTGGATGTAGCTTTTCCTAATGCACCAACTGGTCTAGTGCCATCAGAATTGGATATCTAAACAGTAGTGAAAACACAAATAATTATGTATGTATCACCACTGAAAACTAATACACAGAATCAGAGCAAGCAAATGATTTTAAGATAAGCTAGATCATTCCTCCCCTTTCTTCCCCTATACACATCCACACACAGAGAGCATGATTACAACTACACTTTCTTACCTCTCGTTCCATGTTTTGGGTGTAGTACTCTTTATTGACGTCAGACTTAGGCATTTCATCCTTAAGGGAGAGTCCTGCATCCCGGACTTGAATAGGCAAACCTAGAATGAAACAAACAAAAAAAACCCAACCCCCCCAACAAACCTGTATGAAGCACAAGCTGAAAGAGCAGAAATAGTTATTGCAACCTGCATTAGCCAGGGATAACTCATCTACTTCTCAGGTATACCACACTGCCCCTGAACCTCAGAAGAGGTGTGATCATTCTTCTCAAATACTGTCCAGAGACAACTGTTCCAATTACATGCACACATTTAAAGACATTTTACCAACTGTCATTTCAGAAGCAAGTAGACCAGCTTCTTCTCCTAGTTTACATTTTTTGGTACACACCATATTCCAGGTCAAGCAGACAGGTCTGACAGACGTTCTTCAGCTTGCTGCATGTCTGGCATACTTCTGTTTTCTTGAAACGCATACGAACACCAGGGCACCAGCGGAATACTGTGAAAGGTCTGGCACAAATCTGAAAGACAGAAAGTCGACGCTTGTATCACTATCACACAGCAATGAAGTTACCATTCTGGTTCTTGGACACAACTTGAAGTCCAAACACATCTAATCTTTTTAAACCATAAATACAACTTCTTCATCTTAGTGCTAAGATTCAGACCTTAGGAAACATTGTTTCTATTTGGTGCCTTACTTTGACAGGAGAAAGTTTTAGGAAGGTTTTTTTCTTCTTCTTTTAATTTATTACAATAACCCAAATGCTGAAAGCAGATCTATTCAAAGGAAAAAGAAATTCTCCTTCATTCCAGGTGATGTCAGTATAGAGCTTTAGAGATAAATTACCAGTTATCTGTAGATCAGTCACCAGCATAGCAGCAAGCCCAGTGAGAGGTTATGAGACTTTTGGTCCAGAAGACGACTACTGCTCTCTATCTTATCTGGTGGAATGATGCATCTGCTTCCGCTGCATGTACAGTTTGAGGAAGGGAAGCAAGATTTCAACACATACCTTCTCCTAACCTCAGATGACAACTGATAAAAGGGGCAAAACCCCCTCCTTTCATTTCCCTCAGTCACAACAACACTAAATATTTCTTGCGCTCTCAGAAATAAACATGGCTTATTTCTTAGACAGCTAAGACAAATCACCACATAGCCATGAATAACATATTCATGGCAAAACTTAAACTCCAATTATTTATGCACCACTTACAAGCCAAAAAAAAAAAACCCAACAAACCAAAACTTGCAAGAGAAAACGAGATAAATTAAAATGCTGAAATACCTTCAAATATAGTACAACAATATTTGCAAAACCTAATTCTGATACACATGAGCAAATCCTAAGTCTGTCTGAATAGTCAATAATTTTACTTAATTTTAAGACCAACTGACTTCGTCTAACAAAGCACACAGTAGACTGACCTAAAAATTTATATAGTTACATAAACATTTTAAGTTGTTAACCCAGATAAGCACTTTCCTGAAGCTGACAGGTTTTTTAACATTAAAATCAATTACTCCTAGATGTGCACCAATTTAGACATTCATTCTTTTAGACAACAAACATACCTTGCATTCTTTTCCATATTTTTCTTTGGTCTGAAATATAAATCAAAAACAATAAAAGAAAATATGAAATATCATCAATTCAACACAAAACATGAACCATATCACCAATGCTATAAAGCACAGTGCTTTCTTCCTGGTTATGCTGCATTTAGACTCACCCACCCCTGTGTTTTGGGCTCACAACTTGGCTGGTCAACAGGACAAAAAGAATCCTAAAAAACTCTCAATCCATTTTTTGTTTTAGAAACATTCATTAAAAACACAGTACCATTAAGTCCCACCTCATGTACTGATGAAAGGCGAGAATGAAATGGAATATTAATAGCTATTTTTAAGCAAAGATGATGATACGTGAAATAAGTCCATGAACATAAGCAGGTTTTGAAACATCACCTATACCAGCAGTAGTGTTATATTTCACAAAAATATTGTGATCTCTCTCGGCAAACTTGGTGGAATAGAAAAGTGAAGGAAAGATAATGTAAATGTAGGTCATAGGCAACTGGACTGAGCAGAGAGAAAAGCAACTTAAAATGGACTGACTCATCCTGCATGGAGGAAACCCAGGTAAACAATGAAGGATTTAAATTACCATCAGGCAGCCTTCATAAGACAGTTTTAACTTATTTTTACAGGGGGATAGTCTCTCGTTTTAGAAATTATGCCAAGCTATTTAATATTTCAGCACCTCATTGTTCTCCATATTGCATGATTTACCAGTACCAAAGCTTTGTTTTCTACTATGTCCTGCACTCTAGACATTGGACTGGATCATCTTGTTCTCCTTTTTGACTGGTTTATTCTTAAATCACATACTTAATACCACGATACCACATACCAACAATGGCTGGAACCAAATCCTGTTGTGCGGAACCAACTAATTAGGAGGGCACGTCCACCTCAACATCTCCTCCTGTAACCAGGCTTATTTTAGTCCCCGAAACCCAACAGTTCTAGGGCCAACACAGAGGAAAAGACTGCACAGTCAAACAGGCACATACCATTCGAATATATGGGTTTTCTCCAAGACATGTCTGACAGAGAATAGGGAAGTCCTGAATTGAGCAAGAACAAGGAAAATCAGGAATTTGCACAAACTCCATCATCACAACAGCATTCAAATCACACTCTGAACCAGCACTACTGAGTTAAACTAATCACACCGTCTGAAAGATGCAAAAAGACTCACTCAAAAAGAATCACTAGGAGAGCTGCAAGCCACCACCCAATACCCACGTTATGAAAGAATCATGACCTGCTAGCTATTCCAATTCGAAGTAAAACTTAGAGCAAACAAAGTGTGTATTTTTGAGGTCTTAACTCTTCAGCGACCTGACGGCAGCAGATGACCCCACCACCCCCCGTTATCCCTCAGCACCTATTGTTTGCACTGGGCCCACCCAGGAAAGGCCTCAGCTCTAAGGAACGCGGCCACGGGCACACGACGGGCCCAGCTCAGCCCTCCCGGCTGCCAGGAGACCTCCCTGGCTACCAGACACCCTAAACCCCGGCAGGGAGACGGGGGTCGCCCAGACCATCACTCTCCCTTTACCAGCCAGCGCGGCCCATGAGGAGGGCCCGGGTAATCGCGGCAGCCCCCTCCCCGACGGGGGTGGATGGGGGGGGGTGGGGGCACGACCACAGGGACGCAGCTCCCCAGGGCAGGCCCCCGCCCGCCGCCCAGCCCCAAGGGCCGCCTCACCGCGCACCCCTCGCCCTACGGCCTTGCTCCCCCCCCCCCCCCCGCTTCTCCCCTCACGGCAGCGCAGGGCCCCGCCGGCCAGGGCCCGCCCCGCCTCTCCCCCACCGTCCTCCGGGCTCACCGCGTCCTCCCAGTTCTGCCGGTTGTAGGTGTTGGAGCCCAGCGATGTCGACATGGCGGCGGCGGCGGCGCCCCCGCTCCGCTCCCCTCAGCCGCCGGAAGTCCTCCGCGCCGCTCCGCCTCGATCCCGGCAGGCGGCGGGAGACGGAGGTGACGCCACTTCCGCTGGCGACGCGGCGGGGAAGAGCTAGGCGACGCGACAACGTCAGAGGCACGTACCGGGGGCGAAGGACGCTCTAGGCACGGCAAACCATAGAGGTCAGCCAAAGGGGCAGGAATGGGCGGAGCGAGCGAAACCACCGGGAACGGGGGGACGGGCGAAACCACTGGGAAAACGGGGGGCTGGGTGCTTAGCGCTTTTTTTTTTTTTTTTTTAAATAATTATTATTTTCTAATGAACCGCAGCGTAAGAACCAGCGCAAAGAATCCGAGAGCCACGTTTGCTTTATTGAAGGTCACTACACGACGTCAAGCAGTAAGGCAACAGTCGCCTGTCAGGGAGGGGAGCAGGGACACACCTTTCCTATCACCTACAAGCACCTACAGGGAGGGGAGGAAAAAAACCAACCCAAACCTCACCGAGCTAATTAGACCGCTCAGAATATCATAAATCAACGCAGCTTTTTGTTTTCAGTGAGAAACCGAGCATTCATGAGCAGGTCGTGCAAACACCAGCCCAGCGCCGGAGGCGGACGGCAGCTGGAGGCCTCGGTCAGCCGCCATCTTGTCCCTGGAAGGCTCTTTTCCACATTAGTGTCGCAAGCGTGGCGGCTATTTCAGCTACTGAAAAGAAGTCACAGCCAAAGGTTAAGTGCTTTGTTATCTGGACAGGTAAAGCCGCAGCAGGCGCTAGCACTAGACATTAACAACGAACTACAAGTCTTAAACTCATGCTGTACAACTGTGTGTAACCTACGCGAAGTTGTAAACGTGATGCCTCGGGCGCTTTGAGACCCGCTGCAGGATTTAGGCTGTAAGGCGCGCGGCCCCCCCGGGCACACCAAGGCAGATTTCTCACGCTACGGGAGATGTTTTTGGCTGCTGCACCCCCACCTCCCCCGGAGAGTGGGCAGCCTCGTCCCGCCCTCCTGTGCAGAGGATTTGCAGCTCCAGGCTGGCAGAACCATGGCACAAGTGTCTCGAGCAACACAGCCGCGGCTGGCTGGGATTCAAGCCTTTCCCAGCACAGCAGCACATCAAAGCCCATCAGAAATGTTTAACGAAGGTCAATGTCTGAACTGGGAATGCTCTGCAGGAAGAGCGATCTCACCCGCTTGCACTAAGCTATGGAGTTACTGGTAATTCAGTATCCTGGATACACTGCTCTTAATTACTGATTTTAGCTTGGACTACAGCCAGATTACACCCCAGATAGATTACCTCGTGGTACAGTGTATGCTAGTTAACGTATAACTGTCTTCCCACCTTTATACCGCCCTCCCACCCACCCTAACTGGAAAAAGACAAGAGTATGAACTCAAACAGCCTCTGTAGTTTTACATATACCAGACCTAATCTTAACTCTCCAGGTTTCATACTCTGATCTCTACCCCTATTAACACACATTAATTGATCTGAAGACTGCCAGGCAGCCTCTCTGGAGCATCCCTGCCTCAGTCA
The DNA here is from genome assembly GCF_929443795.1 of Astur gentilis. Taxonomy (NCBI): domain Eukaryota; kingdom Metazoa; phylum Chordata; class Aves; order Accipitriformes; family Accipitridae; genus Astur; species Astur gentilis. The sequence continues at coordinate 16,291,729 of NC_064905.1, read as the reverse complement.
AGAGCTGTGGCAGAACCTGAATTCCCAGCTCGCAGCACATCATGCTACCACATCCACCTGCAACGCAGCGGGCTGACAGTGGGCTCGGTTGCCAGTCAAATCCATGAACACTACAGCACACTATGTTTTCGGTTTAAAGGCAAACTGATAATTTCCTTTGTGAAAACAGATCTATCACCTTGGCTACACAAGCTATGCATGCCAGAGTGGTAGGGTTGTACGTCCCAATCACCCACAGCTGAGGTATCCTACGAGGAAGCAGAAAACCAAAAGAAAGCATCATGCTGCTGCCAGTAACTTGCCAATAACGCAGCAGATGTGGCCACCTCTTAAAATGTTTCTTTGGGAATGGCATAGCTCTGTGTGAAAAAGAAGTCATTCGCTATTGAGTATGTAACATCAGGTTTGTGGGCTGACATGAAGAAAAAACAATATGGGTTCTTTTCTGTTGATAAAACCAAATTCAGCCAGGTGTACTGCGAATCTGGAGAAAGCGACATCTTTCTCTGTGCTGAAACACGTGCTGCAAGTTAAACTAGCCTGTGGCAGTCTGGGGAAGCAGAGCGGTAGTTAGTGGGCACTACGACAAGAGGAGAGAGAACAAACCATCCCAAACCACGGCACCCTCAGCTGCCTCTCGCGGCCCAGCTGGGGCCCGTGGCACACACCCACACATCACAAAGGAGCTCTCACAGAACGTTTCACCAGGTGCTTTCCTCACTGTGACAGTCCATCCTGCGGCCAGCCATCGGGGCACAAGCATTTGGAGCATTTATGGGAGCACTGGACCGAGGCTGAGCTCCACGTGATGGGTGAGCCAGATGACCTCAGAGGTGTGATCGCCTTCCTCACTGGGTCGGATTGGAGCAGTGAGGTTTTTAAACTCATGCTTCATCTTGAAACTCACGGTCACTTCACCCTCTTCTTTCTGTGGGGTGACCTTGATGAAAACTCCTACCTTATTGGCTTTTCTGAAGGCGATAACGCTGCAAGGCAGAAAACAAAAGAACACTGGGTCAGCCAAGTTCTCAAACAATTGTTCTGAGAGATTTATTCTGACACCACATAAGAGGGATGCTCAAGTTTACGGCCCGTGGGCTGAATACGCCCTGCTAGAACAGCTGCCCTGGTTTGTAGCTTACTCCCTGCTGTTCTTTTTGCAGGGGGCCCACAGCCCCTCCTGCCCCACATTCAGAACATGGGTGCTCCCCTTTATGCTGACAGCTGCTGACACATCTGTCAAACAGAACACGCCTGCTTTGGCCATGGGAGTTATGTACCCAGCAGTGCAACAAAGAAGGGCCACAGCATATAGCTCAAGTTGCTCTGTGAGACGCTGCAGAACACACTCCATTTTGAAGGCTGGAGGCAGCTCTGTCACACACCCTACTGTGTAGTTCTCACCGCTACCATGAACCCTCTGCTTGCAAAGGAAAGGATTACACAGAGTATTCTGGAAAGAATTAGTACCACCACCTACAACTCAACTGCTGTAACAGCACACCTTGCCTCAAAGGGAACAGATGTCTCCTGAATAGTCCAAACCACAAGCAGAAAGATTTGAATTGCTGATCTCTGACTCCCCCGAACCCCCTCCCCCCAGGAAAACGTGAAAAAGAAGCCCCCAAACATGCTGAAGACACAGAGGAGCATGAGTTACTTGGTTGAGTGCCAAGTTTTTAAGGGACAGGATCCCCACAGGACAGACAACACTCACTCAGGGTCATCCTGGAAATCTTGAGGCTCTGCCAGCTCATCGTATTCTGCTGCAGCATCTTTACCAGCCAAAATAAGCTCCTTGGGTGGAACTGTCACCTGAAACAGAACAGGAAGAGAAGAAGCCTTTCAGCACTGATCACCACCTACACTGTGAGCAGGAGAGAGCCCTCCCCTTCTGAAGGCTGCTTTACTATGGTTTAACAGAGAAGTGATTCATCCTGGGCTTTCATGGAAGAAACCACACCAGTACCACCCCGTTACCACTCTACCAGTGAAATTGTGTATTTCTCCCTTGGGTTCTAGATCTCAATGAAAAGATACAATTTCAAAACACTTTATGATCTGATGTTTACACTGGTGACAGTCATTTAAGCTCCAAGGAGGAAAATGCAATGCAGTTAGCAGACACTGAAGGACATATGAAAAGTGTGATCTGTGGAAGGATAAACAGGAGTGGAAAGCCTTGGAAGAGGCTTGGGCTTGCACAGCAGGAGGGCACAATACCTTGGCAGTGCTGTTGATGTTGTCAGGGTCTCCCTCCTCACACTCCAGCAGCGTGACATGTGTGATGTTCTCCACTGGATTGGTCAGAGTCAGAAGGACTTGGCTTTCCTGGGGAGATTCAGGAATCACAGTTTAAGAAGCAATTCTCTAAAATTCATTGTTACTGTTAGCACCTCCAACTTCTGTGACTGATCAACACCTTCAAAAATTGCACCACATACACTCAAGGGACGGATAGCGAACACCCCCAGTCTGTAAGAAAGGTGCCAATGCCATGCGCAGCACTCTTTCTTAATGTAAGTAATAGACATCCTTGGAATCTAGCCAAGATCTCAACTCCACACCTTTTATTCTTCAGATATTGGTGTATGCTTGTGATGCCAGATGTCACACTGCACAGTAATCTACTCATTCAGAGACAAGTACATGCAGTGTAATTCTGACCACTCCCTTAAACCCTGCACCCTCTCTAAATGGAGCAAGTGAAGCCCTCAGGCAGCAATCATCACACCATGTCATCTTCCAGAAAGATCCCACATCCACACCTCCCGGCTGTGTCTCATGCTAAGACATTTCCAGAAAAAAGTACTGACCTTCATGTAGCGCAGGTTGGGAATAGACATGATTCTCACTTCAGGGATATAGTTACTACAACAAGAACAAAGCAAATGACCATGACAGACTGTGTTGCTGTCTATAACCTACCTCTTAAGCAGAGGGATGTCTTCACAGACATCCAGCTAACTTGTTCAATGCTATTAGAGCTTAGCTTACATTAAAATGAAGTGTCCTTTTGCTATATAAGCCTAATCCTACAAACTCCTGATACTGTGCTGGGCTAGCACAGCATGCAATGTCTTTTTCAAACTGCTGAAGTCTTCAGCAAACTTTTTAGAAGATAAGGGAGCAAACCTACTATGGATAAGCTGCATAAATTAAAAATGTGATCACGCCATCCTAAGAGATGACACAATCACACAGGAGGTCAAATCAAGAAAACAAAAGAAATGAAAATAGAAGGCATTAACTAAGCATGGATAGGTGGTTGTTCTCCCCAGTCCCATATCTTACTTACACAGCAACCAGCTGGATCTTGAATTTGATAGATGTTGGATTGAATTCTGGTTTGCTCAGGTTATGTTCACATTTCTAGAGACAAAGATATTTTAGTCAGCACACAAAGACAGTGTGTGGTCCCAAACCAAAGAATCAGAGCTGCAAGCACTGTGCCACTAGCCACGGCACTACTGGCCTCTAGCACAGTGCAGACAAAAACTACCCTGGCGTGCATGCAGCCATTGTTTTGTCAAGTTAATGATACTCTGAAAATGTCTTAACCAGCAACATCAGTGCAATCTCAGAAACACGGGATTTGGAATCTGGCTTAAAAATACTCGGACACTCACTGACTGCAAGAGGAAGAAGGCACAAATAACTGCAAGCCCTTTAACTATGCTCCAGGATCCATTAAAAAAACCAAACAGCTGGAACTCAGGACTGACCTCCTCATACTCTACTTTCAAATATAGGCTCAGCCTGATATTACGTATTTCTGAGAAAATATTCTGCATTTGCAAACCATTCTGCATCTTAAATACTTAAGAGAATATTGCTCTATTACCCTGGGAACTAGATAAATATCCCTGTTTCACTGAGAAAACAGGCAGCTTTTTGAAGACCACATAGTAAGCCAACAACAGAACTTGGATTTAATTCTTGCCTATCTTCACTTCCCAGCTCTCTAATTTTCTTTGAAATATTCTCTTTCTGCCTTCACTCTAAGGGCATCTTCAGTATTCTGCACTGCCTCTCACTAGTATCTTGTTTGCCCACTTTGATTTTTGTCTTTACTAATAGCAGAAATTTTTAAATTCTGACTTTACTGGCAGACTTCTACAATTCTTTGGCTAGGCAGAGCACACAGACCCTTACGCAAACCCACCTTTCTATCTTTATGCATCTTTGACAAAGTTGTCTCCCTTTCACAATCTTCATCATGTCAGAAATGCGACAGCCTCCCTCACCTCCTAGTGCTGTTACCAGTAATTTGGTTGAGAACTTCCAACACCAGAAGCATTTGAGCAGTTTCTTCTAAAAAGAAATACACAGCCCATTTCCCACAATCCAAGTTCTGTGAGCCTAGAAAAAGCACTTTTTTGTACTTAATTACCTACCCGACAGCGCAGTGAACGTTTGATCAGGAGGTGCTTATGACGTGGGTAGAGCTGGGAAGCGCAGATCGGCTGGAAGTCAGGCTGCAGCAGACGCTGACGCAGAGTCGTCACTGGGTGCACAGCAGAAAGCAAGACAAATTAACATCGCACTCAGACTCTGGAACTTGAGCTAGATTCTACATATGCGCTGGCTCAAGAGCAAGCGTGCCGCGCACTGTGTACAGACATGCTACAATCTAAGAAACTGAATTTCACCCGCACCCAATAATTCAGAAGCCACTGGCAAGTGTCACTGTTTCTAGCAGTGAATGAATGGAAGTAAGAGTTGTATAAAGGGCTGCCCTGACTGGACACGGTAACACGACAGCAACATCAGTGCCAGCCCAGGAGAAACAAGGGACCCTGATCTCTATTCAAAGCTCAGATGAGGTGGAAACAGAATTTTGTAATCATCTAGAAAATAAGTTCTTTCCTTCCCCAAGAGCCAATGCGTTTTCATGGCTTTGTTACCCTCACAGCTGGATGCTGCACAAGTACAATATACAGCTTCTCAGCAAGGAGTTTGCGTAATTCAGACTCATGCAGAGACTTGGTGACTACATAGTTCCTGAGGCAAAGAACTCCCAGCAGCCAAACCTCCCATGGGTTTCTCCCAAAAAAAGAGGCTCCTCACTGTTTCCAGTATCTAAGAGGCAGTGAGCCACCTGGCAGCCTCTGCCTCACTGCGGAGAATCACAAAAAAGTTGTCTTTACCAGCATCATACTCTCACAATGCTGACAGTCTCATGAGAAAAGGAGACGAAGACTATCTACTCCTTTCCATAAACCTTTCATGAATTAATTAATATTGGCGGCCTTTGTAGGCCTGCAGGACTATCAAGAACATCTGTCCTACTTAGAGCCACCTCAGCAGAAAGTTCACATTGCTTTCTGTACCTACTGTTTCATCCTGTTCTCTCCCAAGTTTAGTTGACCATTTTACAATATTTGCTGATCAAATCATGAGCCAGCTAAATAACTGGCAAGCATATGCAAGCTGTTGTAAGCTGATGTCAAAAGTAATGTGCAATTGTTACTTCACAGGTCAGTTTTGGCTCCAACTCCTCAGCAGCTCAGCTACCTCCTTATTTCCAGCTATTACTTGAAAAAGGACATCAGCTCTTTTCTCAATCCAAAAGCTGACACTTCACATGCAGAGAAATTAAGGTCAGCAAGAAAATGAAACAACCATTAATTAAGAGGCCTGATGTATTTGGCTCTGAGCTTTCCATGTACAACATGAACCTGAGGCTGCATTCAAAGTTACCATTTTAAAAGTAAAAAATTTCCCACCATTTCAATCCCAGCATAAAAATTACTAAAATCTTGGGCCAATAGGAACCCCACAGACAAGTTTCCAGGCACTGCCTATGTTATAAAATGTAAGGGCAAAAAGTGACACAATATTAAGGTATTACCTTCTGTCAGATTGATGGGTCTTGTGTAGTAATCCTCAGGAAGAGGTTCCACTTCTTCCACTGCATCAGCTGGCTCAATCTTGATCTCCTTCTGGTCCTCTCCTTCTTTCAGGCTGAAGCAAAGTGAGGGACAACTAGGTCATAAAATATAGTACGTGTGCTCTGACAGACAGCAACAGCACTAACTGCATTATAACACAGAAGGCAGTGAGAGCTCAGATTGCAAGACAATAGCAACTGCATAAGGACGTGAGCAGTCACTTGTTTCTACTGGGAGAAAGCAATACATCCGGAGCTGCTGCACAGAGATGCCTGAGGATTTAACATCTCTAATGCTGCAAAGAAGAAAGCTCCTTTCACTGCTATCCACGAATATGGTTCATCATCCTTCTGAAGCTGCTTTATTGCTCTGTTGCCTACACCTCCTATCCTTTCCACAAAGGTAACCCCAACCCTGAGACTCACGAGAGTCCAGCGAGGGCACTGATCGGTGCTCCGGGCCTCTGGCGTTGAAGCCTGGTTCCAAGACCATATTTGTCCTACAAGGAAAAAAGGAACTGTCAGCTTCAGGTCTGCTTCCTCCCAGGACAAAAAGACCTACTGCAAACTCATCCTTTGAGCTGCATGACAAGCATAGGGAGACAAGCAAAGGAAAGCAAAAAATGAAAGGTATTCAGTGCTTCCCAAGATTTTTTTTCTGCTCAAACTGTTAGTAAGGAGAAAACAATTACCACTGCACTGGAGACAGGGAGAGACGGATACAGATGTACGTGTCTACTGCTTATAAAGCTTTTGCTCTTTCCTTAAATCACCAGCCTGCACTACTGACACATTTTCTCTTGATCTTCTCTTCAGAGCAATAGCATATCAAGCAGTGCAGAATGAGAGCTCAGCTGCCAAAAGAACTGGGTCTCTCTGGGTATGCATCCATCTGAAATGCTCTGTAGCACTACTAGAAGCAGCTGGAAGGTTCAGCCTCCTACAAGCCTTGTTATCTACAGGTCTATCTCACCAGGCACCATCAATTGGCAGGAATAGCTGAGCTACTCCTCAGCTTTCTACAGCTGAAGCGTACACAGGGTGCTTCTGGCCACGACTGAAAACCTGAATTCTCACCAAACAAGAAATCTGAGTACCAGCCTACCCTGGTGATTCTTCAAGGATCAGAAGATTCATGTTAGTGCCATTTGCCTTGGGCAGACAAATGGCTGTGTCTCAGCCGAGCTTTGTGAAGGACTGCTTTTCAAAAATATGTTACTTACCCAGACACTGCCCTGTTTGTAAGCTAACAAAAAATTATTTCCTTTGTAAAAAATGTTACCCTCTAACTAGTTAGCCTTCATGTGCGTTTGTTCTAGGCACATCCAAGTCAGAGGCCCTGAGGCAAGGTGAAGAGAAGGATCTGTCACTCCCCTTCAGTTGGTATCATGAGAGCTTTAACACCAGCAGAAACTGTGAAAAGACTTACCACTACGTGTATAGTGTGTTGCTGTGGAGAGCCCCCAAAATAGCAGCAGGTAGCAACGGAGACAAAAAATGCAGCCATAAGACACAAGCAAGGGCACAGAGCAAGCACAGTTAATTGAGAAGTAGCAAGCATATGCCAAGTCACCCAGCTAAACAAAGTAAGCATTTACCTGCCAGTTACAATAAACAAGTCATTCAGGCCACAACCAAGTCTTAAGGTTAATTTCAGTTGAGACTTCATGCAGAAAAGTGCCAGACAATGTTGACCTAACTGTTACTGAACCATGGTATGCAACTGTCCTGAGAAAGAGCTACCACTATTGTGACTGAGGTTGCACTGCATTTCACTGCTGGATAACATGTTCCTTTGCATGGCAAGTGTAAACCTTTCTGGCATTATCAGAGAGGACTATTAGAGAGAGAGGCAATATAATGCACAGTAATGGGTGTAAAACTACTTGTCCCTAAAGAAACCCATGTGCCCTAGCACATTTTCTTCACATTCTCAATAAAAAAAAAAACCCTGAGCAGCCCTATGGTGCTACCAACTATCTAATCTTTCAAGATGAGGCTGTTGTCCATCACTTGTCCTGCTCTGAGAACACAGTACTCCCAGCTCACCGAAAAGGCCAGGGGCATGTAGTTTCGGCGTCGCACCAGCTTCTTCCTGTCCCGCTCGATCTTCTCTTTCTGAGCCAACTGCTGGTAGTACTCAACCAGTTTGTTAATCTAGAGGGATGAAAAGGAACAGATACCCAGTGAACCAGGAACAAATGCCAGACCAGCTGCAGTATTTGTCTGTGAACAAGCTGGGGCTCCTGCTACTTGTTTCACTCTGATCCTAGTACTAGCTGTGTTTTGAAGGATATACATTAAAGAAGCCTGTGTGTCTTAACTCCCACTGCAGGTGACAAACTGACCCTCCTTTGGGATTCACATCTATCAGAAAGCAGTGTCCAACTCTCACTGTGCAGTTAGGCATGGAGACTTTGTTCACGGATCCGCCATGACTGGACACAGTAATGTCACGTGGCCAAAACCAAGCAATTTGAATTAGTGGAGCAAACAGCATCTTTCCCCCCACCCAAGGCTGATCACATTTAGTGTAGAGCCCTAACTGGTGACAGGGAAGGATAGTAAAGGTGTAGTTCTGTTTTCCAGATCCTAAACACACTCTTGGTCGAAAACCAGCTTTTTTTCACATACATATGTAGCATATTCATTTGTGTCATTTTAACAGCACTATTAGATATGATGTTTGCAAATGAGTTTCTTCTGAAAAGGAGATTTTATACTGCAACATCCATGGGAGAGCCTCTAAGAGGCTTTCCATTTAATTCAGTCAATGTGGAGATTAGGAACTGGTATCTGAAGGATTACATAGATGCAGTAACAGCTTTTTCTAGCTGATGCATCTCAGCCTAAGCACGGCCTTCCCCTTCACTCACCCTCTGTGCGTGAGGATTCTCCGGCTCCTGCCAGCCACCACTAGCTGCATGAGAAAGAGAAAAAACAAAGCCCTCAGGAGAAGGTTTCCAGACTTTGCAAAGAAATCACACCTAACACCCAACTATCTCAGTTTTACTCATGAAATATGACATTCCCTATTTTTGCTACACTTACCATTGCAACTCCTTAAGTTCAAGCCTGCACAAATGCACACCTCTGAATGCTTTTCACAGGCAGACTTGGGCTGAAGGCTCTTCACCAACTTTTATACTGTGTTTTTAAACAACTGCCGTTTGAGAAATAATCAAGACAGCACCTAGGAGTCACTTCAGCAGCAGGTACATGAGTTTACAAGAACCATCTCTTATTACTGGCTGCCCATGTACCCACATCTTCAGCTCTCATTCTTCAGTCACATCAACACTGGAAGTCAGAGGACCTGCTTGATCTACTCAGCCCCATTTCTGGAGCCCGAGAGATATTTTCTGCAAGTCTTATGCACCAAGAAATAGATGAAAGCTTTGTTCCAGTGCCATCACGAAGAGAAAAAACAAGTACAAACAATGCCTAGCAACTCTGGAATAAGAGAACATAAGTGACAGAAAATAAATTAGATGTTTATGCTGTCAGACTGAGCGGCTTTGAAGTCTCTGAAGATACACAAACAAGATCTCAAGTGTGGGGGGAGCGCACCAACTAAAAATGCCCCTCGTTTGACAGCTTTCTCACTAGTCAGGTTAACATGAGCACGGAAGTGGGTCACACGTTCCCCTAACTCATCTCAGCTCTTCAGAGGAGACTTCAGCAACAAACCATTTTCCTGTGAATCTCCAACTCTGACTCAAAACCTGGACAGATATTACGTATACTGTACAGTGAGAAACTAATTTGATGATCTGTTACTGTCAAAACACAATCTGGGCTCCTGCTGTTACTCAGTTTTCTGTCTTTGGCTGTCACTTACCGACAGACTTGTCTGCCATGCCCACATCTCGGGAAGTCCAGCGGCAAAATCCACAGGCCAAGTAATACGCTTTCTTCATGGTAGTCTTGGCTGGGTCGTCAGGGAGCGGAGCAGGAATGCTTGTGGCCCGGGTGGAAAGGGTGTGCATGCAGCAGGGGCAGTCAAAGCAGTTAGCACACCTGTAAAGACGAAGGCCTGTAAGACAGTGCTCTGACAAGGGTCCCAGGCCAAGGAAAATGCTCTCAACAAAAAAATCAAAATTAAACTAACAGATCTTTTCATCTTATGCAACAGTGTTAGGGAAAGAGGGCAACAGAGCCATCAAAGCGAACGGGAGGGGTTCAAAGTCAACATGAGAATCGCAACAGTGAGAAATACTGGGTGATACTAAAAAACCCTTTGTATTATGAAAGCAGGTCATCAAAATAACTAAAACGTGAAGACCACATGATACATCACGGAAAGACTCTTATTCCCCAAAACAGACTAACAGGTAGCAAGAAGTGATGTAATTTTTGAGGAGAGTTTCAGATACACACGGTAAGGTGTTGATGAAGGAAGGAGCTGTTTAAAATAGGGAGTCTTGATGAAAAGAGCCAAAGCAACCTTACCTGTTCTTTTTCAGCTTGGCTTCAGCTGAAGGCATGTTTTCCAGGCAGCTGGGGCAGTAGTGAGAGTCCACCTGATGAACAAGATGGTCACATCACACTTCCTGGCATGCTTTTGCCTAGACCGCATGCTGGCAGCGGCCTGAAACTCTGCCGCACGATTTAACAAGGCTTTGTGTCTGGCAATAGACAGGTGAAGTCAGGGAAGACTTGAGACATTTTTTGGTATCTGAAATCTTGGCCCATCTCAGCCAGATTTTGATCTTTAATAATGTAAGTCAGAAGGTTTCTTAAGTCAGGATAGATTAAACTACTCCGCCTAGTAAGTGGGAAAAGGACAACTGGGTATTGACCTTTTGCAGTTACCACAACTTCATTTTTCAGCTGAACAGCATGGTATTTTCCATTTATATCTAAATTTCTTCTGCCCTTGTACTTACACTGGTCAGATATACATACATTTCAGAAAACGCTTTTTATCTGTCTGCTGTCACAAACTAATTTTGTCCATTAAAACAACAGTAGCAAGAAGCGGGTCCCCTTCTTGAAGAGGAAAACAAACTTATCATTAAACATGGAAATGCACAACGACTGCACTTGTCACACTATAGTAAATTCACGATGGATGCAGCCTGGTGACAAATCTATTTTCCACTCTTCAGAGGCTTTAACATTTCTGAAGAGATACCTCTTCTGAGATCTGGGTTGCACAGTCACTCTTTAAAGGCTTTTCAAATCTATCATAATTTCTTAATTCACCCAGACTTCCACAAAATCAATTCCACCAATTTTATTATGATGACTTGGGAAGTCACACGAGCAGCCCGAGGATCAGGACTTGCCCATGTTCTGCTCTGCACAAAAGCAGAGCTCCTGGCAGGGCCCCACACACCAGCAGACTATTGCTCCAGCCTGGTGATAACCTACAGCTTAAGGCTCCAGCCATTCCTAGACAAAGCACAAACTCTCCCCAGCAGAAATTCCACTGCATAACGTGGGGGAAAAGCTTGTCCAGGTGAAAATGAACTCATACCAAACGCTCCCAACCGTTCTCAAATCAAGGACGGTGCTCTCCGGCCTCAGCACACCGCTTTTGTGGGGTTTGTTACTTTGATGCTGCCAACGCCACCTCATCCAGCACATCTCGGCGAGCCCCGGGGGCCGTGTCCCGGAGCAGCTCTCCCCCTGTGAGAGGCACCAGCCCGGGAACGGCTCGCTCTTCACCCCGGGCCGGGCCCCACGGAGGGGTGTGGGTCGGTGGGCGTCCCTGCCCCTCCCCGGCCGGCCCCGGTGGGGATGTGTGTGTGAGTAGGGGTCCTTGTCCCCCCTTGCCGTGCCCCACAGCGGGGGGGGTCCCTGGTGCCCCCGCCGGGCCCCGCGGAGGGGCCGCTCCCCCCCCCTGGAGCCTATGGCGGCGGGGGGGGGGGGGGGGAGGGGGAAGACACCTCTCCTACGAGGGGAGGCCGCCTCTGGCGGCAGTCCCCACCCCTGGTACGCGCGCCTCAGCCAATCACAGCCCGAACTCTGCCGACGGACAGGTCCACAGAACCAATCCAAAGCAAGTCACCGCCCCTTCCCTCATCCACCGCCAATCACCCCTCTCCATGCAGGCAGCGCTGCGCGCACCCCTCAGCCGCGCCGCCAACCAATAGCGAGGCAGACAGCGAGTGAGCGGCGGGAGAACCACCCAACCGACGCGCGCAGAGAGGGAAACGTCCCGCCCCCTCCCAACCATTCTGCGGGCGCGGCGCAGCCGGGCCGCCGTTACCTCGTGCGAGACGCACTCCAGGGAGCGGAGCTCGCTGCAGTACCGGCAGAAGTACAGCTGCGACAGCGGCGCCCGCATCTCCTTCTCCCCGCGCACCAGGTACAGCACCCGCTCGGACTGCAGCAGCGACGCCATCTTGAGAGGGGGGCGGCTGCCGGCGAGCCGCCGCACGCCGTCAGACGTCAGCGCCGAGCGTCAGCGCGTCGACCCGCCCACGTGACCCCGGCGGGGCGGGGCGGGCCGGTGGGCGCCGCGTGGTCCGTCCGCCCGCCCGCCTCCCCCGGGGCGCCATGGCCGCCTGCCCGTCGGAGGAGGAGCAGCAGCAGCCCCGGCTCTGCCCGCAGCGGGGTCCTGGCTCAGCCCTGCGTCGCCCGGCGAAGCCGTACGCTCGCCCCTGTGCTCCTCCGGGCTGGGTGGGGGAGTCTGCGCGGGGAGCGGGGCCGGGGCCACCGGCCTGGCTGCTTCACGCGTGTCAGAGCGCTTGGTAACACGTTTTACTGCGCCCTTCGCCGCCCACGTTCCCCTCTGAACCCGCAGGGTGCCGGGCTTCGTCATCCCCCCCAAAAAAAAGTGGTTTCTTTTCAGTCTCACGGTCGCTAAGACGGAGGATCCCGACAAAAACAAACCATCCCCGTGTCGTGGGGATCAAGCGCAAAAGCGTGAGGTCTCCGAACGCCGCGTTGCGCTCCGCGTCCAGAGCTTGCATCAGCAAACCACCTCCGGTTTGCTCCCAGGCACGCCGCCCAAGCATCCGTTGCGGCCTGGCCTGCGGCATCGCTCCCCCGTCCTCGCCCCGGTTCGCACGTCCCCGTGCAGCGCCTGGTGTCAGCCCGTGGCCTCCGCCCGCCGCTTCCCCGTGCGGCTCTAGAAGAAACCCCTGCCTGCGAGGATCCGCCGCCGCTCGCGATAAAAACCCCACGTGCTTTTTATCCGACGGCAGCAGCTGGAGGGGGACGTGTTCTTGCGGAGGGAGGGAGGAGGCTGCCCGCCAGCCGCCTGTGCGCTGCTTCTGGGGGAGCGGGGAGCTGTGTGCCTGGAGGCTGGGGGTGTCTGAGAGCAAGTGGTAGTGGTTTCCGCCACTGGGAATGCGGCACGTTTCCCTGGGAAAGGTGGGGATGGAGGGTGCGGTGTATGGGTCCCAGTGTGGGTGACACCAGGCTTGTGTCCCAGCAGGAAAATCAGAGCATTCCACCTTGCTTCCCGCGGCCAGCCAGGAATAGCTGCTGCTGGCTTTGCCCTTCAGCATTGCCAACGGAGCAGAATATTCCACTGGGCAGCAGAAATGCCATTCCCAGCTGGTGGGCCGAGGTCTACCGCCTCCCCGGAGACGCTCTCTGCTTGTGTCTGTAAATCAACCCTGCCCCGAAGCCCCGGGGAGCGCTGGCTGGCGCCTCGCTGCTGGGGTTTGACGGAAGGTTGCGGTGGCTTTGCTTTTCCCTCTTGCCCCAGGCGACGGAGGCAAGTGGGGGCACGTAAGCCCTGCTGTTGGCGAGGCAGGAGGGGAACAGGAACGGGGAAAAAGCCCTTTACGAAGCTGTTACGCCATGAAATATCCCCAGGGTGCCTCCTTGACACCTTAGACCTTCGGGTTTGGCTCCAGACGGGTCTGACCCCATCCGGGGTTGGGGATGAGCCGGAGCGTGTTCTTGCTTTATCCCGCTGCATAAAAAAAGGTCCTCCCTGCCCTGCCCTTCCTTTCCCCTACCCTCTCTTCCCCTTCCCCTCCTCTCCCTCCCCTGCCGCCCCCCGCGGGCCGGGCGGGGCCAGGCGGAGGCTCCCTCCCCCGGCGGGGATCCTGCCGCTGCCTTTCGCCGGAGCCGGGCTGCAGGTAAAGGGGGGTGCGGGCAGGCAGGAGGGCAGGTAGGGCAGGCTGAGGCCGCCACCTCTTCTCCCCCGTGGTGGGGGTTCGTCCGTGTGTGTGTGTGTGTCCCCCTCCCCGGGGTGCTGGAGCCAGGGGAGGCTGCGGACAGGATGGATTGGGGGGGGGGGCTCAGCCCGGTGCTGTCGGTCGTGGCCCGGCAGAAGGCAGCTGTGGGATCCATGGAGGGATGGTGACCCCAGCCCTGCTGCTAATTAAGCCATTAACTCCGTGAGTCAGCAGGAGGCACCGCGGGGGGGGGGGGGGGGGGGGGTTGGGGTGTGTGAGGGTCCCCTGAAGTGAGGGGGGCTCTGGCTGCCCTGGTCCCACCGTTTTACCACTCGATGACCCACTCGTGAGTGACCAGCAGGACGTCTGGTTGTGGCTTTGCTTTATCAGCTCCTTTAAGAGTGGTAGCAATTAATAGGGAAGTTTTTCCCTGGGCTGTTAATCCGGCCGCATCAAAGCACGCTGTAAATCCTGGGGCTTCTCAAAGGAGTCTTTACCAAAGCCCTTTGCTCTTGAAGAAGGCCGAGGGTGGACGTGGCCACAGGGGTCTCCCTGGAGAGAGCAGTGGGGTGCTTAGAGCAATGGGGGGGGGGGGTTCTGGCTATGGGAGGGGTGGAGGGGGCTGCCCCATCACCCCTCTGCCTCTCCCTTGCAGGATGACTGATCCAGCAGATCTCAGCACTCTCCCCAAGCACATCCTGGACATCTGGGTCATCGTCTTGATCATCCTGGCCACCATCCTCGTCATGACAGCCCTGGTGCTCTGCCCGGCCACTGCCGTCATCATCTACCGGGTACGGACTCACCCCACGCGCAACGGCATCGTGTGAGGCGAAGGCGACGAGAGATGGCCGGCTTGCCAGGCAGGGGGCCGCAGCCGTGGGATCCTGTGCCAGGGACCCCATAGAGCCCGATGGGGTACCCCGAGAGCTGGGGAGAGATGGGCAGGAGCCAGGGTGGGCCAGCACCCAGGCGCCTGCCCCTGTACCCGGTTCTTGCCGGGTGAACCCACTGCCTCCTGTTTACCCACCGAGCTCGCGGGGACCCGTCGGGGAGATGGCAGCCTGGGCACCAGCAGGGAGATGTGTGACTTTGCGGATGTGTCCAGCTAGAACCGACTTGGTCCCATGAGGCAGGCAGGCTGGTCTCGCCTTTGCTGGTGACCCTGTCTCCTCCCAGGCAAGCAGCAAGGAGTGGAAATGGCCAGCAAAGTTTTTTCTTCGTTGGAGTCCCAGCTGTCAGGATGGTTAGGAAAGAAGGGTCAAAGCAAGATGGATATGGCTTCTGGTTGTGCATTCAGAGACTCGGCTAAAAGCATCGGTGACAGAGCCCATCCTGGCTGCGCAGCAGACGTGCAGCTGGCACTGGCTTCTCCTCTATCAGATAACTGCTGAAACTGTAGGAAAAATCTATGGGGCGCTCGGTTCCTCTGGGTCTAGCACGGCAGAGGGATGCGGGCAGCTCCTGCCAGCCTGCCTGCACGCTGGCTGTGCTTGGTGCCCCTGCTGATGGCTCCTGCCACTTGCCTGGCACGCTGGCCCTGTTGGGGGGGTGTCTGTGCACCCCTTGCCTGGGCTGGCAAAGCGGGAGGAGCAGAGGAGTTTGTGCCCATGCAGTGGCAAGGGACCACATAAGCTCTTATATTGCCCTGGCTATGAAATAAATGGACTTTATACATGGGTGTGTTGTGCAGCTCTGTCCACACTACAGATGGTGTCCGGGTGCCTGTGCACAGGATCTGAGATACTTTGCAGCCTCTCCAGAAACCTTCCCTGCGCTGACCTCCTGTACAGCCTTGGCTTGAGGTCCCCAGGGTTCTTGCCCAGCCTCTGAGCCCGGTGGCCGCAGCCCCGTGGGAGGCACACTGCTAGCTTCACCCCAAGCTCCGGGGGTGGAAACCCAAATTTGGCTGTGACAGCGGCAGCGACCATCAGACAGTGAGCAGGAAGGATCTCCAGGAACTTTCTGACAGCAGTGACGGCTGCTTTTCTCCCGCTTGGGTGATTGGCATCGCTCCCTCCCGGTGGCCTCGTGCCAGGCTCTGGCATGTGGCAGAAGTCCTGGGGCCGAAACGGCATCCTGGTGACTCACAGCGAGAAAGGTCGTGAATAATGAGATGAATCTGTCTGGGATATGGGGAAACACTATGGTGATGCTGGTGGGAATTGTTTAAATCCCATTTTCTCTGCTGGAAAGAGCAACCAGCCTCATGGTGTTGGAAACCCTGTGTCCCATCCCCATGCGGCTTGATCCACGACAGCTGGCATCGGGTTTGCTTTTGGTGTTGGGGCTGGAGGGGTAGGCAATTCCCAGGGAAGCAGGACCTTGGGCGAACACCTCCTCCCAAGGGAGAGAGCCCAGCATGGGGACACAGCCCCCGGGGAGCAGAAATGCCTGTGCTGGAGCTGTGGGCTGTGGTTGGGCTGGGAAGGGCGCTTACATATATTCCTTGCCTGGCCCAGAAACAAATTTCTGTTTTGAGCTGTTGTCTCTCTCTCTCCCCTCTCAAGTTGCAGAATTTGAGGCAAAAAAAACAGAGTTATTTTCCTGTTGTTCCCTCTCTCTTCCTCCCTCGCTGGCACGGCACGGTGACGGCAGCTGGAGGAGATTATGGCTGTGCTGGGTGGGAGCAGCCCCAGTTCCGTCTCCCCCTCGTGCTCCACCCCGGTGTCCCTTCCCTGGGGACACCGTCACGTGTGGGGACGGCCAGCGGCATCTGGCACCAGGAACTGGAGCTGGGCAGCTTTGCTATAAGAGGAATAGGGAAGAAGCCACAAATATTGGAGTGGTTTGAGAAGGAAGCCTGGTTTGGAGCCAAACACCTGAGGAGAAGCATGCAAACCCCCTCGTCCCTGCAGCCATGCCTGGTGGCTGTTCCCACCTCCCCGTGCCCCTTGTCATGAGCAGCCGGGGGGTACAAGTGGTTTCCTTTCATGGTAGGAGTTTTCTGGGAAGTTTCAAACCCGCGGCAAACATTTCCAGGAAAGGCATTGCAAAGCCTTGGAAAGACATGACAACAAACAGCACAGAGCAAAATGGCGGTGGGGGGAAAGCAGGGAGAAGCCAGGACATTTTTAAAGCATGAAAATGGGAGGGATGGATTTAGACTGATGTACACTGTCAAGTCAGAAATTCCTCCTCCAGGACTAAGCAAGACAAGCAAATCCCCCCGCGGCCCTCATTTCAGTGCCTGAACAGCGTTGGAGCTCGGAGGCAGCATTTGCGTGGTGTTTTGCCGAGGAAAAATGCCTTTTCCTGCCCGTTGCTGAGCGGGCCCTGCAGTGGTGACACTGTGGCAGGCAGGCGCGATGCAGACGCCGAGGTGATTCAGCATCCGCCAGGGATGGTTCCCTGCCAGCGCCAGTGGAGCTGGAGCGTGGCGGGAGCCGGCTTGTGGCCCGCGGGGGCTGCTGCTGGGGGAGGTGGATGCTGGCAGCCCCAGTGACGAGGCGATGTAGGATCCTGGCTCTTGCCTCGCCTCTGGGCAGCGATGAGAGCCATGCTGGGGACGCAAGCACCCGGCTCGGCTGCCTTATCCCTGCCAGACAGGGAATGGTGGACCCTGTGGCTTGTCAGGAAGGTTGTGGGGAGCCCCAGTGGTAATTGGGCAGCAGGAGCTGACCCCGAATATCTTGGGTGATGTGGGGGAAGCATTGTCTGGAGCAACTGCTGATACAGGACCCAAACACAAGCCCCATGGCCCCAAAGGGAGGCTTATGGGGTCCCAAATCGCCCTCTGCGTTCCAGGCTGCAGCAGGGTCTTTAGGAGCACATCACAAACGTCACGGCGGGTGGGCTCATCCTTCCCCAGCCTTGGGGCTGAGCAAATCCCCGCAGGGTCAGAGCACTTGGAGGGGCTCCTCATGCAGGAGGGGACAGCAGCAGCACTCGGTGGCCACCCGTCTCCCCTCCCCTGCTCAGCACCAGCGAGTCACTGCGTGTCCCTGTCCCCTTTGGGTGGGGGGCAATGGGCCAGGGGTATTTTTGCAGGGGGCAAATCCTGGCCTGAGAGAGGAAGGGATGGGGATGCTGGAGGGGGCAGCAGCCACAGCCATAGCTCTGGGGGTGTGGGGGCACTCGGGGAGGGGGGGGGGGGGGGGGGGGGGGGTGTTCCCTGTTCCAAAGGGTGCTGGGCACCATGCCCAGCAGGGAGGCTGCTGTCAAACCCCAGCAGCACCGGTGGAATCACACGGGCCGGAGCAGAGCGGTGAGGTCTGGGCGAGCTACGGAGGCAGCAGCGTGGGGGAAGCCTTGGCGCTGGGGGAGCTGGGGCCTCTCGCCTGGCAGAGCTTGTTTTGCTTGCGCCTCCCGTTGCACACCTAGAACAAAAGTTCAGAGGTTGCCCCAGCATTGATGCCGTGCCAGGCTGCCACAGGGAAAGCAGCGCCGCTGCCAGCCGGGGCGATGCTGCCTGCTGCTGCCCGAGTCCCTCGCCACCGTCCCAGGCACGCCGCTGGCACCGTCCCCATCACTCTGCGTGGAAGAAGCTCCTTGCTTGGCTCTGGGACAAGCTCAGCCAGCAGCAGTGCGTGGTCCCCACCTCTGGTTTCACATTCCCATGGCCTTGCAGCCTGGCGTGGAAGTCTCGGCAGCCCCCGGCCAGTGGCTCTGGGACAGCTGGGGAGGGTGGTGGCAGCGGCAGCATGGCGGCCAGGGGGCTGGAAGCGCCTGGTCTCCTGCTCCCGGACTCCTGCCAAACATCTGCAGCAGGCGGGAGCCAGCTCCAGCCCAGCTCTGGTGGAAAAACAACCGAGGAGGGAAGTTCGCGTGAGGGTCAGCCCGCCCAGCATGCCTGCCATTTGGGGTGGGGGACCCCGATCTGGCAGGGTGGAGCAGCACGCTGCCCTCAGACAGTCTTGCTGGAGCCTCCGGCACCCTTGGCTCTCCCATGCTGCCTCTGGCACGGCTTGGCACCGCAGGGACACTGGGTGACATGCCCAGGGTCCCACGGAAGCTCAGTGGCAGAGACAGGATCCATCGACTGTGGCTCATTAAATCCTCCCCTCTTCCCCACCTCCACCGAGGCCGATTCGGTGCCAGGACCCAAGGAAAGGGGACTTGGAGAAATGCGTCCCTTATTTTTATTTTGGCTTTAGGAAAATGCAATTCAGGACTGGCTCAGCCTTGCCCTGCGTGTGGTGGGGATCAGGGACACAACCACGCTGTGCCACCGCTGCACGTGCCGCACCGCTCCTCCCGGCCCCCAAGTCCCTGTTAACCACAGGAAAGCCACCAAAGCCCCGCGCAGTCAATTAGGGGATATAATTAGAAGTGAGTGTCTGTTCCCATGGTGGGAAATAGTGGGGCAGCCTCATGCAGCTCCCTGGCTCTGTCCCGGGAGGTGGCTCAAGCCCCGGCCGGGGTCAGCAGCGTGAGCTGGCTGGGGAGCGTGGCACCATGCCGGGCACGTACCAGTCCCTGTCGGCTGCAGGATGCAGCGAGGTGCAAGCAGCGTGTCGGCCAGGAGCTGCAGTCCCATGGCCCTGTGGCCCCAAATCTCCCCAGAGCCTGTGAAGTGGGTGGGGAGGGTCGAACCCCTGGTTTTGGCTCCCACAGGCTTGCCGGTTTTGGGAAGGAGCCGCCTCGTGCCACCCGTGGCCACATCTGTGAGGGGTGACCGGAGCATCCCTGCGGCCAGCCCAGCTGTTGGCACGTTGTGTTGGGCTCTGGGCAGTCCCCAGACAGCGGCTGAGCATCTTGGGGGTTTGCCTGGACCCTGGGGAGCACCCTACACCGCTTGGGGACCCATGCCAGGGCAGGGCTAAGCCGCTTCTCCAGTAGTAGTGCTGGTTTAAAGCTTTGGGAAACGCTTCCCATGACAGAGAGAACTGCAGCTCCCCTGCTCTGTGGGTTCCCCGGGTGCCTGGGGGACGTAAACGACCCCCAGCCCTCCCACGCCAGCCGAGGCTGCACTTGGAGCCTGACAACATCAGCCTTTCCCAGGACATGGTGTTCCTGCCAGCGAAGGACATGGGATGGGAGATTGCTCCCAGCCTCCCCCAAGCCCACGGCCCTGCTCTCCTCCCCTGGTGGCATCTCTGGCAGCCGGCTCAGTGACAGCACCCTGGCAGGGCTGCCCCTGCTTTCTAGTAAAGCCAAACCTCGTGCTGGCACCCACGGTTCCCCTGGGGCTCATCTGCTGCCACCCTGTCCTGCCCTCTGTTCCAGGCCAGCCCCCACCTCAAACCGCAGCACTCCCCAGCTCCCCTCCAGCCAGTTAATTCTGCCATCAAATAAATTTTTTTTTTTTTTGCAGGATTTCAGGGAATTTACACCTCACCACGGATATTTCCCTTGGAGCCAGCCCAGGGTAAATGTTTGCATTCCCCGGGTATGCAAACAGGGCCCTGGAAACTCCTGTCCCTGGGGACGCCAAGGGCTAAGGGACAGGCTTGCCCTGCCCTTGGCCACCGTGGGGTCGCCGTGGGGCTACAGCCCCCCAGCCCTGACACAGCACCCCCGCCGTGAGGGACCCTGCTTCTAGGAGCACCCTAATTTGTTGGGTTGCAAAGAAGAGAAGCTCGATCAACCCTTCCCCACCCCTGAGCAGCCCAGCCGTGGGACCCCCAGCCCAGCCTCCCCAGGGGGACGCTGCTGGGGCGGTTGGGTCCCTGCTCTTCGGGTCCCAGCACCCCACTCGGGTATGACTTGTCCCCTGGGTACCCTGCACAGGTTGGGGACATTACCTACCCCCTCTCCCACACCCTACGCCTTTTAATCCCCAGGTCCTCGCTTCCTAAGAACAAATTGCATAAACCCTCGGCACACGCGGCCGCCCCGTGTGTTGGCGGCTGTCCCACGTCCCTGCCACGCCAAAGTGGCACTGCCACCCCCCTTCCTCCTCCTCCCCACATATTCCCCCCCCCCTTTTCCCCTATGTCCGTCCCAGGGACCACACGGTTAACGCAGCCCTCGGCCCGTCCTTCCTCCCGGCGATTGGCTCCCCCCCCCCCCCCCCCCCCCCCCCCCCCGCTCAGCCCAGCAGCTATTTCTCGGCTGTCGGGCTCGGAGGTGGCAGAAGGCGACAGGGAGAAGGGGGGGGTGTGTGTGTCGTGTCCCGTGTCCCCCCCACCCCCCCTGCTCTTCCCCCCCCCCCCCCTCCCCCGGGGCTGTGAGGTGGGTGCCCGCACCCCACGCTCACCCCGGCCATGGGGGGCTGGTCCCGCAGCGCCTGGATTTTGCCCTTTTTCTTGGCTGGGCTCGTCCAGCCGGGGCAGAGTCAGGAGAGGGAGAAGGTAAGAAAAAAAAAAAAGGGGGGGACACGGGAGGGAGACCCCCCTACGGGGGCTGAAGGGGGGTAGGGGGTGGCACCCTGGGGACCTGCTTGTCCCCAAAGCTTGCTGCTGAGCTCCCAGGGGCAGGAGAGGGGCACGGTGGCCCTGTGACACCCCCCCCCCCCCCCACCTCAATCCTGGTGCCTGGATCACTGGGGGGGGGGGGGGATTTTTCTGAGCTAGTTCTTGCAAAGGGGGAATTGCTGTCCTGGGGTTGGGGACAGAGCCTCGTCGATCCCCCCCCCCCCCCCCCCCCAGTGACCCCCATAGGGGCAGAGCACGGGGCTTTTGTGCCATGCACAGTGTCCAGGGGGGGTGTGCACCCATGTTTGGAGGGTGCGTCCCCACACCCCGGTGGGCAGAGAGCAGTGGGTGACTTGTCACCCCCGGTCCCCAGCCAGCCTCCCCACCCCAGGCGGGCAAAGCAGAGCCCTGCTGCCAGGATTCGGCCAGCCCCACGGAGGCTGAGCTCCCCGAGCAGAGCCCCTGTGACTATATCTCCTGCCAGCTCCCAAAATAGCCCATCGGTGGCACTTGGGTGAGTCTGGGTCCCCTAATTGGAACAGGAGATGGGCTCCCTTGGGTTAAGCCCTGCAGCACCGCAAGCAGAGGCTGCTCCACCCCGACCCTTCCCTGCGTGGGTCTGATCCAGCCCTGATCCCTCCTGGGCCCGACTTTGGCCGCGGCACAGAAGCCGGTGCCACTCCTGGGCTGCCCCCACCTCGGAAGGGTGCATGCAGGGGTGGTGGGATCCTGCCCACCCATGGCCCCGGGGAGGCTGGGACTGGTGTCCCCCAGTACCGGCACACCAGCTCAGGCTGTTTTCCAGCCTCTCGCCTTCCAGCCTGACCCTGGCCGGGTAAACATCCCTCCAGCTGCAGCTGGCCCCGCTGGCCGGGCGTGCACATATGTGCATACGCATGTGCATGCACAAGCCAGCCTGTCCCACCGCCGCGACCTTGGCATGCCGGAGCCTGGCTGCTGCCAGCACCATTCGGGGCAGGAGACCAAACGCTGGCAGCTGCCATCTCAGCCGGTGCCAGGGCTAGACCCGCTGCTCGGGTGGGCATGGGTGGCCACGGGGCAGGTGAGCGGGGTGGGTGGCAGCCCCTACTTTGGTCCCATGGGATGTTTCTCGCCCCACAGGTAAAATGCTACAACTCGGTGCAGGGCACCATCTACGACTACGGGGCCCTGACCCTCGACGGGGACGAATATGTCCCCTTTAGGAACTATGCAGGGAAGATGGTGCTCTTCGTCAACGTGGCCACGTACTGAGGCCTCACCCTGCAGTACCTCGGTAAGGGTCCCGCGGGGCACATGCACCCCACGGGACAGGGCAGGCAGCCCAAGAGCAGACGGTGTCACCCAGGGGTGCAGCCCTTGGCAGGTCCCCACGGTCCGTCCTGCCGCAGGGAGCTGGGGGAAAAGGGCAATGCCTGCTCTGCAGGACCTGGCCCGGCTGGGGATGCTCCGAGGGGGGGTTGGTGCAGATGTAGGGGTAAGCCCTGTCCCCTGCTAACCCATCCCTGGCTCTGCTTGCGTGCAGAACTGAATGCACTACAAAATGAGCTGGGGCCCCACGGGCTCGTTGTCCTGGGCTTCCCCTCCAACCAATTTGGGAAGCAGGAACCCGGCCAGAACTCGGAAATCCTCCCTGCGCTGAAGTGAGTACTTCACTTTTGGGGTACCCAGCCAGGCAGTGGGTGCATAGGCTGCTGCTCCTATTGGCTGTGGCCCCCAAAAGCACAGGGCTTGCTACCCCTGTGCAGCACCGAGAGCTGCCCATTGCGTGACACCCTGCCCACCCTCCCCTTGCAGGTATGTCCGGCCAGGGGGTGGCTTCGTCCCCAACTTCCAGCTTTTCCAGAAAGGGGATGTCAATGGGGCCAAGGAGCAGAAGGTCTACACTTTCCTGAAGGTGGGTGCCATGGCAAGGGGGGACAAGGGGGCAGCACCTAGGTGTTTGGGGTAATTTTTTTTGGGGGGTGTGGGGGGGAAGGTGCAAGGCAGTAATGCACTGGCCCCCATTGCAGAACGCCTGTCCCCCGGTGGCGGAGGAGTTCGCAAACCCCAAGAACCTCTTCTGGGAGCCTCTGCGGAACCACGACATCAAGTGGAACTTCGAGAAGTTCCTGGTGGGCCCCGACGGCGTGCCTGTCATGCGCTGGTACCATCGCACCAACATCGCTGTTGTGAAGAACGACATCATCGCTTACATAAGGCAGCAGCAGCAGGAGCAGCAGCAGCAGGAGCAGCAGCCACAGGAGGAGGGCCAGTAGAGGCTGGGGCCACCAGCCTGAGGGGTGGTTTCTCCCCGCTGCCAGCATCCCCCCTGGCTGCTGCAGGGCTGCTCCCCATCTCGTCCCCTCCCAGGATGCTCCCCAGCACCAGGAGCCGAACGCCAAGCCAGCACGCTGCTCCCTCCATCGCTCTTGTCTCTGACACCCCCCAGCAGGGATACTGGGCTGGGCAACCCGGTGGCAGAGACCTCAGCGATAGGAGGGGGACATTTCCCAATAATCCCTTGTCCCACCTCCCATCCCCAGTGGTGACATCTCCTCCTGGCCCCCAGCTTGCCCCCCCTGCTCTGCCATCCCGCCTTGCCGGACAGTGGGAGGATGCAGAGGCCAGCCACCCCCGGAACAGAAGACCACGTCTCCATGAAGGCTTGGCCTGAAAGCCCCCGGTGCGGGGCGGGCCTGGCCTGATCCTGCCGGGCACGGAGCAGCTCTTCAGTGCATTCAAGCTGCCCGCAGTCCCGGCATAGAGACGTGCTCCTCTCCCAGCCGGGGGCGGCCAGCCCCTCACCTCCCGCCATAAAAATGCCAAATAAAGACTCTGCAAATGCACAGCCCTACTTCTTGGCCAGGGGTGGAGGGAAAGAGGTAGGGGCATGGCAGCCAGCTTCGGGAGTACTGGCAGGGAAGGATGGCTCCCAGCTGGAGAAACTAATTTTTTTCAGGATTTATCATCACAGTCCAGCATTTGGGGAGAGGATGGGGCAGGGGGTGGTGGAGTGTCAGCACAGAGCACAGGGAGGCAAAAGGGGCTGGGAGCAGGGACCAGCCCCCAGCAAGGAGCATGCAGGAGTGCCATGCCTCCTGCTGTCATGTGCGCAACAGCCACGCTTACAGAAATAGCATTGGTTTTGGGGTTTTTTTTTCCCCTTCCAGACTTGTTTTCCTAGAGCAAGATTTGCTCTGTGCAGTGTGGAAGACTGGCCCCAGGCCACGGCTGCAGGGAAAGGCAGAGGGGGGAACAGGGAAACAGGGGTTTCCTTGCTCTGGCAGCAGTGGGGGACAGGAGAGGAGAGGGGCCCAGCCCAGCACCGAGGGGAGGTGTGGGGCATGCATTTGGAGCAATAGATCCTGGGGTGCCCACACAAGGTTTAGGTTCCCCTTGTGCTCACTCTGGCCCAACAATTGCACCTGAGCACATGGGGAGCAGCAGCCCTGGCATCCCTCCTAGTCCCCACACAGAGGCTGCCCCAGGGGAAGAGCTTTCAGGATAAAACCAGAGAGACTCGGCTACACTTCAGTCCTTAAATAAATACAAAGACACCAACCACCCTCAGCCTGGGCCATGGCTGCGACAGGCACCCGCCTGCAAACACAGGATCTCCCACTGCCGGGAGTCCCCGCCGTCACCCGCTCCTCCTCCAGGGCCTGAACCGAAGCCCCTGGACCGGGGCAGCTCCTGGGAAACGCCGGCTCCTCTTCCCTTGAAGTCCTGGCTCAGGTCTACAGCAATGCCAGGGCTAACACCTCGTGGGGAAGGGGATGGCCACAGGGGACTGACTCTGCATTGGCCACCACCACGATGGCACCTCCGGTCCCTCCTTCACACTTTCTTCGCGGGGATGCGCTGCTGAGCCGCTCCAGGCCACGGGTACGGCCACGTCCACCGCATGTCCGCACACAGGGATAGGCAGCTGGAGGAAGCTCCTAGATATATACACACGGGCACACACACACACCCTACTCCTCTTCTGCTGGTATCGCAGCGCAGCTGGTCCTTGGCATTAGGGCAAACCGGGACCTGCCTGTTCTGAGACACAAGAGAGGGGTGGCACGGGGTGAGCACAGCTCTTCATGCCCAGACGAGCCCCACGGGAGGGATGCCAGCCATGGCGTGGCTGTTACTCCTGAGCACCAATTGCCATAACCCCACGGGCTGCTGGGGCTCAGGCTTGTCTTCAGGTGCTGTGGGGATGATGTGGGGGAATGCAGCAGGGTCCAACCCCACAGCAGAACCACCCCCTCGGCTGATCAGAGGTGGGGGCTGAAGGGAAGTGGCCGCTGCCTGGCAAGCTGTCCCCTCATCCCTCCTCCAAGTGCTCAGCCAACCACCCAGGGTCTCAGGGTGAAGCACAGGGTACTCCCCTCACCAAGGGTCCGAGCCTTACCCAAGTCCTTGGGGACCGGTTTCACCCCGGCCACTGCTTGGGCATTCTGGCTGCGAGCCATGGCGCAGGGCGGGCGCCAGGGGTACTCGGGCTGCAGGAGGAGATGAAACAGAAACGGCGAATTACCAGGGATGTGAATCACGAGGCTGCACTCTGTGTTCGATTGCCAGGGCATGAGGAGGAGGAGAAGGGAGAGGGAGAGGAAGAGGGCTGAGCATTCATGTGCCAACAGGACACGTGTGCTCAGCTCCCTGCCAGGTGATTCAGTGGCCTTAGAGGAGCCACTTGCTCAGCAGCGAGCCCCAGACCTGCTCGCGTGGGACCCTCTGCTGCCCCTTTGTGCTGGCACAGGTAGACACTCACCGGGGAAAAATGGTGGAAGTTTTGTCCCGGTGTGTGCTCGCCCGGCATCGCTGGCGGGTATCGGATCTGCTGCCACTCATCGTAACCATGGTACATGGGGTGAGCCATGGGGGGACTGTACTGGTACTGGTACATGGGGCAGGCAGGGCCCAGTGGCCCCGGCTGTGGCTCAGGGTGCAGCCTCTCTCCAGAAGCCTGCAAGGAGCCAGGGGAGATGCTGAGGAGACCCCTAGGGGCAGCCCACCACCACGCCCCGTCGCCCGGTTCAGAGCTGCCCCTCCAAGGGGAGACAAGGGGCTGGGGTCAGGGCTGCAGCCCCCAGCCCCTCTGCCCAAGAAGGGTTTTTTCCCCATCCCCACCTGTTTGTGCTGTTTCAGCAGCTTCTTCAGCTTCTCCTTCTCCTCCTTCTCCCTCTGGCAATCATCCTTGGAGGCTCGCAGCTGGGAGCAAGGCCGGTTAGTGCAAAGCCCACCCTGCCACCCTCTGTGTCCATGGGGTGAGGGTTGCTGCAATGCCCTGTGGGAATGCCCACACCAGTCCCCCCCATCAGATCCCCAGGAGAGGGGCAGAAAGAGGAGACAAATGAAAGGAGATGCTCTGGCACGGACAAGCAGCAGCAAAACCACCTCTCTGGCCTTTCTGTCCCCCTTCAGCCCCTACTCTGAGATGGGTACGGGGGCTGTGACACTGGGGATGAGCCCCTCCGACATACCCAGGGTGGACACAGTGCTCCCAGTGCTGCTGGTGGCACCCAGCGCTGCTCACCTGGTTGTTGGAGATGACCAACTGCTTCTGCAGCTTTTCCAGCTGCTGCTTCAGCTCTTCCTTCTCCTCATTCATCCTCTCCCTGTCACTTCGCTCCCGCTGGAAGTCCTCTTCGAAAATCTTCACCTGGCAGGAGGGAGGGATGTGGGTGAACCTGGCTGAAGGCAAACGCCTTCCCCAAGCACTTGCCATCACTGTGTTGCCATCCCTGACCCCAGCAGCTATGTCAAGCCCCAGGCACGTGGGTTGACATGATGGCCCATGGCTGTGGTCCTTCCAGCTGAAGGGCCTGGAGGATGCTGAGCTCAGTCCCCTACTCCCCACCACCACAGCACTGACACCCACCAGGGCTGCTGGGGCTGCTCCTGGCCACACCAAGCTCCTTGCCAGGACATGGAGTTCCCTCCCTGCCTCCAGTAGCTCCGTCTCCTGCCCTACCTGCTGCTTGAGTAGCTCGTTCTGGGTCAGCAGCTCCTGCTGCGGCACCTTCCCTGCTGGCTCCATGGTACTGGCAAAGATGGGTGGTGGAGAGGCCTGGACATTCAAGGCCTCCTCTAGCGCCTAGAGAGGAAGAAAAGAAACAGGGAGGAGGGTCAGAGCAAAGTACTGTGCCCATGACGTCTCTGGAGGACCATGGGCATGTGCCCAGCATGGGAAGCAGGTATAACTGGGCAAGAGCAAGAGGGACTACAGACCCACCCCAAACCCCCTTTCCTGGGAGCCCAGAGGGATGTGGTGGTCATCATCTGACACAAGCTCCTGCCTGAGCCAGGAGCTGGGCAGGAGGGGGTCGATCAGGGTCAGTTTTGAATTTGAAAGAGGAGAAGAGGCTGGAGAACATAAAAGACATTTTGCAGGCAGGGGCTGTGCCCTGGCCCCCACCTTGTTCAGCCTCTGGATCTCCTTTTCCTGGTATTCCCTCTGCCTGGTGACTGGACCCAGCTGCTCCTGCAGGAACCGCATCCTCTGCTGCAGGTCCCTCACCTCCATGGCCAGCCTCTCCTTCTCCGCCTGCAAGACCCAGCAGGGAGATCAGCTAGGGCAGAGCGATAGGGCCAGCACCTCCCCATCACCCTTCCTGAGGGACTCGCCTCCTCTGTTTCAATCCGGGACTTGGCTAGGAGCAGCTTGCGGTCGAAATCCCGTTGCTTTTGCTCCCGCTCCGACTCCAGCTCAGTCAGTGCCCTGCGGGCCTCGGCCAGCTCCTGGTGGAGGTCCGTGACCTGCCGGGAGGGAGTGGGGACGTTGGCCTGCTCAGAAAGACCCACAGTGCAGGGGAAGGAGGCGCAGGCAGCCCCAAAAACCTTTCCCTGCACCCGGTCTCTTTTGAGTCCCCCCCCATCAGCCAGCAGCCAGAAGAGATGTGCCCCCCAAGCACTCAGCCCTACCTTCTGCTCGTACTTCTGCTTCATGGCTCGGAAGTGCTGATCCCATTGCTTATTCACCTCCAGCAGCTGTGGGGAGAGAGGGGTGGCTGAATGGGAGCCCAAGCCCTGCCCCAAGCCAGCCGTGGCAGTCCCCAGCAGCCTGCCGTCGCAAAAGCACCTCGGGGACCAGCTGGATGGAGATCCCGGCTCCAGCAGTGCTTCCCTGCAGCTCCGCAGCCCTGCCCCGGTCTCCCCACACCATCCCACGTGCCCCCGCTGCCCGTTTCCCTCCCCTCCTTGGCAGTGCCTCCCTCCCAGCCTGGTCCTCACCTCCCTGCGCTGGTGCTCCAGGATCTTCACCTTCTTCTCCTTGGCCTCCAGCTCTCCTCTGCCCGGCGCCTTCTCCACCGTGGCCCCGCTCTGCTGGACGCGCACGGGCGGACCCTCAGGGCTTTTGCGGAGGCTGTGCCCAAGGCTGGCTAAACTCTAGCCAGTTCCCCTCCCATGGCTTCCCCCATCCCCTCAAGACCCTGAGAAGTCCTGCTGGTCATACTGGGACAAACTAGGGGCTCGATTAAAATGAGGCCACCTTTGCTGATACGTCAGCAGGCTCCCCGCCTCCTTCCCAGCCCTCCCCGAGGGCGATGCTGCCTTCTCACCTGCTGCTGCTCAGCAGCTTCCCTCTTCCCACTGTCCTGGCTGCTCAGGGTCACCATCCTCCGGAGCTCCTGGTTCTCGCACCTGCAGGCAGGGAGGGATGGGTCAGCGGGAAGAAGCACCCAGAGCAGCCCCGTCCCCCACCTCACCGCCCACCCTCACCTTAGCTTCTCCAGCGCCTGGTTTCTCTGCTCCAGGTCCCGCTCCAGCTTGGTTCGCAGCTCCTTGTTCTCACTGTGCAGCGTCTCACACAGCGTCTGGGGGTGAACGCCGGCAGCATGAGGACTGCGGCCAGCCCCAGAAGCCTGCCTGGCCACCCACCTCCCACCAAGTGCTGGCATGGAGGTGGGTGTCCACCTCGCAGTGGAAAGGAGGGGCTTGGCGATTAAAAAAAAACACCCCACACCAACAAGAGGAAAACCCCCAAGAAGAGCCTGGCCAGCCCTCACTCACCTGCAGGAACGACGTTCTCTGCTCATTCTTGTGCACCTTCGAGGCCAGGCGCTTGAGCTCGGAGGCCATGTAGCCCATGCGTACAAAGACCTGGTCCTTGCTGGCCTCCTTGGCACAGCCACTCAGTGTGCTCTCCAGCTGCTGCAGCTGCGGCAGCAGGTTGGTATCCTCATTCGGCAGCTGCTCCAAGTCCTGGGGATGGGGAAGTGCAGTCAGATCAGTTCAAGGAACATTGCAAAGTTCCCTCTCGGGGCAGGTCAGCCTTGTCTCCCATCCAGGGCTGCGGTGGGGAGCTGGGCCAACACTGAGACACTCTGCAACAGCCCTTGGTATGCTGAAAAACTGTGTCAGCTTTGTAAAGGTCTGACTCCCAGCCGCTGGACAAAGAACACCAAGTCCCCGGGTGGAGGGGGACATCACGGCAGCAGGTCTCCCAGCCCACATGTTCCGCAGGCCCCTCAGCGGTCTGAGCAGACCACGCTCCCGGCTCATTGATAGCAACGGAGGCATCTCTACCCCGGCCCTTTCTCCCCCTGAGCTCTCCCCATCGGCACCAAGACTAGAAATCCCAGTTCCTGAGACTGTCCTTTCCACATATGCCCTGGTCTGTGCCAGGAGCTGAGGTCTGCCACGTGCGGGGTGGTCTTACCCCAGTCTCCATCTTCTCCTTCCTCCTGTCCTCTGCCTGCAGCTCCCCTGCCTGTGGCTTCCCTGCCACCACAGCACGCCAGGCGTTGGGAACCCGGGCTCTTCAGCAGGCGGCAGCCAAGAGGGTGACGCATGGCATTTAAATGGTGGCCAGGAGAGCCCAGGCCAGGGCGCACCCACCAGTGTTAGGGCATACCCCCACCCACGCATGAGGGATGTCCCCGACAGGCTCATCCTCCCCTGTTGTGGCAGGTGAACTCCTCCATTGCCTAGGAGACACTGCTGGCACAAGAGAGCCCAGCTCGGCGCACCCGGCACTGCCGGGGAAGGAGGTGCTCCGCTCCCAGCCCCGCTGACTCAGCCTGCCACCCGTGGGAATGCCCCAGGCAGCACCTCATGGGGCCAGGAGCCCAGTGTGTCCCTAGCCCTGGGGTTCACAGCCCCGAAACTGCCAGGGGAGGGTGTGTGTGGGGCACAGCACAGCCAGCTCCTCCTACCAGCGCCAGCCTGGCAAGGGGAGGCAGTAAGGACCCGAGTCCAGCACCGGGCTGCAAGCACGGGACTAGCACTTGGCTCAGGTGCCAGCAGCTGATTGCCAAGCAGATACCGCCCCGTTCTCCATCACCCCATGGCTGCACCCCAGGAAGGTCCAAAAAGACTCAATCCCTCCTGGAGCCTCTCTGGCCAATGCAAACAGGGGTGTGCAATGAGACTGTGTCCCCTTACTGGCACCATGAGGTGCAAGCTATGTTCATCCCCCTTTGGCTCCCCATCCCTCCCCCTCTCCCTTCCAGCACACACAAAAAGCCAGAGGAGCACAGGCCAGGGCAGTGCAAGCCATGGGGTACATTCAGGTGGCAGCAAATGGAGGTGCCTCAGCTGGGGCAGACCCTGTCAGCAACGATGGGGCTTGGAGACCTGGTTCTCCCACCCAGTGCCAGCATCAGGACGTGACCATCAGAGCATCACCGACAGCTCCCCGAGCCATCACAGCCCTTCCTGTCCCTGTCATGTGGCATCTGGAGATGACAGTGTCCCTGTCTGGCTGTGGCTGCTTTGGTGGCCCCATGCCCAGGCAGCCCAGCCAGGCCACTTGCTTTCAGGAGCCCTTGCCCTTGGAGGGCAGCCTGCACATTGTCCCCTCTCCCCACCTTGGCCAGGCAAGAGGAGCGGTACACACCGGGGCTCACATGCCATCACTCCCAAGCCCTCTGGCCCCAGTGAGACATGGGGAGGACCAGCCATGGGGCTGTTTCCCTCCTGCCTGCAGACTGGCCAGGTCCCCTCATCTTCCATTGGTGTCAAAGGCCAAGCACTGCAGCACGAGCACCGTCCTTGGGGCCATATGTGGGGCTGGCTCTGCTCCCTTGGGAATGCCTGGGCGGTTTATCCCTCCTCTGCCGTTTGCCCAAGGGCTGCCTTGACTCAAGGTTTCTCAGCCTCGCCTGCCAGCAGCTATACCACTGGGGCACACTGCTGCCTGTCTGCACACCCTCCCGTACCCCTGGTACCACCACCACTACCGCCGCCGCACCAACCGGCTGGACTCTCCATCTGCCGCCCACCAAATCCCGCAGGCACCAGGGCCACTCACCGCTCTCCCGCTCTCCTGGGGAAACCCCTGCGCTTCGACAGCGACAACCTCAAACTCCGAGGAGGATCCCTGCAAGGGGAGGCAGGCAGGTGAGGTCTCCCCAGGGAACAGCAAGCTACGGTGCCCACCATGCAGAGGCAGGGACTGCCAGGACGGGAGCACAGTAGGGAAGCTGACCCCTCCTTTCAGATTTATCCCTGTTTCTAGAGGCTAAAGGCTGCCTCTTTTTGCTTTAACTAGATGGAGAGTCTCTCCCTCCAGCTGTGCCAGCACTAGATCTCGCATTCAGACTCACACTTGGAGGAGATTTCCGTGCTTCTGTGTCCGGTTGGGCACCGGCCAGGGCAGCGCATGTGGAGCTGGGATCAGGGCCGACGGCTGCAGGGAGGGGAGAGGAGGTAGCCATGAGCTTTTTGGAGAGCAGGGCCTCTCCCTGCCTGGCACAGGGATGCAGAGAGCAGACACCCTGCAATGTTGGGCACTGATAGATGGTTTCTACCCCAGCTATGGGGATGGGACAGAAACCTCCCTCCAGGAGAAGGGAGGACGGCAGTGGTTTGATACACTCCAGAGATGACAGGGCTGCAGGGCTTCACGAAAGTCTCCCTCACACCCTCTCCCTTCCTCTGAGCTCAGGGTCCTGAGCCATCAGGTTATCCCTCCACACTAAGCCTCGCGTCTCCTACCTCCGGTTTCCACCAGGTCCTCCAAGGAAGATGCTGCCATCAGCATTTTGTTGTCCTTCACAAGGTCCTCTGCCTTCTGCCGCAGCTTGGATGCCTCCACCTGGGATTCCTCCAGCAGCTCTCCTGTTGTGGGCAACAGAAGGATGCTCACACTCCTTCCCCAAGTGCCTGCCCTGCAGCAGTCCCATCCACAAACATCAAGCCCCCTGTTTGGGTGGAGAAGTGCCCAACATGATGCTTCTTCGTCCAGAAACAACTTTTCTTGATCAAATCCAATGGCAAAGCTGTATCAGCAGCTCACTGGCTGCAGAGTCCCCCACATGCTGACACACGAAGGACTGGCTACAGGAGGCAGAAGAACAGCACTGTATCTCTGAGAGGTCTCCTCTGCTTCCCAGAAGAGATAAATTTAAGCTGGACCTCAGGGTCCAGCCTGCCCGCTTTAGGGTCTGGCACCAGCAATGCAATCCTCTCCCAACCCTGGGTGGCTGCTCCCACACCAGTGGGTCCCGGTCCCAGGTAGGGCTATGGTGACACAACGGGAATCATGAGGCAGGTGGAAATTCGGCTGCAGAAGCGGGACTCGAAAGCGGAAGCTGGGTCACGAGACCGAAAGCAAAACCAGGGGCGGGTGGGGGAGGAAAAAGGGGGTGGCATGACTTGGCTGGACCGCATCAACACTGGCACGTCCCTGCCGCTGCAGGGAGCACCCAATGCCGGGGTCTTTGAGCAGCACCTGGGAAAAGCCCCTGCCCTGACAGGGATCATGGGAGGTGGGGGCTTTCATCAAAAGCAGAACAGATCCTGGCATCTGCGACCTGCCACTGCAGGACTCCGAGGAGCTGACCTTGCTCCGTCACTTGCCTTTTTTTTTCCAGCCACTTTACCCACTGTAAAACACTCCAGGAGTTCAGCAAAAGCCTTGCTCTCTCTGCACCCCCACACGAAAAAGCCCAGTCATCCTGCTGAGCCCCCCAGGACAGGGAGAGCTTTGCTGCTGCCCCAGTGCCAAGATCCCCAGCTTCTTATAGCACCCTTCCTAAACAGAGCAAGAAACCCCCAGGTTTGGTGGGCACAGGCTGAGCTGCCCCAAAGGTGAACCTCGTCCCCCAGCCACGCAGCAGTTACCAATAGACTTGATCCCCTGCATCTTCTCCTTCAGCCGGGTGTTCTCCTCCACCAGCCGTTCAAAGGCTGTGGATCCATTCTCGTCCGAGCCCCCACCGGGGTCGTAGATGCGGTAGGGTCCTCTCCCTTCCATGCCCGCCGTTCAGTCGCCTACCTCCCAGCCAGGCATCCCTGCAAGACAACGGAGCACAGCGTCACCTTTCTCTGGCTCCAGATGGGACCGTGGTCCCCTGGTCCCAACCGTGTTGGGGTTCGGGGTGCTGGCTGGCAGAGGCAGCCCTGCCTCACTGCTCGCCAGCCAGTGCAGAAGTGTCCCAGGTGAAGGCGCTTCCTCCTCCAGCCCCGCTTGGGGTGAACGTGCCGGGGTGACTCACAACCATAAGAAGTGTCATGCGAGGAGGCATCACCAGCAGCCCTGGGCTGGCTCTCACCCTTACAGGGTGCGGGAGTCCCTAAGGAGGTCGCAGCCGCCTGTCGCTGCATCCCAGTGGGATGGAGACCCAGCCCAGGAGCATCCATCCATACCAGCATGGACCTGGGTACTGTCACCAGGGCACCCTGCTCACTGCAGGATATTTTGGGGGAGCAGAAAGGGTCGTGGGGGGCTGTTTGGGGAGGAACAGCGTCTGTAGCTCCAAAAGCTTTAACATGCAGCTGCCGGCTGATTTGGGCAGCACCGGGGAGCGGGGGACGAGCCCCAGCAGCCAGGCAGGGACCCACTCTGCCCTGCAGCTCAGCCAGAAAAACCAGCTGCCAACAGCACGGCTTCCCGAATCAGGGCATAGGGAACAGCCAGGCATGTGCTGGGCCAGGAGCAAAGCATGAGGAGAGGAAACACCTGCACACAGCACACTATTTGCTTTTTTATTTCCTTGCATTTGTGGGTGGCCTCCCCTCACCAAGGTCTGGCCTGGGGATGGCTGGGCAGGATCCTGGCTCCAGGTCTCACCCACCTCCTGGGGGTGATAAAGCAGCTGCTGTGAATTACAGCACAACTTGTCAAAAATATCCCCCCTTGATGCCAGCTTGTTATAAAGTGAAGCAGCACAGCAGCTGAGAGCCCTGGGTGGGCGATGCAAGCCAGAGCTGGGGTGCTGCCTGGGGGCACCCCATGAGTACCCGTGGGCACCCCCAAGTGCTCTTCCACCCAGCCAAGGCAGCTGGGTGCTCTCGAGTGGGAGGGGGCTGAGGGGGAGGCATTCTGAAAGGGGAAGGGGGGTAGCCCATACCCGAAACCATCTCAACCTCAGACTAATGCTCATGCCACAAGCGATCTGGGCTGATCACCGGTTTAGATGACCTGCCTGGCAGGGAGCAGCAGGGACTTTCCAGATGACAACTGCCACCTGGCAGCATCCGCAACTGGAGTGGCAATTAACGCCTGCCTAGGCAGCAGGTAATTACACACGGCCTCAGCAGCAGTCTGTTTTTGGGAGATGCATCTGTCAGCAGGTCTCACCATCCTCCTGCTCTGCAGGTGCCACCAAGCCCCCCCATTCCCTGTGACACCCCACGTGGAGCCGGCAGCCCCGTCCCAAGCGGCTGGAGGTGGTGACCACTGGGAGCTGCCCAGATGCGGCATGGGGCAGGCTGAAGAGCAGCTATTTCTGGAGCCCATAGCAGCTGACAGGAAGCTGCAGAAGAACCAGGACAGTTTCTGTGCCCTTGGTCCCAGCGCCAGGCAGCATCGTCACAGCCGGTACAAAATCCCCCCCCTAGCCTCCCACCACGGGATGAGGAAAACTCCCGGAGCAGACCTGCCGGTGGGCAGGACAAAACCAGTGCGGTGGCACACATGTGGTCTGGGGACCTGATGGCACCTTCGCTGCAGGGAAATGCCATCACCTGTGGCCACGCTACCTGCCTGGTGGAGGACAGGGACAGCTTCACAGGCAGGCTGGGGACCTGAGCCTGTTTCTCACTGGTGTCCAGTCACCACATGCTGCTCCAAATTCCAAACCTGGGTGTCTGGGAGGAGCTGGTCCAGCAAAGCAATTTTACAGTGAGCATCTTATGGGGCGCATCCGTGTCCTCCACTGGGACAAACACAGGTTTGGGTCAGGGAAGGTGGGGACAAGCTGCCCTCTCACAAGGCATCCTTTCCCCATGTGGCTTTGCAGCAGCCTGGAATACTAGCCCCCATTTTCCTGCACTCCAGACCCCAAACCAGGAGGTTTTCTGCCTTGCCCCACAGCACACGTGGGAGGTCCCCTGCCCCTGCGCACCCCTGCATGAAACACTCAAACCTGAGCCAGCTGCACTGACCACCCTGCCGATCGGCAGAGCCCATATTCTTCCAGCTGGATGGAACTGCTGAAAGCCTCTGCTATTCCCAATTCTCAAGGTTTTATCAAGGACTTTTCTACCCAAGGTCTGCACCCCATCAGGGAGATGACAGCAGTGGGCCATGGGACCTGTGTTCAAACAGCAGCCGGGGAGAGGAACTGAACTATCTCCAGCTGACAGAAGCACAGACCAGCTGCAAATTCACCAGCAAACAAGACCCCGCAAGAGGGGAGGGTTTCTGCAGCATCCGAGCCCATCGCCAGGGTCAGGGCAGGTTTGCCTGGGGTGGAGGAACAGCCCTTTCTGCAAGGAACCACTGGGACTAAACTGTCACCCTGGGGAGAGGACCCTGGACCAGGTCACTGTTCCTCATCCTGGTTTGGTTTTTGTTCCTTAAGAGTTCTGAAAGATGAGGTTTGCAGTGAGAAATCTCACGTTTCAATAAAAACACCAGGGGAGGAGAGAGAGGACTATAGACCAGAACCTAATGATGGTTAGAAATGCAAAGAAAACATGACTACCACAGACTCCAGAAGAAACCACTGAACCACCAGAAAACACTTCTCTTTTTGCCAATCAACAGTTTCTAAGATAATCTGATGGTATTTCACAGCCCTGGGGGGGTTGAGGGCCAGCCACGGACCACGGCTGCCCAGCTATAGCTCACCAGCTCCGTGCCCAGCCGCCGGCAGAGGTTGCCAGATGCCGTGGTCACCCGTGGGTGTTGCTGGTTGCAAGCGGGGCACCGAGACCTTTAGGTAGTAAATTTTGAGGACAACTCAGCAAAAGGAGAGAATAAGAGAGTGAGCGGGCAGGGAAGACTCCCAGGTGAAGACAAAAGCACGGTGGTATTTAAATAGCTGTGCTGTGGCTTGGGAGTGAGCTGGAACTGCGTAGCTGTGGCCAGGTTGTTCCCCGCTGTCACCCAGGGTGATGTGCATCACTGCCACGGCCACCAGCACTGCAGCCATCGCTGCAGCAGCCACACAGAAGAGACAGAAGGAAACAATTCCTCCTTTAAAATTACCGAACAGCTGCAGATACAAAGGTGGAGGATGGGAATCCTGCACAGCGAGTGGGTTGGCACCGCTGGAGCTTTGCTTTCGGCAGCAAGCCCCGGGGTGGAGACCAGCCTCCAGAAGCCACAGGCTTGTCAGCCCATCAGTTCCCATCCTGTGATCCATGGTGGGGGCTCGGCCCAGCCCTTAGGAGAACGGGGTTTTCCTTACCCCGGCATGCAACATTCCCAGGAAGTCTCCTCCCCGCCAAGCTCCCACAAGGCAAAAGCAAATCCCTGCAGGCTGCCAGCACTGTTTTCCCATGACTAGGGCTGCTGGGCCCCTAGCATCCCTCTGCCTCAGAGGAAAAGCAAAAGCCACTCAGACACTATGGAGGGATTTTTTTTTTTTTTTTGTTTGATCATTTTACTGGAAATCTGCAAAATACCACAGCCCCCACAGCCTGGTTTCTTTTCTTCTCCAGAGCTCCAGCAGCTCCCCAGACCAGGGACAACCATTCCTGGGTTGCTGGACTGGTCTCATTTGCAGGAAAGCAAAAGCAGAGCTGGCTTTAGGAGGAAGCAATAATAAGGAGACTTTCTGGGCACTGCAGTCCACTGGGCTGGGAGTAATAAAAGAAGAGGAAAGCAGGCATTGCAAGGCTCAGTTCTCAAAGCAAAAGGTCTGAACCTCCACTGGAAGTATTCATCTTCCCAGCCTGGCTGGCTGCAGAAAGAGGGCAGGAAAGGCAGGAGCCCCATCTGAAACGCAGCAGATGTTACAGATGTCCTCCAGCCAGAAATCCCACCTTCGCCTGAGAAACCCACCTCCTGCAAAGGCTTCACAAAACAACCTGCTTCTGATGAGGCTGCTCCCAAGGGAAATAAGGCATTTCCCCATTTGGAGCCAGGTTTCCAAACACAGGTAACTACACGCAGCAGCAGAGCTCCTCACCACGGGTCCAAGCTGCAGTGCAGGCAGGACACGCAGCCAGACTTGGTGGTGGTGCTCCCCTGGGCAGCGTGGTGGTGTTTTACACAAGACCCTGTCTTCTGCTGCAAACGCATCTTGCTTTATGCTGCCTGCTCCGTTTCTTCACCCACCTCAGAGCTCAGTAGCATCATGGCTGCTCATCACAGCACTTAAAAGCAGAGCAAAGCACAGCCACCCCTTTCCTTGCAGCTCCAGCACAACTGGGGCTACTCCTGCCCAACCTGGCGCACTTCAGCCAGGCAACAACCAAGCAGCAGAAAACAGTGGCACCAAAAAGCTACACCAGCAAAGCTACCTCTGCCACCCAAAGTGTAAGAATTGTTGCTTTAAAACGAAATCTGCAACGCCACATGAGTAGATAATTCAGCTTCCTCCACCCACAAGTGTTTTGTACCAGCTGCTGGCAAGCAACAACCCACAGCCCTGTGCTAAATAGGTCTGTTTGGCTTAGGTCAGGCCAAAAGGGCAACGTGGGATTTCTTGCAAAGCCAGGAATGATGCCAAAGGCTACAAAAAGCCTCTCCTCTTTTCTTCTTGCTTACTTCACCTTGCCACTGAGACAGTTCTCAAGGACATGCCTGGCTGGAGCCTTCCTGCCTCCAGAACTCGCCCCAGTGCCCAAAGTCCAGTCTCCCGTCTCCAGCACACTTCAGCTGCCTTTGCCAGCACTCTCAACGAAATTTGCACTCCAAAAGAGCTTGTGGCAGCAGAACGGCTCTTACTCACTCAAGCATATGGAAAAAACAAGCTAAAGGGGAAAGGTTGCATTTGCCTCCCTGATAACAGGGAGCAATCTGTGCCCAGGGGCACTGAGGAATGGGACAGCCGGTTCTCCGAGGGGCTGCAGGTCCTCACCAAGTCCCATCTGCAGCTGTTCTCACCCAAAAGCAGGACACAGCATCTTTTTTTTTTTTTTTTTTTTCCCCCATCTCTGCCTTCAGCGGGGGCCTTACCTCCCCAAAGGAGGAGGGGAGGCGGGGGGGGGGGGGGATGCTGCCATCCCCACTCCGGCTATTCCAACCTCTGAATCTGCACCCAAAGCGGACGCACACCGCTGGACCAACAGCAGGATAGGGAGGAAAAACTCAAAGAGTGGAAAAAAAGCCCATCATCGACTGGACGCTCCTTGGAGCCACGGCCGCCCGCAGCCCCCCGGGGTGGGATCCTGCCGGGGCAGGGGGTGGGGGAACCGCAAACCCAGAAATAAATAGTCAGAAAGCAGATGTGTGGGTCTGGGGAAACGCCGGGGTTGTGCAAGGCAGAAGCAGGGGAGGAGCGAGTCCGGGGGACAGCAGCGGTGCGGGGCTGCCCGGCCCGGGGGGGGGGGGGGGCAGGATGGACCCCCCCCCCCACCTCAGCACCCCCCTGAGCCTTCCTCCTCTCCTCCCTCGGGCATTGCCACCGCCGGTGAGCCCCCGCTCCCCTGCAACCAGGCTGCCCCGTCGGGAGCGGCGAGAGGAGCCGGCAACCCCTGCCCTGCCCCGGGAGAGGGGAAACTGAGGCACAGCACGACTATCGCGACCCGCCCGCTGCTCGGAGCAGATCCCCGGGGGACAGCTCGGCCCCGGCCTCCTGCGGGGTTTTACCCCGACCACCCGAGCTAGACCGAGAGCCCGAGAACCGGCCAGCTACGGCCGACACGCCGCCCCGAACCCCACCGGCCCCCTTCCCACCACCGGGACCCTTCGCCGGGGCGGCGCGACCCGGTGCCCAGCCGCCATCCCCGGTGCACGGTAAGACCCCGGTGCCCCAAGCCGGGGCCCTCTCCCCAAGGGCGGCAGAACTCCCCGTACCGCTCCGAGCTCACCTGCCAGTGCACCCCCGAAGCGGGACCGCTCCGGCCCGGTCCGCCGCCAGTACGGGAGGAAACGGGGCTGGGGGGGGGACACACACTGGTTCCGCCCCCGGGAAATTCCCAGCCTGACGGACAGGCGCCGCAGCCAATCGGCGCGGAGCGGAGGGTATAAAGAAGGAGGGCGGGGCAGGTGGAGGGGGAAGGTGGTGGCTCGTCATGGCGGAGGGGTTGTTCGCCGTCCCCTGTGGGTTCCGTGGGGCTGCCCGGGGTCCCGTGGACGCCCCTCGCGGAATAATGGGGCCTTGAGGGGCGGAAGGAGCAGGCCCCGTCTCTGCCTTAAGGGGGGTTTCCGCTCGTTTGGAGAGCGGCAGGCCCGAGCCCAGCAACTGTTCCCCCGGCTTATCGAGAGACAGACAAAATGGCGGGGCCGAGGGGAGGGCAGGGCGCAGCCGCGGCGACTTGCTGCCGGGGGGAGGAATCCCTTGGCAGCCCCGGTGCCGCTTGTGGGGTACGGTCGGGTTGGGGTGTGGAGGAGTAGCCGAGGGGAGGCTGTGCTGAGGAGGCCCCAGGTCCTCGGCCGCTCGGGCAGGTGGGCTGTGGCAGTCCCAGGCTTTCCCCTCAGCCCCGGGTGCCCCCGCAGGCCTGCTGAGGCTTACCAGGTCTTTCCTCCTCAGCAGCTGAGGCAGGGAGAATTCCCCACCGAGTTTGTGTCAAGTTAACGTTATACAAGGAAATTACACCCCCTAGCTGGGGTGTTTATTATCGGGGATCCTTTTTCCTCTGTGCCGCTGCTTTGATTATCGTGCGTTCGTGAACAACAGAAATCAGCCAGAGGAGCAAGAACCACAGGGAATGCTTTCTGGTTTCATCTGTCTCTTCGGGACTTGCTCCATAGCTACCTGATTTTGTTTCTTGTGTTGGTTTTGCCACAAGGAAGGTGTTTTTATATATATATATATATAAAAATATATAAAACAACAAACCAAAAGCAAAGCAAGCCTGCTGTAAGCAGACATGCTGCTTGCTCTCTGCCTGTACTCCTGGTACTTCCTCCTTAGGTGACTGCTGCTGGGCTCGCAGAGGTGTCCTTCACTGACAATCGTGCTGTTTCCAGCTGTCCCAGTCCTTGGGTCCTACTCGGCTCTGTTCAGACAGTTCCACCACTTCTCGGTGATTTGATGTTTTGGGTTGTAAAAATTAAAAAGATTCCCTTACCTGACTGCCCTTCAACCAGGACGTGGCCCTGGCAGCCTGGCTGGGTTACGAGACAGCTGAGCGGGCGCTGGGACCCGCCGTGCTCTTTGGCTATGCTTGTGTCTGAGGTCTCAACGGGGGACAAGAAAGCAGGATCCCACACACAAGCAGTGTCCTCCCTTTTGTTCCCCAAAGGGGCTTGTTTTACCCTAGAAACCCAGTGCTGTTCTGTAAATGCTTGGAAAACCTGGCTTCAAAGCTAAATGCAGCCTCACAGAACCAGAAAGCATCTTGTTTATAAGATAATGTCTCAGCCTGCAAAAAATAGCCAAACCCTGCTCTGTTTCTGTGAGGAGAGGAGGGGGGTGGCATGGCCCTGCTTCACAGTACTGCACGCTCACAGCTGAAAAGCTGTCTGCCTTCTCCTTGCTCCATCTTGGGCACGCTCGCACCGAAAAAAGCATTGCTCTACTCACCCAGCAGGGTTGCGGAGGGGCTCAGGGTGGGTGAGAGCCCTTTGGGTCAGGCGCTCTCCGGCTGCGATCCCCAAATGCAGGAAGGCCGGCCCAGCTGAGCTTACTTTTAGGCATGGAGAAGGGGAATTCCCCATGATGGAGGCCCCAGACAGCCTCTACGTTGTTTTGATAAGGAGCCAGGCACCGCTTAAAGGGCTCTCCTGTGCTGTTCCTTCCAGGGGCTGCTGAGCTGTGTCAGGTATTAGTCAGCAAAAGGAGGGGGGGGGGGGGCTGTCATGGAGGCTGTGATTCACTTTTGGACAACTGGAGAGCCTGGTTACATCATTCTCCTCGCCTGGTTTCTGAGCAGCTTCACTGGGTTTGCAAACATGTTGTGCTTCTCCCCAGGGAACCTGCTGCATCTTGCAAGAGGCATCACCATTGTCCCATGTGTGTTTCCATCCCATCCTCATCCATCTCTCAAGTCAGAACAGGATGCGTCTTCCCAGGAAAGAGCTGGCTCTGCTGGTGGAGCTGAACAGGTGATGGTGTGCCAGGGTTGCAGGTAGTCCCTGGAAACCATCCACCAAGACGTGTGATGGTCAGAACCAAGGCTGGAGCCAGCTGCTGCTGGAATAAACACCAAGGATTTAAGCGTTTCTGTTTTACAGAGGCTGATTCCAGTTCCCCAGCTCCTCGCCAGCAGGCACAAAGTTGTACCTGGCAGGGCATTTGGTCTATAGTCACCAGGCAAGGCCTGAAAAGTGCCCTGCTTTAGTCCGGCTAGTTTGGGTGGTAGGAGCATGGGTGCTTGGCCGGAGGGGTGAGGAGCCATGGGGTCTGGGGCCTGCCTGCAGCCTAGGTACCTGTGGAGGTGGTCGTGCTCTCGCTCAATGCCTCTCCACCTCTCTAGCCAGCTGCTCTTTGTGTTTCTACTGAGGTTGCCAGCTAGGGCTGGCCCAAACGCCAGGATGAATTTCACTATGAAAACCAAAAGCTCTTGGTCCTGTTGGTCCTTCCTCATTCCTTCTGTCCCACCGTGCTGCCAGGGGAGAAAACTCACCTGACGGCAGCTGTGATTCATGAGCACGCCTGCGTGGATGTGAAGATGTGTTCACAGCTGACACTTTTACATACTAGGGGTTTTTTTGGCACGGGTGGTTGGGTTCAGCACCTTCAGCGGAGGCTCGTTCACGGGAAGGCACCCTGATTGCTTCCGTGTTTGCGGCCACGCTGCGGGAAACGGGGTGAGAAGGAGCACGGGCCATGGGTGGGGGGTGGCAGAGCTCTCCTGCCCTCTGCTTCTGCTTCTTTCGGATCAGGTCTAGCCGCCTTTGGGTTGACCCCACTCAGGGGTGAGCCGGGTGGGCCTTATGCATGTCTGGTGGTGTGAATCTGGAGTGGAGGCGGCCCAGCAGCCCAAGGCGCCCAATAAATCCACCCGCCTGCAGTGCTGCTGGGTGAATGGAGCGCATTTGAACCTTAACGGGGCCATGGGGCCAGCCAGGACCTGGCTGTCTTGGGCGGCCGTGCTGGGGAGCTGGCCCCAGAGCAAGGTGGGAGCAGAGGGGCAGCTGCAGAGCAAGCGGCGGGTGCAGCCAGTTTGGCCCAGCACACCGGGGCCACTCGTGGGCTTAGCTCTGCAGGGGGTTGTGGGGTGCTGCTGCTTAGCCTCTTGTGCCTCTTGGCATCAGCAGTGGGTTTTGCTGGGGGCTGCTGCTTGTCCCGTGCCGATCAGATGCGTCCTGGCGCTCCAGCAGTGAAGGGAAGCAGAAGGCCGACAGTGACGCTGTGAAAGCGGGGAGGAAGCTCCGGCCGCAGGAGGGGATTTCCAGAACATTGCGATCTGCTGCCTATGCAAATCAGGAACTCAAATTAACCTGGCAGGATGGGAGGGCTCTGGGATGGAGGGCAAGGGAGAGGCAGGGGAGGGAGCCTGGGAGAGTGGGCTGCTGGGAAGGATGGAGAGTGGAAGAGATCGAGGTAGGCGAGGGGTCAGCAGAAGGATGGAGAAGGGAGGCACTGGGGAGCAGTCTTGCTCCCCCAGACCTCCTGCAGCACCCTGCCTTCACAGGGGGTCGGAGTTGCACCGTGGCTTTCCAGGGATGCCAGGCTGCTTCCACTTCGCTGGGTTTACCCTCTTGCTGAACGAGAGCTCCCTTCTCCCTCTGCCTCTGGCATGTGAGGCAAAGCTCAGTGTCACCTGCTTTGCAGGAGGAGATCACCACCTTCTGCCTTCCTCCACAGCCTCACCATCCTCCCACTCCCTCCTCCACAGTCAGCATGGGATGGGTTATGGTGGGACCTGATGCAGCTGCACACATGGCGGATATGCCAAGAGCTGTGGGAACTGGGTCCGGGAGCGCTCAGAGGATTTCCTTGCGTGCATTAAGCTTTGAATTATTCAGAGTCCAAATTTGCAAGATCAACAATAGGCACAGAGGGGATTTTCCCCTCTTCCTCTCTTGCCAGGCCGTGCCTCATCCAGTTGCAATGCCTGAGAAAATAGCTCCTCAACAGTCATCGTGCCCTGGAAAGCTGGCTCCGGGGATGATGGTGTGGGGAGAGCAGCCCCAGTGAGCTCAGCCATTTTCCCAGCCTCAGCTCACCGTGGGGAACAGGCTGCCCAGTGAGACATCCAGCACATGGATGTGAGGGGCAAGGCTGCTTCTTCCTCCTTTGGCTTGGGAAGAGGAAGAGCTGAAGAAGAAACCTCTGCCAGCTCCCAAGACTCAATGTTGGGTTTCTCCCCTCTGGGGGAAGGGGAGGATGGTGGGTGGGATGGAAGTGGCTTGCTGATGTTGCAGCATTGGGCCAAGGACCAAGACGAATGTCCCATGTGTCTCTGCACCAGATGTGGCTCCTTCTAGGGTCTGGTAGTAAAGAGGATCTACAATGGCCCCCAGAGCTGACTCAGAGGGAGAGGTCCAACCCTCTGCACTCCAAATGTGGGCTTGTGGGGTTTTTTGGATGTCGCAACCTGTGACATCTGGCATTGGCTTTGCCTGGAAGTGAGTCCTTGCCCCCAGCATTGCTGGTCAGGGTGCAGAACAGCCATGTGCTGGGTGCTGGTGTGTAAATCCCAGACGCCGGCAGCAGCTTCTCTGCGGCAGCCCTGAAGGCTGAAGCATGGGTGGCCAGCATGGACCTTGCCTCCAGCCCTTGTCCTGCTCACAGCCTTTCTAATTCTTCCCCTTTTTTGTGCCCATTGTTTTGTCCTTCCTTTTCCTTTCCTTGCCTTCCTTGAACTGCTTGCCGCCTTGTTGATCACAGAGGCAAGGCATGAGATCTGCTACTGATTGTCCTCGGATAGGGCTGGTTGGAGCCAGTGGATGGAGTGGCAGTGTTCCTGGAGAGCCGTGCTATGAAGTGCATTTTCTCTAGAGACCGGGGCCCTACAAGGATGAAGTTGCTTTGTCTGAAGGGTTTGTGACCTGCTCATGTATAGAGGGTTTCATGGGCAAAACAGTTCTCACTCGGGGAATTT
The DNA here is from genome assembly GCF_929443795.1 of Astur gentilis. Taxonomy (NCBI): domain Eukaryota; kingdom Metazoa; phylum Chordata; class Aves; order Accipitriformes; family Accipitridae; genus Astur; species Astur gentilis. The sequence continues at coordinate 16,247,201 of NC_064905.1, read as the reverse complement.
TTAATTTATTGTCAGTTAACACAAATTGCTAGTGAGTGATTTGGGCATTAAAAAACCCAAGTGTTCTTCCTTCCACAGACTTGGCTTAGGTCAAACATATTCTTTCCCCTTCCTAGAGTCAGTGTTCCTTGTTTCACCAGAGGTTACACTCACTCCATCCCAAATCCTTTGGCAAGGTGACAGGTTGCGTGTAACCTTCTGGCTGCCACTTCTCTGTGCTTCTTATTGGGTTTCTTCCACTCTTCTGTGCTTCTCCGTGTCCCAGGGCCCACAGCCTGTCTTGGTGCTGCCAGTCCCCAGGCTCCTCTTGGTTCACTTGGAGTCCTTCTAAAGCAACACCCCTGCCCAGTGCCTCCTCCTTTCTCCTGGCTGCTTTTAACCAGAGTGTCTCATTTCTCTGGGCCTGGTGCGGAGTCCTCAGGCTCTCCAGCACAGGAAGGCAGCAGGAGTTTAATTCGGTTGGCAGTGGGAGATGCATTTACTGTGATGCATGACACCAAACGGGAGCAGGTCTCCAAACAGGAGCTGGCTGCAAATTCATCAACCTCTGCAAGAAAGCATCAGGGTGAGAAATGGGGAGAAAATGGCCCAGGTGCAGAGTGAGTGCCAGAGGCCGTATTTGTGCTTCTCAAGATGCCATCACCCTCCTGGCATTGCCCTCGGGGTCGGCAGCTCTGTTGAGCTCAATCCAGTTCATGGTTTTCCCGTGTAGGGCAGCCCACCGTGAGCAGCCCCAGATGCTGCCAACCCCAGCAGCATGTGGCAGGATGCTGAAATTCCTGTGCTTAAACAGGATATTGAGTGTGCTTAAGTGTTTGCAGTGATCCAAATGGTGCTGGCTGTTTTCTGCTCCAGCTGTAACAACTGCTGCTGGAGATGGATTACTGCAGCGCTGGGGCAAGACAAAAGCTTTTCGACAGCAGGACTTTCCAGGAGAGGTGGTTGCTCAGAGGAGGAATTCCCATCTCGCTCTCCCTCCCTGTCCCCAAACATTGTGTGACTCTGGTATCTTGTCCTCATTGTAGGAGCAGCTGGAAATTCCTGGCCTTGGGACCAGTGTGCTGGGGTCAGCTGGGCTTCCTGGAGGCAGCATCACCCCAAGCCAGGCTGGCGACCGGCCCCGATGGGCTGCCTGGTCTCACTTGCAGTCCTGTGCCACTCCAAGGCAGCTGGGCTGTGGGTGATGGAGTCAGCAGTCACAGGCTTATAGCAATCATGGTACAGCCAGAAAATTCACTGGAGTGTTTATGCCGTGCCCAGGGAATACACCCCACTGTACATACCCAAGAGTATCTGTTTTGGCAACAACAAGGACGCAGGATGATTGCTCATGTGTTGTGGCCCTGTGCTAATGCTGAGCAGATTTCCCCCCCTGCTCTGGAGGAACAGAGCTCCACTGCCCCAAATCTGGCTCTCCCAGGGGTGTCAGGCTGTCTCCTGAGCCCCCAAACTTCCTTGGCCATTGCAGCTGCATCCCTCAGAGCACCGTTCCCCAGCTGCAGGGACATGGCTGTGCCATGCCTGGCTCTCCAGCAGCCTCATACTTCTGCTGCAAATCTGGGAGCTGCAGTGCTGAACTGCAGGAAGAGACAGGCAGGTGACGATCAGGGTTATATCCTCCCTTCAAAACATCTTCTGCGTCTGCTCAAAGACTTTGCAGCAGGTTCCTGGTCAAGCAGGTGACCTATAGGCTGCTGCAGGCACGGAGTGGGTTCAGCACTCCCAGATGCTGCCTGGGCAGGGATGCCCATTCCTACTTACACACAGGGGCAAGACAGAGGAGCCCACATCTCTATGGGAGAGGGTGAAAAAGCTTCAGCCAGGCTGTTTTCCCCCCTAGAAAGGTGATTTTGTTACAAGGGGATGTTTTATAGGAAGGCATCAAGGGAATTTTCGGTGGAATAACACCCAGCTGAGTTGTTTCAGCTTCCCTGGTTTGTCTCTACATGTTGCTGCTTCTTGACCTCAGCTGGTTTTGAAGTGTTATAATAATATTGTGTTATTATTCCTAACACTGCTTTGATATGTTGAAGGTGAAGCTTTCCTCACCCAGCTGTTCTGAGGAAGACCTGGCTATTCAAAACTTTTTGTTCTGACTTGGAAACAATTGAAAGTGCTGGAATTTCCCACTTTTGGAAATTCCAGTTCTTTTCTCCTGGGCGCTGGCGGAAGTGCAAACATAAATTGTTTGGGGGTGTAGCCTCTATGGCATGTGCCTTTCGACTGCTTCTTCAGCAGCTTGAAAGCACAGGAAGCCACGTGCAAGGACAGATGGATGCTATTGAGTCCGATTTGTATCTCTGGTTTATAAAAGCATCATCCACATAATGGCATGAACCCTGCTGGGGGTTTTCAGAGGCGTGAAGCGAAGCTCTCTGTGAAATCCTTGCACTGCTGCCAGCCCCACATGCATTTCCAGCCCTTCTCAGCAGCAGGGGACCCTGCAGTGTTGCTCAGAGGGGCTTTGGGGTCTCTGGGGCCCTCTCTGGGGCTGGGGCAGGGCTCCTGCCCGCATTTGCCTGCAGGAGCAAGGAGATACTGAGACTCCTTAGCGCAGGCTCACTCCCACACAAACCTGTCCCAATAAATTGACTGCTCTCATCTCAGGGTCAGCAACAGTTAGGTTTTATTTATGAGATTTAAAATTGTCTTTTCCATCTGGGTAAATTCCTGGGTTAGTGGCTTGTTTGGGTATGAATTATTTTGCACTGAGACAGACAATCTCCCTACCCAGACCCCTCTGCTCCCCTCCCCAAGACTCCCCCGCTTGCAATGTGGTGCCGCTTTCCAGCGCAAAGTGAGTCGTCCTCTGCAGGGAACCGAGCGTCCCCTGAAGCCCCCGAAGCTGCAGTGACATCAAGGCGTTGGGTGCGTGCGTGCTGGCTCAGACACGAAGAAGGGGCTCCCACGGCCACCTAGTCCTCCCCCCCGCACAGGGCCAGCAGAGCCTTGCGGTAGTCGCCGGAGGTGTCCTTCTGCAAGAGGGAGACCCGTGTCAGAGAACCGCCTGCTGGTGCCTGCCCTGGTGAAGCCCAGTTCAAGGAGCTGGGCATGGCAAAGGTGTAGCTCCATGCCCTGGCCACCCCACAGACATCTGTGCAGCAGCGGAAGATGTCAGTGCATCCTCTTTACAGCCAGACCTGCAAACACTGGGGCTGGTTGGGGCAGGTTCCCTGCCCCAGGTGATGCTCAGCCCCTGTGCTGCTCTTGGCACCGCTCATGGCTTGGATCCCTGCAGGGCTCAGGGCAAGGGCTCGGCCAGAGAAGGTGATGAGCCGGGGAGGGATACCCATGTCCCCTCACCTCAATCATGCGGTGCAGCGATTTGTCAAACAGGTCCATGAACTCGCCCCGGATGTTGAACAGGTCAATCTCGCTCCGGGAAACCATGATCCGGGTGAGGGTCCTCTCGTCCGTGCCGGCACCCTGCAAAGGGGAGCTTGAACAGATAACCCTGGAGGGACTGGGGCTCAGGGACCCTCCCAGCATCTCCAGCACAGTCCAAGTTGGGGATCAGGCCCAGGGGAGGGCCACAAAAATGATCAGGGGCATGGAAAACCTCTCCTGTGAGGAAATGCTGAGAGAGTTGGGATTGTTCAGCCTGGAGAAGAGAAGGCTCTGGGGAGACCTTATTTAGTTTTAAACTAAAAGAGGATAGATTCAGACTAGATATAAGGAAGAAATTTTTTTACAATGAGGGTGGTGAAACACTGGAACAAGTTGCCTAGATAGGTGGTGGATGCCCCATCCCTGGAAACATTCAAGGTCAGGTTGGACGGGACTCTGAGCAACTTGATCAAATTGAAGATGTCCCTGCTTATTGCAGGGGGTGTTGGACTAGATGACCTTTAAAGGTCCCTTCCAACCCAAACTATTCTATGATCTCTTCTTGGACATATGCTGGGCTTGCTAGTGGCAAGACATAAGCCTGGCACATCTCGTCCTAACCCCAGAAAGCTGATGCAGTATTGGTTTGAGCTCAGCCGTGCCCTGCTCCCTCAAGGACAGCCGGGGGACAAACCCCATCGCTGCCATGGGGTTAAATGAGAAAGTCCCAAAGGGTGTCTGCCCAGCATAGCCCCCTCCCGCAGCTCAGCCCCAGGAGAGCTAGTCTGCACCTTCATGGACTTGTAGAGCTTGTCAGCGAAGAAGGCCGGCTTGTTCTTCACACTCCGCACTGCAACACACAGAGGGGAGAGAAAATGGGCTCCTGGCTGGTGGCACCCAAGGGACACATCTCAGCAAGGAGCTGTGCCACCCATTGGGTCAGCTGCAAACCCTCCTTGGTACAAGGGTGCGAGCTCAGCCCCATAGGACGGCCTATAACACCCCGACCTCACACCACACTTGGAATCTGCATGGCCCGAAGGGAGCAGGAATCTGCCATCACATTGCCTTGGCAGAGGCAGGGAAAGGGGCTGCTTGCCCTCTGGGGAGCCCTGCCCCAAGGGAGCACCCGCGAGACACTGACCGATGGCCACGAAGGCATCTCTCACGTCTCCTGACATCCGCTTCCTGATGGCATGCTCCACGTCGTGGTTGGTCATTTTGATGAACTCCTGAAACACTGGGGATGGGGAGAGGAAAGGGTCACCACCGAGCTGCTCCATCCCAGCCCTGGGCACCTGGGAGACTTGAGCCTCAACCATGGAACTTTGGGACCAGATGGGACCAGAGCAGGCTTGGGTGACCTCAGCTAGCCACCCCAAATGCAAGGCCATGCCATCTTCTCCCACTGCCTCATCCCCACCACTGCTAGGGGGACAGGGCTCAACCTCAACTTTGGGGAGACCCCAATCTCCTGCTGCCCAGGAGTCCCACCCAGCCCAAATCAAAGCACTTGTCTTGCAGCTGAGGGTCCAGCAGTGATGGAGAAACATGGTCCTACCTCTGCGGAGGTGGGGGTAGCTGCGGGTGCAGAGGATGCTGAGGAAGCGGGTCTCCAGGGAGTCGCTGGAGTCGTTGCTGGAGACATCAGCAAGTTTCTGGGGGAGCAACCAAGAGTGAAGAGGGAGGCAGGGAGATGGGCATAGAAAGGGACAAAGATGTCAGACAGCTCTTCCTGGGACAGCCAGTCCTGAACATCCTCTTGCAAAGAGCGTGGCCTCTTACAAGCAGGAAAATAGCCTTCCCCCCCCGCAAAAAAAGGCATTTTCTGTGCATGGATGTCAAGGTGCACAGCTGCACACTCACATATTACCTCTAACAAAAGATGTTTTCCAGTTTTTATGAAAAAAGCTTTGCAATGTTCATGGTTAAGACTATTTTTGTCCTTTTGGGAGGATGTTTTGGGGGTGACCAATATCGAACAGGGAATTCAGAGCTGCCAGACACAGGAGCCACCCTCCACCCTGGGCCACAGCAGTGCTGCCCATGTGAAACAGCTGCCACCCCTGCTGTGGGGCTCAGCAGGGAGGCTGTACTCACTGCACCCATTAGGCTATTGCAGTAGAAAGTTGCCACTTCCCCAATTCCCGCTTTTGGTGAGCCAGGGAAGCCAGCTCTGAGTCCCACGCTGCCAGGAACATGGGTCCTGCATGCAGGCAGTGGGCAGGATTGGTCCCCAGCCCTCCCAAGGACAGGAAGGTGGCTTTCTCTGTCTCCTGCCCAGTGCTGCAGGGAAGTGCCCTTGTGCAGGTCCCATCTGTCCCCTTGCCACCCATCCTGATGCAAAGACCCTGGAGCCCTAAGCAAGCGAGCATGGCCCATATGGTCAGAGGAGCCCGGCGTGTGGGGCTGCTATTCCCAGTCTCGGCCCTGCACCCAAAGACCGCAGCACGCCCTCAAATATGCAGAAGGCTGAGGAGAGAAAGGGCAGGCACTCACCAGGGTCTCAGCAACAACCTGGTAGAGAGAAAGAGAGAGACAGGAAGACAACAGGGTCAGAAGGTGCTGCTCAACCTTTATCCTTCCCTGATGAAGCAAGGGAAGTCTAATAAAATGCCCTAAAATTACTTGTCCCCAGCTCCCCTGCTTCCCCGTGAGTGGGCCTCATCTTAGGACCTGTGTTCTCCTCCAGTTTGGCCTCTACAGCACTACCTGGAGTGGGTTGGGTGGCTCTTTGGCCAAGCAAACGAGCCCCCCACCCTTGGGGCTTGGGTACCAGCTTGTTGCTCCTCGGGGAGCATCCTCGCCCGGCCCCAGGCTGGCTCACACCAGTGCTCTGCCAGGCACAAGCAGCGGGAGGAGAGGAAGGGCAGCTTTGCTGACAAAATACAGCACAGCTCCAGGCCAGCTGCCACCCGGCTGGCTCATCCTTACATTCGTCATCCCTGGTTCTCTCTTTCTCTGCAGCAGGTCGAGGTGCATGCGGCAGGGTGCAAAGGCAGCGCAGCATCCGCTCCCTCTGCCGGCAGCAGCCCTGCTGCATCTGCGTGCTGCCGGCATGCGTTGGAGCAAGTGGTGCTGGGGCAGGACAGCCAAGCGAGAGCTCAGGTTTGGCCCTACACCAAGCTTCCCAGCCCCTTTCAGAAAAGACTTGGCCCGATGGAGCAGGAGGCCAAGGTGCACAACCTGAAAGGTCACAGGTCTGGAAACAGGAGCTGAGCCAGGCGATGGGACCCCAGCACCCTCCTGCATCGTTGCTGGCTGCTCAGCCTTCCCCCCCTCCGGTCCTGGCTCACCACAGCCCAGTGAAGATGAAGCAATGGTTTGGGGACTGGGGCTGGCATCCTGGCACACTGGCAGGGTGAAAAGCAGCTTAGGCATCAGGGCTGCCCCATGCACAACACTGTAGGTGGCTCCTACAGACCAGCCCAAAGTGACCCCTGAAGCTCAAGTGCCAGTTTTCAGCAGGAGTGTGTGTTACTGGACCCTGAAGTGGCAGTTCTGCACAAGAAATGCTGCAGTCCCCAGTTGGGAGCTCCCTGGGGCTGGGCCATGGGGCTGCTCTCATGGTTTGCAGCTTCCCTCCATGTGCTTGGAGCAGCAGACCCCAGGGCATCAGGAATCAGGCCAGGGAGCTTTACCTCCAAGGGTGTCACTTCACTTGGCATCTCCCCCTGCAGCTTACAGAGACCCTGCCCCAGCAGCGTTTGCTTCCCTGAAGATGCCATTTCCAGACCAGGGGATGCAATATTCTCATTTTTTTTTATGTAGAGCCTGTAACAGCACTGCCAGTACAGTTCTTACCTTGGCATCTTCATGCGCCTGTGTGAGGTTCTCTGGTCCTTCGTCACGGTTGCCCTGTGGTTCAATACAAAAATCATGGAGCTAGGGAGAGGACATATCCCCAGAAAGCCCCAGGGGAGGGGGTGGCAGACAAGGTCCGGCAGCACTGCCCAGGCAGGCGGCAATGCTCTGTCTTCTCCATAGCCACTGTCCTCACAGCCCCCATCGCTGCCCACAGCAGGGAAGACACAATCCCCAGCGAAAAAGCCACCCTTACCAGAGCCAGGGAGACGAGAATCCTCTTGAAATGCCCTGATGTGTCGGAGCTGAGGTCGTCTTCCAGGCGGTTGTGGTAGGCTGTGGAGAAGGGGGATGGCTGAGCCCTGCACCCTGCCTGCAGCTCTGCTTCCCACCCACCGGTGCCTATTGTGCCCGTGATCCCCATGGGATCTGCGGATGGTGGTGGCCATGCTCCAGCCTTTGCATGGCTGAAGCAGATGCCTCTCTCTGCTATTTTCAGGCCCAGGGAGGAGGGGATCACCCCAGCAGCATTAATGCCCTTGGCACCGGCACAGCCTTTTGCTCCACTCCAGGTGCTCCCAAGGGAAAAGGATCATTGCGAAAGAGTACTCGGGGGAGGAGACATTGGTGGCAGAGCTGGGGCATGTCACCGTGACATGGAGAGAGGCCAGGACCAGCGCTCTGGTCCTGGGGGTGACCAGCCACAGAGACATCTGTTTAAAACCATGGGCTCTCCAGGGGACAAGAGGTTGGGGAATTAACCTGGAGTTTTTTTCCCTAGGCAGAAGGGGACACGGTTGGAAGGGAAAGAGAAGTGCAGAGTCTGGGAGTGTCAGAAGTCACAGGATGGATTTGAGGACTCCTGCCAGCCTCAGCTCAGGTTTCCACTTCTCTTTAATAAGGTGTTGGGACCTGGGGAAGAGCTGCTCTTGCCTTGAGGAACTAATAGACCTTCACAGCACCAAACCATGGACCCAACCCAGGGACAAAAATTGTACCCCGGGTTCTGGATAGGGCCTTGTATAGCGTTAAACACGGTCCATGCCCAGGATGTGGGTGCTCCCCACATCCCTCCTGTGCCATACCTTCCTGATATGCCTCGTTGATAGCCGCGATCTCCTGGTTGTTCCGCGTGGCCATGATTTCGATGAGGACACTCTCATCTGTGCCAGCCCCCTGGAAGAAAGCAGCATGGCAGAGTGCTGCGGATGCCAGCACTGGATGGGGACACGGCAGCATTGTCCCACCAGTGCCAAGCAAGGGGGGGGGGCTGCTTTAACCCCAGGACTGCCACATGCCAAAAGTCCATGTCCAGCAAATGGCCCCAAGGGCTGGTAAGACACGGAAATGTCCAAGTGTGCTGCTAGTGGGGTCCCAACCGGTATGACTGGTGGATAGTGGTGCACACCACTGGTTTGCCCCTACTCTGGCTCTCCTGTGGCTGCCTGCGCCTGGCAGGTCACTGCTCCAGCTGCAAAGGGGGGATGCTCTGTAAGGAAGCAGGAGGCCTCCCTGAGAAGCTTTGTGTATGGGCTGGCTGGAGCGTGCTGGTCTACAAAGAGGCCATACTGGGCTCCCGGTAGGTCTTGAGTGCAAACCAGGTCTTTGTCCTGGTGCTTTCTGCTCCGCTTTCCTTCCGTATAGGAGATGAGAGCCTGGAGGCACGTGAAGCTGGGGTGTGCTCACAGCCCCTGGCCACCAGCGGTGTGGGTACAACCACAGCAAAACCCGCCTCGTCCTCACGTGCTAAAGCCGATACCGCCAGTGTGGCAGTTACCTCCACAGCCTTCCTTAGCTGCTTGGCATCGTACTGTGCTGGTGTCAGCATGAGCCCGAGGATCAGCTTGGCCAAGCTGCCCGACAGCTCGGATTTCAGGTCTGCCATCAGGTCCTGCAAAAGTGTTTGAGGGCTCAGTCCCTGGCTTTTTCTGCAGGGACAGACCAGCTGAGGCAACACCAGGGAGAAAACAGGGCAGGAAAGTGTGGAAGTGGGAAACATCTGGGAAGATCCTTGGGGTGATTTAAGGTCACATTTTTGGGGGGTAGCTCTGGGGAGATCCTGGCTCGAGTCCTCTGTGTGGGACCGAGGATGGGGCAAGCGAAGGGGAAGGGACACCCTCCCCTTGGGCTGGTGGTGCACCCAGAGCGAGAGGCTGCTTTGACTACTTGGTCTTCCTCGGGAGAGTCATGCCGGGGCAAATCAGTGTGCCCTGGCTGCCCACCGCTCCCTGGGCAGGATTTCTTTCAGCGAGGGGCAGATCTCTGCGTGGGAGGGGACAAGATGCGGGCAGAAGGAAGGAGCAGGGTGGAAGGGGGGGGCTGGCAGTACCCTGCCATAGTGAGCCTTGTAAGCCTTTAGGATCTGCTGCCTCTGGGCGTTGCTCCTCTGCGTCAACACCTCGATGATGGCCCCTTCATCTGTGCCTGCAACGATAGCAGCAATGCTGGGGAGAGCCACACTGTGCCACCCCTAACTGTGGGTACATCACTGTCCCCCCTGTAAACAGGAGGTGGGGAAGAGGGAGCTCCCACGACTCCAAAACTGGCTCTTTTCCCCCTCCCCAGAGCTTTCACACAGCCCTGTGTGATTCAGATTGGGTTTTCTGCCCCAGGACCTGCTGAGGAGCGGCAGGAGGGGCTGGGCACATGGCCCCCACTTACCCAGGCCCTTCATCGCCTTCCTCAGCACCTGCGCGTCCCCGTCATCATTGAAGCTTTCCGTGGGCTGCACGGTTCCTCGCAGCTGTGGATGCACAGAGGAGTTTGGGTTCATCCCCGAGCTGGGTGGGATGGAGGGAGGGATGGAGAGAGGGAGGGAAGGTGCCACCCGGCAAGCTGAGGCCAAAGCAGGTCGTGTGTTAGTGCAAGCACCTGGGGCTCAGTGAGGATGTCCCTGCCACTGTCACCCCATCCATCGAGGGGCAAACCATAGCCAGGTCAGCAGAGAGCAGGGAGAAGACGGCAACAGACAGTCCCTGGAGGCTCGGTGTCCTGCTCAGTGTTATACCCACCTCCCCTAGCGCTGGGACACCTCGGCTGGGGCTGGCCACATCAGCTGAGAGTCAGGAGTCGCTGAAAGCGTGCCCACTCCTGCCCTGTAATCCTACCCTCCATCTTCCTTACAGCTCCCAGCACATCTCCATCCTCCCTGTGCACGTAGGGCTCAGGGTGTCTTTTCTGCACATCCTAAAGCACCCTTTTGTGGGTGCCTCCAGCTGCATGCAGGGTGCCAGCTCCCCATGGCGTGGCCGTGCCCCAGCCAGCCCTGGCATCAGGGTGGGCTGCCCCAGGGAGCAGGAGGTCTCCGGTGGGCACCCGAGCCAGGGCTGCACGTGATGCATCGCACAGACATGCAGGGCATGCCACCCCAAGGGAGGGAGGCCTCAGAGAGAGGAGGGGGTTAGTGGAACCCACGGGGGGCAGCCAGCCCTGCCGGGGTTACGTCCCTCCAAACTTGTACCCCAAAACTGGAGAATGGCGTCGAGAGAAGCCACGGAGCGAGAGGCAGAGCGGAGGTGCGGGGCTGGCTGTGCCCCGTGGCAGAGAGGAGCAGCCGGGGGTCCCAAGCTGGCAGAGAGCAGAGAGGGGGTACGGGGGGGACTGGGGGGTGCTGACCTCTACTTTGGCCACCGCACTAAGCTCCCACATCCGATAGGCCACCTGCGCCGCCTCGGGGAAGAACTCACCTGCGGCACTGCAACGGGAGGGCAAGGACAGGGGACAGTGAGCCATGGGGACCCCACGCCCCACCAGCAGCCACCCCCTCCCTGCCCCGTGCCCCATCCTGCCCCTCCATGAGGGGCATTTCGTACCCACTGGGTGCTGGGCATAGGGACAGGCAGGCAGGAGCTGGGTGCTTGCTGCAGGGCTGGGCGGGAATGGGGGGGAAGCAGGTGGTAAATCCCAACTGCCCCCACCAGAGCATCCTCCCTCCAGGTGTTTTTCTGTGCCCTGCGGGGCTGCCATGTGCCAAGAAGGGACTATGGGATCATGGGTGGCCATGCAGAGGGGCCACAGGGCCCCCCATGCCAAACTGCTGTCACTGCTGGTCCAGGTGCTCCACCAGGCTCTGACCCAGAGGTTTGTACCCAGCACCAAGGGGATGAAGAGGGACAAACGGGGTGACAGCAGTCTTACTCATCGTCCCCTCCGCACAGCTTCAGCAGGGCCTTCTTGTACTCCCCAGAGGTGTCCTCCTGGAAAGACGGAGATGGAGAACCATGAGGCAGGGAGGGTGAAGGTAGTGCCATAGGATGGGTGCATGGAGAGGGGTCTCTCTGAGCCTTGTCCTCAGAGATGGACGCCCAGCACAGGGTGGCTGGGGAGGGGGCTCAGCCCTCCCATGGGTGCTGGCATCATGAGGGAGCCAGCACTAGCAGCTGCTCGGAGGAGGATCGGGGACCCCCAGCACTTACCTTTATCATGTTATAGAGAGATTTCTCATACTTGGTCCTGAACACCTCCCGGATGTCCAGCATGTCGATCTCGCTGCGGGACACCATGATGCGGATCAGCGTGTTGTCTCTTGTGCCCAGCCCCTGCAACAGAGAAGACCCTGCATCACACCTGGGATGGCCAAGGAATCCTGCTCAGCCCATCGCATTTGGGACCCTCCATCAGATTTCTACCCAGCCCCAGGTCTGAAGGAATAACTTCTTTGGATGGAAAAGCAGAGACACCAGGTGACATAGGTCCTGTCTTCATGGACCTGCATCACCCTGTCCTCCAGCAGCACCCAGTGGCAAGGGGACTCCTCCTCTGGCCAGCACCCCTCAACACTGCAGGGGACACCCTGGAGAAGGGACAATCCACTCACCTTCATGGCCTTGTAGAGCCTTTCAGCAAAATACTCCGCCGTGCTTCTGACGCACTTCACTGCGGGGAAATTAAGTCACAGTGAGGGATGTCAGAACCCAGCTTCACCAGTGCCCCCAGCCTCTGAGCACCCGTGCCCCTTGGGCAACACGTTCAGCATCCCCACCCGTCCTGGAGGAGCCTCCCTGAGCTCCCTAAAACCGGGTACAGCCACAACCCCGACTGCGCTGGCTCTCGTGCTGAGCCTTCCCAGCCTGGCAAGGCCAGCGGTGTGTTTTTGCAGCGTTCCCCACGCTGGGACTGACTTACCCACGGCCAGCATCAGCTTCTCGAAGTCACCAGAGAGCTCTGCCCGGATGCTCCTCTCGATCGGCTTCCCAGAAATCTTCAGGTACTCGTCAAAGACTGTGGGATGAGAGCGAGATGATGCCTGGAGAAGCTGCTAAGGTACCTTCAAGCCCAACCCTGAGCTCGCAGGAGATGCTCACCCAGGCGGAGGTGCTGCTTGCTTCGCCGGCCGAGGATGTAGATGAACTGGGCCTCATCCGTGCCCCATTTCAGCTCGCCAGCTTCCAACAGGTCCTTGTGGGATGGGGAAGGTGACAGAGCCCGAGTCAGGGTGCTGCTCACGTTGGGCTCTGCCCAAGCACCAGCATCCACCTGCCTTTCACAGGCCTAAGTCTGGATGGTCCCAGTGCCACCGGTCCTGTCCCTGCCTGGATGCCACCCATCCCAGCAACCTGCCAAGCCTCACCTTGGCATCCTGCTCCACCAGGTCCTCACTCACCACGTCGTCCTCCTCCCTGGTGCCCTGTGGGACAGAGATGGGCTCAGCCCTGCCGGGCGCAGCACCCATCACCTACAGACGCTGGCCAGATGGACATACCTGAAGCAGAACGACGAGCATCTTCTTGAAGTGGCCAGATGTATCTCCAACGATGTCAGCCTCCAGGTCTCTCTCATAGGCTGGTAGAAGAGGAAGAGGTCAGGGTCTGGAGAGCTGGATCCCCTCTCACCTCTGCCTCAAGGGGACATAGGGCAGCCCCTGCCATTCCCCAGCTCTCACCATCTTTGTAGGCAGCCACCAGGTCGTGGATCTCCTGGTTGGTGCGGGAGGCAAGGATCTCGATGAGGCACTTCTCATCCGTGCCAATGCCCTGTGGGTAGAAAAGCAGCCCCATGAGCAGCGGGGCCAGATGGGGTGTCCTCAGAGGGGCCCCGAGGGGGCTCCCCACCCCTTACCGCGATGGCATCTTTGATTTCCTTGGCATCGCTGTAAGCTGGGGGCCGCATCAGGCTCACGATCAGCCGCTCAAACTTTCCCGTCAGCTCATACTTGAGGTCTGCGATGAGGTCCTGGTGGAGGGGAAGAAAGGGGCTGGGGGACCCTTTGCTCCACAGCATCTCTGAGTGGGTCCGGGGAGCAGCGGGTCCCTGCATGGGCTGGTTGGTGGCAGCCACGGCCACCTGCATCTCCAGTGGGGGCACGGACTAGGGACCGTTTTTCTACCGTTACCTTCCCATAGAGGGACTTGTAGGCTTGGCAGATCTCCACTCGCTGCTTGTTGCTTCTGGATGTGATGAGGTCGAGGATGGCCTCCTTGTCGCTGCCTGCGGGGAGAGCCGGGAGTCACGTTTAGCCCCATGGCTGGCTCTCACCCCCCCACAGCTGGGCTTGTCGTAGCCACCCTGCCGTGCCCAAAGCTGCTTCCAGCTCGGGGCTGGGAGGAGAAGCAGAGCTGAGCTGGCTCCAGGGAGGAAAGGGGAGCCAGGAGAAGTCCTGGCATGCTGCTAAAGCAGACGTGCAGCTCTGGGGAGAGGCAATGCAGGATGCCCAGCCATGCAAGGGTCAACCGAAGGAATAGGGGACATCAGCGTGGCCTCGGGGTGACAGTCCAGAGTAGTGTCCGTACCAAATCCCTTCATGGCATTGTACAAGGCCTCTGCGTCCTGGCTGGCATCAAAGCCTGGGAAATCCTTCACCGACCCCCTGTAGACCTAGGGGAAAGGAGGCAAAAAGGTAAAAGGGGAAGGAGCAGCCCCTGCTGGGACAGGGGGAAGGAGAGGTTGAAGCTGAGCAGGATTGGGGTGAGATCCGCTCCCACTCGGGCTACCCAAAGGCAAAGCTCAGCCTCAAACATAAACGCTTGTTCTTCTCCTTAGTTGTTTCCTTTCCTGTTTGCTCTCCCCACTGTGCAAATTGTTTGTGTGCTGGGTCACTGGAGTACACAGCCAGCCCTCTTGTATCTCACTGGCATTGCTGTTTGCTGCTTGTGCCCCACGTTTAAGCCGGATACAACCCTCCCTGCTGCGCCAGCAAGAGCTGGTGGTTGGAGGGGAGGTTTCTTGAGGACATTCGGGTTTCCAGCTCCATCTGAGGGGGTTCAGTAGGAAAAGGGGAGACCCCATGGGAGGGTTGGACACCCTGAACGCAGGGGAAGGCACAGAAGGACCAGGGTGATCTCCCCGCAATGCAGCTGGGCCAAAGGGAGTTATGGGAGGGTGGATTGGGAGCGACGTAGGAAGTAATTTTCCTACCACCTGTTGTGAGCAGGGAAACCCTCCGGATGCTGAGGATGCCCAGGCTCTGCATAGCCTCCAAGCGAGGAGACACATTTACAGGCACAAAGTCGTGGTGGGCTGCTAAGCGGAAAGCACTGAGAAGTGCTAGAGCTGCCAACAGCTTGTACTGCCCCAGCCTGCACTCCTATAGGGCCCAGGCTGGTCCAAGGGGTCAGAGCAGAGATCCTGGATACAGGGAAAGACTTTCCCAGGAGCCTAAGAAATCCTGGGGGCTGGCATGATCCACTTCTGTCTGCTCCTTTGCACCTCCAGGCTGCACAACGGGAAGCCCAGGAGTGACACCCCCAAACAGAGACCTCAGGACAAAGCAGGGACCAGGTTTCCCCTCCCCAGGTCAGCTTTGCCCAAGGGAATTCAGCCTGGGGTCAGACTCTGAACAAGATTAGCACAAACCCCAGGTGGAAGCAGATGTGAAACCCCATGTAAGGAACTGAGATGCACCTCTGCTGGAGGCACAGAGGGGGAATTGCTGAACAGCAGCATTTTCTCAGTGATCTCACTGGGAAGCAGGAGGGCTGGGAGCCAGGCTGAGCCGGGGCTGTCGGCTGTGTCAGCACCCCGGGAAACTCTGAGCAACCTCCCTTGGCTCTGCTTGTACCATGTGCCAACCAGGTATGTACACCTTCCTGGGATCACTCACTCAGGATCTGTGGCAGGGCTTAAGATCCCCAGGAGCTGTACAAAGGCCCCGGACTCTTGCCAGTACGGGCATCTAAAGCCAGTGTGTCCCCAAAGAAGATGGGCATCAGGCAGGCAGCACCAGCCCTGCAGCAGCACCAGTGTCCCTGACCCAGCGAGCGCCTCCAGGAATGAACCCGAGGGGACGGACACAGGGCAACCCCATACCCAATGCTCCCCTGGGTCACATCCCAACGTCACAGCACAACAGCTCCGCTGCGCATCTCACCCAGCACCTTCCAAAAGAACCTGGCCTCCATACCCCCATTTTCCAGAGAGAAACCAGTCCAGGCTGGGCACATCCCACAAGCCCTCTCAGGAGGAGCTGCTGGCACTGATGTCCTACGTGGCAGGGACCAGGTCTGGCAAGAGGAGACGCTGCCCTTCGAGTGAGATGGGCAGGCGTGGGGACAGATCGTATTGCAGGTGATTCATCGGGAGAGCTGGATTTAGCCCCACTTCCCGGCAGCTCCCAGACCCTCCTGGCTCCATGCAAGCTGCTGCCCACACATATGCCTTGCAGAGATGTAAATGAGAAGTTGCAAGGCAAAGGAGGTGCCCGGAGGCAGCAGGAGGGGGCAAGGGTGGCTGGAGGGTGCTGGGGTTGCATGGCTGGTGGTGGGGAGGCAAGATGTTGACCCCGGTTAAACGGGGAGGAGGAGCAGGGCTGCGTTCCTGCCTGCTGAGCCATCGGAGCACGAGCTGCCTGCCTTGCCGCAGTGCCGCTGTGGCGGGGGTAAGGGAAACCGAGGCAGGAGCTCAGTGCTGTCTGTGCATTGCCCCACACTCCTTGCACTTTTGTGGGAACAAGCCCCAGGGAGGTGCAGAAACATCACTCGGGAGGGAAATGGCATCCTGCCTTCTGCATCCTCCTCACACCCCCATCCCCTTTTCCATCCCCTGCTTCAGCTGCCGGGGGCCCCCCACCTCCCCTCCTCCAGGCTCTGAGTCATCCCAGCCTGCCTGGGACCTCCCAGCTAAAAATAAGCCAGGCTGGGGCTGGGAGGGCGGAAGCAAAATTCCTAGCGTGGCTTCGCTCTCTCCCACCGCGTGGCTGCTTGGGGTCCTGGACCACCGCAGGGGTGATGCTTACCCACACTGTGCCTCAGTTTCCCCACCCAGAGGCAACTACCTCCTTGGCTAGGCAGGAAGCTGAGGGTAATTGGGCTTGAGGCAATGATTACTTGATTTCTCAAGGGAATGGAAAGCAAAGCCTGGCCCTGAGCAGTGGAGAAGGGAGGCTCTAGAGTTGGACTCCTCCCCTGCCTAGCAGACTGCAGGCAGGCTGTACCCTGCCAGTCACAGCTGCCCACCGAGGCAGAGTTTTCCACCCACGCCAAGACACTTGCCTGGCTACGAGGGAGCACCTGCCCACCCAGCTGCCACATTGCACCAGCCCCAGCTCAGAGAGGGGAAAAATCCAAACTGGGGCGGGCAGAGGCCAAAGCAGGGCTGCGTGCCTTGCAGCAGGCTTAGACACAGGCAGGATTTCTTTCCAGCAAAAGCCCAAATCCCCAGTGCAACATCTCTTTCTCCTCTTCCTCCTGCAGCCCTGCTTCTCTCCCCCATCCCCCTGTGGTATCCATCCCCACCGTGTGTACGTCACCCTTACCTTTCCTTTGGGTGCCATGGTTTCCCAAGCTGGAAATCACCGGCACGAGGGCAAGGAGGAGCTGCGGAAGGGAACAGAAAAGCCGATGTGAGCCAAACCCCCCTCTCCGCGGGCTGCATTAGGTAAGGGATGCTTTGCTCCCTCCCTTGGGTGCTGCCGCCAGCCATCGCTGCGGGTGCGGTACCCGTGGGGGGACGATGGCTGGGTGCTGCTGGGGACGCTCAGGGAGAGGGGCTTCACCGGCCACCCTGCAGTCACCAGAGTTGAGGTCTTTTGGTATCTGGCACCGAGTTGGGGACCCCAGAGGCTGGGGGCAGCGGAGATGAGCCCCCGCACAGCTTCCTGCCAGCGCAGAGAGAAACTGCGAAGGGAAGAAAGCGCTGAATACGTGGAAATGGGCCGAGCATCCTCCGTGGGGCTGACCCTCCTTGCTGCAGCCTGCAATGCTCCCTCTGCTCCCCTGGCAGCCCCCCAAGCCCTGGGGCCACCCCAGCTTCAGCAGCTGCTGGGGATGTCCCATTGCCACATGGTGCTGGGCAGCCCTCACGAGATCCTCCCAGCTTTTATCTGAGTTTCCGTGCGCCGCATCAAGGCCACCATCAGTCCCACGCACGCAGCGTGGGTTTCCAGGGTAACTCGCAGGTTGTTTTCTAACACCAGCACCATTTATAGTTGCAACCCGCTGCGGCCTGGGCTCTCTCCACCCCCCCCACCCCCCCAGAGAAAGTCCCCAGACAGCGCCGTTTGCTCTGAGAAAGCTGACGGAAGGAGAGAAACAGCTGGAAAATGGAGCCCGGCCATGAATGAACCACTGAGCGTCAGCTGAGCTCCAGCCATGAAGCACGGCCCCCTCCTTGCCAGTGCTTGCCCTCCCTCCGAGACACGTTGCAGGAAAGCTCAAGGCAGAAGAGGGCCTCCCTGGGGGGATTTCTGCCCCCAGCCAAGCTCGGTTTCATGCTGTGGAGCGAGCAGGAGAAATCACAGGAACTTCCCTGGCTTGGCCCTGCATCCCTACAGGAGCACCCATGGAAGGGGAGACCCAGCCCCACCACCATCGGTGCGGCTGGGTCACCCCGCTGGGGTGCAGGAAGCCTTCTGGCACCTGCGGGCATCCTTGCCGAGGGGAGGAAGTTTTGCAGAAAACCAGAGCTGCCTTTACCTCCCCTTCCTTTTTCAGCTGGGGAGGCTGCAAGCCTCGTCCACCCTTCCCCGCAGCTCCTGGTTGGGGGAGAGCCCCCATATGCCCCATGCGCAGCGGGGCTGCACTGCGTCTGGGTGCTGGGCGGGCACCAGGGGATCCCCAGCCCACGCAGCTTTTTAATGCCGCTCAGGAGCCCGTACGTGAAGCTGCGTACCCTCCAGGGAACAGAGAAAACCCCCCGCGTGGCGCAGCCCTCCTGCCTCGCTCCATGCTTGCGGCAGCTGGGCTGAGACCGCCCAACTCATCTCAGCAGTGGCGGAGAATCGCCGGCCACACCCAGTCGCCAGCCTGCCCCTGCAGCACCCCATCCCTGTCCCCCACCGCTGCCGACACCTCCGCAAAGGCTTTGCGGGGGGCTGCCCCAGCTCTCGCCTTGCCAGCAGGCGATCTGGGGAGGCGAGTGGCAAAAACCTGGAGGCAGCCCCCCCAAAACGATGGAGAGGTTTGGGTTACGGGGGTCCCTGGACAGAAAGCGCCGTGATAAATCTTAAATGATGTGCACAGCTCGTCCCCTTTGCAGAACGACCCACCCTTGCCAAAAAGCCTCTGTCCCCGCCAGCAGCATGCACCCCACCAGCCTCTCCACGGCCCCACCGCGGCTTTGGGCTCAGGGGTGTCACCCCAGGAGCCCAGCAGCTATTTTTGCAGCCCGCTGGCTGATGGGGCTCTCCCGGCATGGCCGCACATGGGGGAGACTACGACACACCCAGCACCCCGCCACCCATTTTCCTGCCCTTGGGGCAGAAAGGGAGCTTTGCAGGGTGGAAAAAAAGCAGCATCCATCCTCCTTGCAAAGCAAGGGATGTCCCCAAAGTCCCCTGCCCCACCCCAGCGCCAAAAAGTCCCCCTGCCCTTCTAGAGCTCCGTGCCTCTGGGTGCGTTTGCCTGTGCAAAACTCGGTGGGTACCAAACCAGGGGGATCGTCCCCGCCAAGCCCAGCTGGGACCCCTGCACGGAGGGATGGGCATTTCCCCGGCCGCCGCAGAACTGGGGCACGGACAAAGGCGCATCCCGGCCGGGACACACCCATGGGCCCCGCAGCAACACCAGCGCCTGCCCAAAAAAGCACCCGCTGCCAGTGCAACCCCCCAGGCTTTTGTTAAAAAGAAAGGATTTTTCATATAAAGAAAAATTAAAACAAGGATCCCCCTTGCAGCCACCCCTCGGAGAAAGCCTCCGGTCGCCCGGCCAGGAATTTGCAGTCGCATGCCACTGTGGTGGCTTTGCACGCCAGTACCGTCCCCTTACACGCCAGCACTATCCCCCCCACCGCCCCCCGCACCACCAGTGCACACTTACGAGCAGCACTGAGGCCTGTCCGGTCAGACTGGTGGGAACGGCCGGCCGCCGGCGGGCTCGGTGCGTACTTGTGGCCGTGCCGCTCGTCCTTGGTGTGCAGCTGTTTCCTTCTGGCGAGACGTCACCGCTCACGAGCCCTCCAGTCCCCGCCTGCCGTGGGGGTCAGGGCCACGCTCCCACCCTCGCCGCCATGTCAGACCTCAACCCCTCCGGTTTGGGTGCCCACGGTGCAGGGGGGACCCCAATGCCGCTCGCGGAAGGGCTCTGCCCCTTGCCAGGGTGTGGGGAAGGGGGTCAGTCAGTAGAAAAGCCCCACCGGTGCACGCAGGGGCTCCGTGCCAGCAGCGGTGATGCGTGCAATGCAAGACGGTAACAGTGGTTGCATTTCAGCTGCGGAAATTTCACCCCTTCCGTCCACCCCCCCACCCCGTTTCCTGGTGAACACCGGGCTGCAGGGTACCCCTCTGCCTCCTGGGCTCGTCCTGCTGCCAGCCACCTCCGTCTGCACCAAACCACCCCATTCCTTGGTCATGGCTGGGAATCTTCCATCCCTGACTCTCTCTGCAAAAGCCGAGGGTCTGGGGGATTGGCCCCCCAGGACCTGCTGAAGGGGGAACGTGCTGACCAGGGCTCTGCAAGGAGCATCTGTGGGGCAGGAGCTGAGCTGGCAGAGGGAGCTGGGGAGAGGCAGCTCGCTGTTGTGTCGCCCCCCCAACCTTCCCTCCCATGCTGCAGATGCAGGGATGAGAAGACCTTGCAGCACAGCCACGGGTGGAGATGCAGGCTGAGTCTCCTGGAGATGCTCCTGGCCGCTGCCTGCAGTGCCCCGCGGCCATTTCCTTCCCTGCCTCACCCAGGTTAACCCCGCTCATTCTTCACCACCACCCTTTGCCCCAGCCAGCGCAGAAGCTGCAGAAGAGCTGAAGGAACTCCCCAGGAGCCATGGGCAGTGGTGTCTGTGCTCTGGCTGATACCAGCAGGAGCAGATAAAACCAAGGCCCCCGCCTCGAGATGTTGAAGGCTGCTGGCGTGTAACCTTTCAGGCATCCAAACCCTGGTGGTACCCACTGGCTAGAGCATCTCTCTGGGACTTACAAGGCAGCTGAGCTGCTCAGCCCTGCCTATCCTGGGAGATGGTGGTCCTGGGCAGCAGGGACCCCAGGCTGGGTGTGATATGCCCAATGTCTGACATTCAGCCACAAGGCTGTGCCCACCCCAGGGGACTGGAGGCACCCTGGGAGGGGGAGACCCTCGTGGCCAGCTAACACCGGCTGCTCCTTCGTGCCCTGTTGTTCTCTCAGGGCAATGTTCCCTTGGGCTGGCATTAGTGTCCAGAGACCTCGCTCATGTGAGACAGCGTGGGTGACAAGCACGGCTTTGTTCACCCTGCACTGCAATGCAGGACAACAGTCCTGCTCTCCTCCCGGTACCCCTAGCTGTGTCATGGTGTGCTGAGCCCCACTGCCCCAGAGGTGCTAGCCCAGCAGCTCACAGGGTGAACTGGAGACATGGGGCTGCCCTGTACAGCCAGGACAGGGCAACCTTGTGGTTAGAGCATACACCTATGCTTTAGGTGCTCTAGAGCTCTTCCTTGCTTTGTTCCTGCATGGCTGATGTCCACTTCCTCTGCTCCTTGCAAGCTGAAGGCTAGAGGGTGTGCTGAACTACATCACAGGTTAAAAGGTTTTCATCCCCAAATACTGTAGGCAGACTCAGCCTGTGCACTGTTTACAATAAAATAAAAGTTAGTTCCTCACCCCAAAATACCAGCTCCCAGCATTTCCTCAGAGCTCAGACTTCATCCTTTTCTCCCAAGGTATTTAAAGACCAGCCAGGTCCCACCATAACTTCCCCCTATCCCCTCCCTGCTAGGAGCAGCCCTACAGGACAGCTGTGCTGGGCATTGAGAGCACGTATATGCCTTACTGGTCCTGATCAGCCTCACCTGGGACCCCCACCCACACAAGCCTGGACCCCCATTTAAGCCCAGCCCTGAACTTACCCTGGTCCTTGCCTGTGTGCTGCCATTTAGCCCCTGTGGGCTGTATCCTAGGAAGGAGGCACTGTGGCAGGGTTATTTCTGGTACCCATTTTATTCCACATAGAGGAGCACCTATGCCTTGTTGCATCCTTGCAACCCTCTGACTAGGACAGGACCTGGGGAGCCCAGGGGCTAGAGCAGGCATTGCTTGGGCTGAGAGCTGCAGCCCCAGCCCTGCTCCCAGGGCAAGGTTGGATGGGTCAGGGATGGATGGTTTTGCTGTCTGCTCTGTTACAAGCTGTGCTTGAGCCAATTGGGTACTTCTTTTCTTCATCTGAGGCTGCTGCCTCTATGTAACGGGGCTGTGACAAGGTCTCGGTGTCCAAATACTTGGCAAGTGCAGGCAGACTCAGGACTTTGCTTCTGGGAGCTACAGCTGGATGTGCTGCTGCAAACATCCCATGGAGCTGGGTCTGTGCTACTTTGCCTTGCTGCTGCAGTCAATTCTTAGATGTGCCGACTTCCCTCTGTGTTCCCTGGGGACAGCTCAGCCTAGGTATGGTCACAGCTGTAGGTATGTGCACCCCTACATCCTGACTTGGCTGTGGTTCTGCTCTTCTCCGCCTGGATTTCCTCCAAAACCTGCTCCACAGATTGAGGTGAGGGTCCCGATGTGAGGGAGTGGGCACAGAGGGAAGAGGTTCCCCCTTCCACCTGCACAGGCAACTTTGAAATGTTAATTAAAGTCCCTCAATAATGCCTCTGAGCCTATTAGCATTGCAGGCTTGTGTGTATGATTTGGAAGGCGTTGTGGGAAAAATATTTCTGCATAGATTTCCCATTGTGCAGCCTGGAGTGGTGGTCAGCTGGGGGAGGGCCAGGGTGCTCCCAAAAGGGATTTAAGGGGAGAGTGTAACTGAGCCTGCCTGGTACTCGCCCTTCCCAGCGGCTCGCAGCTGGAGCAGTTTGCCCAAAGGATGGCTGGAGTAAGTAGTGTTTGCAGAAGGGAAAATCATCAGGGCGAGATGCCCTGGGTGGGACTGGTGTTTTACAGCGGGTGGGTGCTGCTGGGAGGTGGGCAGCGGTGGCCTTGGGCAGCGGCTCTCCAGCCCCCAGGAGACACAGCGGTTGTCCTGGAGGTTGGGGCTTCTCTGTGCCACAGGGGCTTAAGCACCTCATCCTGCGGGTCAGGGTGCTGGGCACTGCCCCAGGATGGTCCTTGTCCCCTCCGAGCTCCATGCCACAGCAGGGACCACATGGCCCTGTGATCTTTGGTGCTGCTGGGATGTAACGGTGGGCAAGGTTTCCAGCCAGGTCCCTGGCCCTGTAAGTAGCAGATTATGGGATTTGAAGCATGCAGCGTGGACTTTGCTTTGCTGTGGGGTAACCTGGAGGTCCTGGAGGCACCATGTGGATGTGGAGGCATGCAGCCCCCCTTTCTCCGGTCCTGGGAGCTCCTGGGGAAGGATGGGCAGGATGGGGGAAGGCACACCAATTCCAGGCATGCCATGCCAAGCACCTTGCTTGCCCCAAGCACAAATATCTCACAATTTTGGGTTTCTGCTGGGTTGACATCCCCATCTGTGACCCAAGCAAGCCACAGCATTACTGTACAGGCTGATGGCCTGTCTGAGCTGTGCCATTGACCCACAGTTACGGGTGCTGTGGGAGCATCTTCAGCTGGGCAGATGGGCCCTTCTTGATGCACCAGCTGCTCCAGGAGCAGAGCATCTCCCATCCCTCCTTCTCTGGTGTGGTTTCTGCATTTCAAATAGTGTCAGCATCACAGCTGGGACAGTGCTGGCTGTGCGTCCCTGCTGGGGATGCTGCTGGAGCAATAGGACTTTCTGAGCTGGCAGGAGGACAAGTAGGTGTCCTTGTCCCCTCTCATCATAGCATGAATCGGACAGAGCCCAGCAAACCCCAATCATGCACTGCTCCACTTCTCACCAGGGTTGAGAGAGCAACATAGCCACTTTAGCTCCATCTTGTTCCAAAATGGGCTGCTTTTCTGGCAGAGACAGAAACCAGGCAGCACCCAGGGAGTCCAGAAAGCACCGTGTGGATGGCTGGAGCTGCAAGGAAAATGTTCAGGCTGGGTTTGGGTCACATCCCCAGGGCAGTGCCCGCAGGGCAGCAGCATCCTCACGCCTGCTGCTTTCCTCTCCTGCAGATGCCGTGCTGGGGCTGCCTTCTCTCTGTTTCGAAGATGCTTTCCCGCAGAAAGCAAGTCCCAGTTGGCTTGGAGGGCTCCAGCCTTCGCCGCTGCCTCTCCACCGTGGACCTCATCGCCTTGGGAGTGGGCAGCACGCTGGGGGCTGGTGTCTACGTCCTGGCAGGGGAAGTGGCTAAGACCAGCTCTGGCCCGAGCATCGTCCTTTCTTTCCTGATTGCAGCCATGGTGTCTGCTCTGGCAGGGCTGTGCTATGCTGAATTCGGGGCCCGCGTGCCGCTGGCTGGGTCCGCCTATCTTTACAGCTACGTGACAGTGGGTGAGCTGTGGGCGTTCATCGCTGGGTGGAATCTGCTGCTGTCCTATGTCATTGGTATAAGGCCCTTTTGATCCTTCCATCTTTGCTTTGCATTTGGGGCTTTGCTGGGTGTCATTCCCAGACCCCACAGAGCCACCATCGCTGCCCCCTCTCCCCAGGTACCGCCAGCGTTGCCCGGGCCTGGAGTGCTACCTTTGACCAGCTCCTTGGCAAGAAGATGGGGAGGTTTTTGGGTGCTCACGCGGCCATGAGCTCTGTGGGGCTGGCAGAGCACCTGGATGCCTTTGCCGCTGGTCTGGTGGTCCTGTTGGCAGGTAGGATGCTTCCTGCCGTGCCGCCCTCCATCATGTGGCATGTGCTTCTCACCCCACCGTGGGCTCTTCAGGATGGTGCTGAGCCCTCTGAGGCTTTGCCATTTCCCTGGGCGAAGAATGAGGAATACAAGGGGAATCTGGGGAAACCTGCAGATTCTCCCAATTGTACCACTGTTGCCCCTTTTCCACCCTCCCCAGTAATGTCTACTCTGGGCCTGGTGTCATCCAGGGGGCTTGGCCAGTTTTGTTCTTTTTGTCCCCAGGGCTTCTTTCCTTTGGAGTGAAGGAGTCCACCACGGTCAACAAAGCCTTCACAGCTCTCAACGTGCTTGTCCTGCTCTTTGTCACAGTGAGTGGCTTCATCAAAGGCGACCTGAGCAACTGGAAGCTCAGGGAGGACGACCTGCCACGGGCAGCTGCCCACAAGGCTGGGTATGAGGGGCTGTGCTGCCTTCAGAGGGGGATGGGGGTGGCTGGCTCATCCCCCTAATGCTTTATCCCAGGAAATCCCACTTTCTGTCATTTCTCCCTGCCCTGTTGGCAATGCATCAAATAGCCAAAGCCCTAAGCCCTGCTGGGTTGATGCTGGAGGGGCGAGTAGGTTGGAGGGACTGTTCAGCCTGACCCCATTGCACTGACCCTTCTGCACTGCCTGATTCTTCTTCCTCCTCCTCCTCCTCCCAGGAACCAGTCTGTGGCTGCCAACATGACCAGTGCCTTTGGGGTGGGAGGCTTCATGCCCTATGGCTTCACTGGCACCTTGGCTGGAGCCTCTACCTGTTTCTATGCCTTTGTTGGATTTGACTGCATCGCTACCACGGGTAAGTGAGGCAGGGAGAGATGCTGGTAGGACCCTCCCCGTGCAGGCTGGGGAGCCAGGGCAGTGATTCTCCCTGCAGCCCCTGGAGCTGGTGTAGGGCTGGGCTGGGAATAGGCACATCCCTGGCTCTGTGCCGCAGCTGCTCTCTCGTACCCTCTGTGCTCAGAGGAGGAACTATAAGAGTCCATGTGGTGTGATTGGGCTAATCCTGAAGCAGAGACAGTCCCTGTCCCCATAACCCTGGAGCCCAGGAGGTCTAGTGGTCCTTGCTAGAAGGTCTCTGTGTCCCATCTCATGGGGGGGATACAGGATATGCTCTCCAGCCTGAGCTGGGCTCTTAGCATGCCATGCATGTTAAATGAGCATCTGTTTTTACAGCTGAGCTTGTCATTCCCAGGGGAAGAAGTGAGGGACCCACAGAGATCCATCCCCATGGGCATCATCCTCTCCCTTCTCATCTGCTTCCTGGCATACTTCGGGGTGTCTGCCGCCC
The DNA here is from genome assembly GCF_929443795.1 of Astur gentilis. Taxonomy (NCBI): domain Eukaryota; kingdom Metazoa; phylum Chordata; class Aves; order Accipitriformes; family Accipitridae; genus Astur; species Astur gentilis. The sequence goes on along the minus strand of NC_064905.1, from coordinate 16,221,782 downwards.
TCACCTTGATGATGCCCTACTACCTCCTAGACACCATGAGCCCGCTCCCAGCGGCTTTTGAATACATTGGCTGGAGCAGCGCAAAACATGCGGTGGCTGTGGGGTCACTGTGTGCCCTGACAACCAGGTGAGGGGAGTCCTCTGATGGCAGCTCTGTGGCTCAGAGCAAGGTTGCGCTGGAGCTATAACACATCCAGGGGCTATCCTCAACCCCTTCTTTCTGGCTCCCCTGCTTGGCCAAAGTCCCTCAGCCCTTCCTCACAAACCCTGTTGCTCCCACCCTGGCCCCTGCGGATCAAGGAGAGCAACCAACCCCCCTGACATTCTGCTTTTAGCCCAAAGTTGGAGGAAGTGTTCGGCTGTTTGGTGGCACCGTGACCGCAGGAGCAGGCTGGGGTGTCTCGGCATGCACAGGGCTCCTGGTCACCTGTGGACATGACTTCCCCGATATTGTCCCTCATCTGATGGTGAGGGAGGTGATGGTCTTGTCAGTGTGGTCTTGAGAAGGGCATGGACTGTACAGATGAACGGGAGCTCCCTTGGCACCCAAGGAGGAGCAAAAGGCAGGATGGCAGCTCCCGGATGCCTGCCCTCTTTTCCCCCATCTCCTCCCCTCTCTGCAGCCTCCTGGGCTCCATGTTCCCCATGCCACGGATCCTGTATGCCATGGCTCGAGACGGGCTCCTCTTCAAACCTCTGGCCAAAGTGAATTGCCGTCAGTGCCCGGTGGTGGCAACGCTGGTGTCTGGAGCAGTGGCAGGTGGGTGAGTGTTTGGGTTACCCCTTAACCTTCAGCAGGGCTTAGTGGATGTCCTCTTTCAGCAGGACAACACAGATCCCCTAGCTTGCCTGTAGCTTTTTGAGCAATATCTCTCCACCCAGAGAGAGGTGTCCTCACTGTGGGTGAAGACAGTTTGGCCTTGATGCTGTCCTGGACACCGGTTCAGCCTCTCTGAGCTGCCAGGCAGGAGGCGGCAGGATGCTTTGCACTAGTGACCGAAACACCACCAGCTCGTCAAGGTGCTTGAGTCCTGTTGCAGCGGGTGTCAGGGGGATACAGGGGGACAGAGGGATGAGCGTGGCTGAGATGGGCATAGCAGCAGTGCTGCCAGCTCTGCCGGGAGGTTGAAAGGGCTTCTCATCCCCGCAGCTCTTCTGGCCCTCCTCTTTGACCTGAAAGCCCTGGTTGACGTGATGTCCATTGGCACGCTGCTGGCCTACTCGCTGGTGGCTGGCTGTGTGCTGCTGCTCAGGTGAGACTGCTGAGAACAGGGGACAGGGCTCGCCCAATTTCTGACGCTGGCCATGCCCGGGACAAGGCACTGGCCTTGGTGCGCTGCAGGTGCATGCTCAGGTGCTTTGACATCCTATATCTGCTCCTCAGGTATCAGCCTGGACCCGGCACTTGGGACACTCCTGCGGAGAAGGTCCCGGCTGTGCAGCTCTGGTGGAACCATCTTGTCCGACCACCTCTGCATCCCACGCCGTGTTCCTCTGCTGTGGTGGCCTGGGCTCTGACAGCCGTAGGTACGCCTGGGAGCGATGGATGGGCTTTATGGGGAGCTGGCGTGGGGGGACCCACGGGGGACATAGTTGCTGTAGCACTGGCTGGCAGGTTCCTGCTCGCAGAAAACTACCCGGCAGCGGGATGCAGGCAGGGTCTGCCTGGCTCCCTCCTGCCCTCTCCCGACTGCTGTCCGGCTGGCTGCCCCAACGGGACCTTGGGAAACCTCCCACTCCCTCTGCTTCCTAGGCTGGAGGAAAAAGCTAAACCCACCATGACAAGCCACCCAGGCCTGTCCCCTGGTTGTCCTTTTTCCCTCCCACCATGGCAGCCAGCCTGCCGCATCCCGGGAGAGGGTCGGGCTCAGCCCGGGGAAGCGCTGCCCTGACACGCTGCCGTGGTCCCTCCGCAGCCGCCCTGGTCTGCGCCCTGAGCTGGCTGAGCACCGCAGGGCTGCCCTGCCTCCGGGCTGGGGGTGCTTGGTGCATTGTCACTCTGGTTTTGCCTCTCCTGGGGATCCTGGTGGCAGCTCTGCTCGTCTGGAGGCAGCCTCAGAGCCGGGAGAGAGCATCCTTCATGGTGAGCACAGAGCTGAGCCCTTGGGGACTGTCCCCAGGGAGAAGGACCCAGGGGATGGAGGAGAGGCAAGTGCCACAGCTCTGTGGGGAAAGGGTTACGTTGCACCGGGGGGGGTGTTTCCTCTGCTTCAGGTCAGGCAGACTTTTGCTGCATCCACCTTGAACAAAGCGCATCAGGCAGCTCGCTGGTGTAGGGAGCACAAGGGCTGCCTCGTTCTTCCCCCTGTGTCTCACAGGCCAAAGGGGCACCTCCTGCAGCCCCAGCCGAGCCCAGTGCCTGCTGCATGAACCAGAGCTGCTCTTCAGTACAAAAACCTGGTCCTGACACCCTGGATTGGTTTTGCTAGTGGTTTACTGCCTCCCCCTTAAATCCTGCAGCACCTCCTGCCCTGGTGCAGGACCTGTCAACCAAACCACCCTCCACGAGCATCCCTTTCCAGCACAGGCTGCAGTCCCAGCTCGGGTCTCTGAGCCTCACAGCCCGATGGCCAGGCTGGGCTTCCCCTTGCCTGTCGGCAACTAGCCAAAGCAGCAAAAAGAGCCCAAGTGGGCTGTGAAACCTCTGCCTGTGGGTGGGCCGGTGCCTCTGGGCAAAGGCATGATCCTGTTGTCTTGTGCTTGGTCCCTGTAGGTTCCCTGCCTGCCCTTCCTGCCACTCCTCAGCATCACCATCAACAGCATCCTGATGGCCCGGCTCAGTGTGGCCGCTTGGCTGCGGTACCTGCTCTGGATGGCCATCGGTAAGCTCAGCCTCCCTTGAGGTCCTGGAGCTGGTGGCAACCTCTTTGGGTGAAGCATAGGTGGTTTGAGAGCCCGAGGGGTTAATGCTGGCTGCAGAGCGGTGGTGGGCAAATGGAGGAGATGCTGTATTTTAGGGTCAAAGGGTGGTGGGAGCACCTCATCCTCTGATGTGTGGCCCAAAGGAGTGTGAACTTTGTGGCTGGGAAGGAAGAGAGAGGACCCCCCCCAACCTATTCTGCCTGTTCCCAGGTTTCCTCATTTACTTTGGCTATGGGATCTGGCACAGCACCGAGAGCCGCCGGCCCAAAGGGGCAGCCCCCCAGGAGCCGCCGGGAAGCACGGCCATAGAGGTGTCCCGAGAGCCCTGTGGGACTGCCTGGTGCCCATCTGCTCCAGGGCAATAAAAGGAGATGGGCTGGTCCCAGAGCGCCTGGCTCCCTCCACCCTGTGCCCAAGGGGCAAAGAGGCCCCTTGGGCTGAAGGTCCCATCCCACGGAGCGGCACAGCCCTGACACGAGCCCTGGGTGCTGTTTTCTTTCTTCTGAGTCTGGTGAACTTCTCTGAGCAACCTGAACCCTCATGGCAAGCCCCTGCTGAAGGAGTTTTGTTTGGAGAGGATAAAGCAGACAAGTGTTCTTGCTGCTGTTATTGGGTTGTGCATTGGTTTTGGTTGGGGTTTTTTTTTGCCTTTGAAACCTCTCCCTGCAGCCCCCCAACTTCTCCCTGTCCCCTTGCCCTCGCTGTCCCTCAGCTGCTCACAGCAGAATGGAGCGGAGGCTTCTCGTGCTGCTCTGACCCTTCATGTTGTCTCAGCACCCCAAGGCAGGCAGGGCTGACCTGCCTGACCCCCTGTGACCACGCAGGCACTGCCTGTGCTGGGCTTTTTCCTCCTTACTGTGGGTAAGTCAACTCCTTTTCTGGATTCATTTATTCCTCCTCCTCGGTTCCCAGCACTCCCCTTTCCCAGAGCTGGGCACATTCCTCTGGGTCCCACGCAGCATGTGCCTTCAGGGGGAAGTGGGATGCAGTACCAGGTGCCTGGAGCAGGATGCCTGACCTTGCCAGCCTCATCTCCCTTTGCCTAGCCATCCTGCTCCCTTCAACTACAGCTAAGCAGGATTTGCTGGGGCAGCAACCTGCCCCATGACCCCTGCTTTGGTGCTGCACCACCTGGTGCGTTCCTCCACATCCTTGAGGTTGCTGCGTGAAGCTGGAGGCTGTCCCACCACCCGTCCTCAGAGCCATGGGGATGTGCAGAGCAGCGGTTGGCTTGGGGGCACATGGGTCTAATCGTCAGGCACCCCCTTTTCCCACTCTGGGCACCCCATGGAGGTTCTCTGTTGAGAGCTGCACCCTGCATCTGTGTTGCCTTCCTAGCTGCCTTGTTCAGCTGATATTTTCCCGATAAGGATGGGAACAAAGGACGGAAGCGGCTGTTGCATTGGCCCCACCAGTTTGGCAGGGCTGGGAGGGTCGGGGTCTGCCCTGTGCTGGGAGCCCATTGAAATGAATGAAACGAGGGAAGGAGCAGGAAAGGGGGACCGGCAGCAGGGGTCTCCTCTGGGACTCCCTTGTTGTGGCTTTGTGGCGCCTGCTCCCACCCACCCTCATCTTCCCCCTGCCCTAGGTGCAGAGCACACAGCCCTGCTGTGAGATGTTCCTGCACGGGTCCCCAAAACCACTGACATGGGATTCTTGAAGCTGCTGCTTCTTATAAACCTGTAATTGTTACAGCCAGTAGCACGTTGGCCTGGTGCACGCACATACACTTACACACACACCCCCCCCGGCTAAACAGCCGTGGGGAGGGGACAGGCCAGTGACAACCCCCGGAGCAGTGACCGTCCCACCACACTTGTGCACCCAGTGGAAAGTACTTGTGTGTATCTAGCCCTGACCCGCAGCCATGCTGGCAGCATCTTCCCCCATGGGGATGCACTGGCTCAGAACAGGGAGGGATGTGACCTGCTGGCAGCTACTGCTGAAGCCTGCTCTCCCTCAGGAGGATGCTCTGCTCCCCACATGCACCTCTAGGCATGCACTCTCTGCCTGGTTTTTTGGGACAAGATGGGGCTGGTGGTGCTGCTGATGGGCAGCGGGGACAAGGAGGGCTTGGCATCCCTGTGGTAGTGAGTGGGGGCACACCTGGGCTGCAGGAGCGATCCCTGGGAGCTGTTTGCTGAAGATGGAGGAGGTGATGGGGAGAGGAAGGCACGCGTGGGAGTCCTGCCTGGCCCTCCTCCCCAGGGAGCGAGGCAGGTCCTGGGCAGGGGAAGCCCTGCTTTCACTGGAAATGGCAGGAATGGGTGGCATTGGCTTACAGTAGCCTGAGCAGGAGGCCAAGCCCCAAAATGGGACAGGTTGACATGGTTTATAGCAAGGGCAGCACTGGAGGTGGCAGATATACCCAACTGCACCTGTCCCTCCTGCTCTTTGCTGCTGCCCCATGAAAGCCTCCGTGGCTCAGCCCTGGGTTTGGCCACGCATTTCCCAGGGATGCTCCCCAGGGAGCAAGGTACCTTAATACCACGTCCGCAGCACCCTCCTCATCCTCCCAGTGCTCATCCCCATTCCAATGACCACCTCATCTTCCTCGCCTCGCTCCCTCAGGCAGCCCTGACGCCGGTTGCGCTCAGAGCCAAGCGTTGGGTCGGATCCAGCCCAATGCCTGTCTGCGTGTCCTGGCTGACCCCTTTTACTCCCGGAAAGCCCCCCACAGCCTCCCACCAGAGGAAGGGGTTGCAGGGATGGCATGGGGGGGGGGGGGATGGCCGGAGTCCCCCTCCAGCCTTACGCAGGCTGGGGAAAGGCAAGCGCAAGTGTCCTGTGAAACGCTCCATCACCCCGGTCGGACGGGGATGCCCCGGGAGCCTGCCCCGGTAGCGGGGGCACTTTTGTGAGAGCAGCCCTGGGCTCACACGCCTGGAGGAAAGCCCCGACAGCCCCCCCGGCAGCGTGCGGTGCCGGTTGGCGGTGTGCTACGTGGCGATGAGGGGCACCTCGGTGGCGGCGATGGGGAAGGGGGTGCCGTCCCCCCCGTTGAGCATGCGGTACAGCAGCTCTTCTTTCTCGCGGCGAGCCTGCTCCCGCAGCTGCGCCTCCTTCTCCAGCGCCCCGCGAGCGGCCAGGAGCTCCTCCGAGAGTTGCCTGCGGGCAAACGGCACACGCTGCCGGAGCCACCGGGAAAAGCGTCCGTGAGCCCCCTCCGTTCCCTGCAAAGCCGCCGGTGGCACGGCAGGCTGCGATGTATTCCCCCCCTTGCCGCTGGCATCTCTCCCCCCATTGAAGATTCCAACTGTGCACCGGGGAGTTGGTGGGCCCGTGGGACCAGCACTTACCTCGCCATGACCAAGTGGTTCTGGGTGCGAACTTGCAGGTCCTCATTCTCCTGCTGGAGAGTCTTCACCTTCTCCTCCAGCAGAAGGTTCCTCTCCACCTGGAAGGGGGGCGCGAGGGTGAGGAGGGAGACGGAAAGCACCTCCAAAACCCCCGCCACCCCATCTTGGGGAGAACGCTGGCTTGGTGGGAGTGCGGTGGCATTGCACTCGTGTCCCCTTCCCACTCCAAGAGAGGAACCGGGCTCCATCCACCTCCACTTCAGCTGCAATTTCTGGTCGGGATTCAGGTGGGGAAAAGAGATGGAAAAAGAACAGCCCACCCGTGACCTCCCCCTTTCAACCCACCACAGTCTCGAGGTTCAGCAGCTTCTTGTCCAGGCTGTGGATGTGCTCGTTCTTCATCTCAATGACAAAGTGCAGGCTCTCCAGCTCCTGCTCCCAGAAGGGGCTGGGACTCCCGTGCTCCTGCGGGGCACAAGGGGTGCAGCAGCTCCAGCAAGGTGGGCACTCGGGGCATCTGCCACGGTTTAACCCCTCCACGTGTCCCCAGTGGGCCAGGGCTCTCAGCTGGGGCCCTGCATGGCCCAGGATGGGTCTGTACCCACAAGGCACCACATTTCACCCATCGCTTGTGTTCAAGGGACCCCAACAGCCCGCGCACCTCCCAGGAACAGGGCTTTGCTCCCCACTTCAGCTGTCCTATACCCCCCCGGCTCCAGCCCCCTCTGCTCTCGGGGTCCATCACAGAAGCACCCCTGGCTTTGGACCAGCACCCCAGAGGCAAGTCCCCTCCCTGACACCCTTCCCCGCACCTGGATGTGCTTCTTGTAGTCTGTGCTCAAGAGCGACTCCTCCACCCGCTTCATCCTCTCCTGGAAGGACTTCAGCTGGGAATTCAGCACCTGGATCGTCTCCTAGGGCAGCCGGGGAAGAAGCAGGATGAGACGTGTCTCTTCCTGAGCAGGGGCACTGCTGGGCTACGGCCACCCTGATGACCCCAGGGCTGGAGGAGCCTGCGAGGTCCCCAGGCACATCGGGGATGGAGGTGGCCACCAAGAAGCTTGGGGAACCGTGGCTGAAGAGCAGATGGTCCTCAAGCCCTCCACAAGCACCCCCTCCCCAGGGATTTCTCCGCAGATACCTGTAGGGCTGCCTGGGACCTGTGGTAGGACTCTGCCAGCAGCACCTTCTCCTGCTCATGTGCTCTCTGGAGCTCTGCAGGGGGGACATGAGCCGAGTGTCACTGGCGTGGGGACACTGGGGCAGCGAGTACCACCTGAGCCCCCCAGTGCCATGGAGCAGGGGGGCAGCATCCCCACGACCCCACGTGAAGCCAGAGGGGCGCTGGCATCGGTGGGGGGAGCGGGGAGGGGGGCTGCGGGAAGCCCTGCTGTCCCAGCACGCACCTTGCAGGGTTTCTGTGTGCTCTCTCCTCAGGGCATCAAACTGCTCCTCCAGGTCTTTTCCCTTTTCCACCTGGGAAGCAGGAAGATGACAAACCCTACACGTCTGACCCAGCATTAAGGGATGCTCTGGCCCTCCCCACCCGCAGTGACTCATTGCCAGACGGCTCTAGGCTTCCTAAGCCCTTCCTAACACATTCCTTCTCCTGAAAACAGGAAAGCCCAGCCCAGCGTGTGCCAGGTCCATGATCGCTGCTTGGGAAGTCCCAGCCAGCCACACGCTCCCTGCCTGGCCGCTGCCCCCAGCAGCACCCGCCTTTTCGACCGACCTGGTTGTTAATGTCCTGGGTGATTCTCATGGTGCCCACCTGGCTGGCATCCCGCAGCCGCTTCTCCTCCTCCTCCTGACCTTGGAGGAGTCTCGTGCTCTCCGTCCGCTCGTCTCGCAGTGCTGTCTTCTCCTTCCCATCCTCAGGCAACAGGGTGGCATTGGCTGCAACGCAAATGCAGCTGAAACGGGGCCGGCTGCATCCTGCTAACCAGGCTGCATGGGTGTCCTGGCAGCCGACCTGCCAGCGTGGTGGCCAAAGTTCAGCCCCTGTCCTCTTCCCGCTGGACAAATACCTCCCCCTCATCTCACTGGTGCAAATTAGCACTAATTGGGATGGCGCTGGCAGGCTCAGAGAGGACACACAGTTCATTAGGACTCCTGCCCTGGGGACACCCTGTCTGCCTGAGAGGATGGGATGCCATCGTCTCTGGGATGCCATCTGGTCTGCCCACCTGCACCAGTGCCATGTGGAGGCTGCAGCCATCATCCCCATCCTCCACAGCCCCGGCACAGGCTGGCAGCCCTGCGGTCTGTCCTACTGCTTTCTTAATATCACACCGAGAAAGCACAGCGGGGAGGGGAGACACACATTTTCTCACCGTTCTCTGTCTTCAAGGCCGTGAGCTCCTGGGAAGCCGGTTCCCTCTGCTGCTGGGCTTTTAGCTGTCTCTGGCAGAGAAAAAGGGGACTGGAGCAGGGGGGGACAAAGCGGGGGCAGGTGGCTGCAGGCAGAGGACACCCTGCAGCCAGGCACCCTGCGCTGAGCACGCTTCAGCCCTGCTAAAACACGGGTGCTCGAGCAGCAGTGGTCCCTCCCCAACGCCTTGCCCTCTGCCAGCCCCGAGCACCCATGGGTGCGCACGCACCGCCTGGCAGGCAGCCCCGAGCTCGTGCTGTTTCCCGTGGCATGGTCCGCCACCGGCTGCAAAACCTGGGGGATGCTCACAACCCCCCTTGCCATGGTGCTGGTGCAAAATAGGCTCCGGTAGCAAAATATTTGGTGGGGGAGAGCAGGCAGCACTTGGCAGGGCTCCGGCTATGGCGCTTCCTTGCCACCCTCCTCCTGCCCCGGGATGCTCGGGATCAGCCTGGTCCCCGGCACCTTGCAGCACCCCAAACACACCCCTCTGCCGGTGCTTTACACAGCTGGGCTTTGACACAGCCCGTGCTGGAGCAGGAGTGAGAAATTAAAAATAACCATAAATCAGAGGCGATGCTGACCCCGTGCAGGGCTGGCAACAGGCGAGGGCTGGCGACGGCACAAGCAATGACCTCAGGAGCGGAGGAATGTGCTGCTCGGCCCCGCGCACTCCCGCACGCTCCCACTGCTGCCGCGGGGCTGATATAACCCAGAACTGGGAGCTGCCTTCAGCAACACAGCTCCGCGGGATGCCTTCCAGCCCTGCATGGGTTTAATTTAGCCACTCGGAGGGGAAGAGGAAAAAAAAAAAAAAGAGGTGGATATATTTTTATCTGTTGCTGAAAGATAGAAGCAGAGCTCGCCTGCTTTCGCAGCTTGGCCTCCCCGGTGAGGGGCAAGTCTTGCCCCTGATGCTCATCACTGGGTCGTGCTTCTGGCCGGGGGTGCAGATGCACCATGAGTGAGGGAATCCACCTGCAGAGACATTGCTCTTCTCCAGCCCCCCACAAAGCCACCCCTAAAAATACCGGTCCCTAACGAAACCAGCCCTGCAGCCTGTGGGGAGCTGGGGACCCCGCTGTGCCGGCCGCACCCCGGCTCGGCCCCGCTGTCAGCAGCATGGCCAAATACAGACCAGATTAGGGAGCCTGGCTTGGGAAAAAAGCGAGGCAAAGCAAACAGGCGTCCCTGCCTCCACCTCCCCTGCAGCCCCCCTTCTGAAGCTGGAGGGAAGCGCAGTTGCCAGACAGAGCAGGAAAACTCTGAGCCTCTGGGAAGCCACAGCTTTATCTTCCCTTCTATGGCGTGAGCGGCCGCGGCGTTGAACGCGGCCCAGGCAGCGGGGTGAGGAGGCACCAGACAGTTGGGATTTGCAGGGTTCGTTCTTGTTGCCGACACGGCTCGACCCTGCAAATGCAGGGTGCGCTGGGATGCTGCCAAACCCTGCAGCCCTGCTTGCAAAGGGTCCCAGCCTGACCCTGCACCCATCTCATGCTGATGTGCATCTGCCTGCTATTTAACGTACCCCGTGTCCTTGTGCTGGGTTTTGGAGTCTGGGGAGGGGGGGGTACATGAGAGAGTCGGGGCTCTGCAAGCCCGGGGGCATCACGGGAACCTCAAAAGCCCCCTCCAGGTTTTACTGCAACAAAGCAAAGGGTGTGCAAGGAGACCATCCTGGCACGGCAGGGTCACACAGCCCCCAAGGGGTTTGGATGATCTGAGCCTTGCCGGGAGCGGGATGCTGGTACCTCCTCCAGGAGCGACCCCCAAACCTCACCTGCCCAAACTAAACCCCCTCCGCTGCCTGTGTCCCACTTGCTGGCAAAGGCGATGCCCGAGGACAAAGACCCCAGGGCTGGTCACCCCTGATCACCCCCGTAGCATGGGCAGTGTCACCCCAGGGCATTTCCACCTCTCCCCCGTGCCCCAAACCCAGCGGGACGGGGCCTCAGAGCTCCTCCGCTGCTCCAGGAGGGGGATCTGAGACAACTGCACTGAACTCAGAAATGGCTAAAGGGAGCAAGAGGTGTGCCAGCATCAGCAGACAAATCTAAATACCTGCCCCGAGGCTAGGAGCGAGGCAGCCCTCCTACCTCTAGGAGCAATTAAAATAGTGTCTGGAGCTAATTTTACTCCTAAGTACCCAACTGTCCTTTGGGATGAGAGCTCCACCGCCAAAGCCAGGGTGAAAAGCAAAATGTGGCTGAAAACTAACTGAAATATGGAGGCACCTTCTGCTGCCATGGCCAGAGCAGCATCTGGCACCCGTGTCTCTGTTATCGCCCGGCGCATTTTGGAGAGGTGGAAGACAGTCCTGGTATCCGCTGCGTGTGAAAGGAGCAGGTTGGGAGTTGCTCCAGCTGGAACAGCTTTGGCCCCAGGGAAGAAGCAGCCTGAAACTTTCCGCAGGTGCAGGCCATCCGGCAGCGTATCCTGTAAGGTCTCGGCTTGGAAACCTCTGGCTTCAGCTTTGAGGATGCTCATGCCAAAAAATACCTTCTAGCTATAAAAAAAAAAAAAAAGCATCCCCATTCTTAGAACTAAGTATTTCTAATGGTCTGGAGCAAAACTGTTTATGGATGGATTAATCAGGATTTTCAGCAGAACCTGAGGCATCTGGAAAGGTGCCAGTGGTGGGGAGCACCCACGCAGAGGCAGCCAGGACGGTGCGGGCAGCTGCGGGCAGCTGGGTCAGCTGCAGCCTCTGCTTCAGCTTTTAGCATGAGGTGAGCTTTTTGTACTGTATTTTTCTTCCTCTTTTTCTGTTTTACAAGTTAAGCAATTAAACCACGCAACTTTACGGCCAGCGAACGAAATCACAAAAAGACAGGAAACAAGCATTTAAATCCAGACTCTGCTTCTGGGGATGAGGTTTTGCTTTGTGGCTGTAGAGAAGGGGGCCAGGATTTGGCCCACGGCCCTAAAAACTCCCTGGGACCTGCAGCAGATGCTCAGTGCTGCCAGAGCCACGCTGGCACAGGTCCGTGGGACCTGTCTTCGACTCTGCTGCTGTTTTTCCTCCGGCGACGGTTGTGTTACAAGATGGCTATCGCCTCTCGTACAGTCAGATCTGTGCCACAAACCGTACGCAAACCCTTCACGCCGTTGACAGCCCCGAGTTTTGCATCCTGACCTTTCCCCGGCTCCTGCTGCTACATATAGTTCCTATATCTCCAAAATAAGTTCACTCCAGCCCTGGAAGGCGGCCAAGCCTCAGCCCTGATCTTTCGGGAAGGTGTCTTGGCCTCTCTCACGCTGGGAGCACGACTGAAGGGCGAGCGGTGACCATGAGCGACTAAGCCCAGGCGGATGGAGCCAGAGGGGAAGGGACCCCCGGGGACAGTGCCCGCAGCTGGGGGCCGGGCTCTGGCCCCGGCACCTGCGCCCGTGCCCCCTTATCACCCCGCTGCCCACAGACCGGTGACGGGAAGGACGAGGCTGCCAAACCACCTCCCCCGGGGCACTCAGCGGCGCCTGGTATGCCGTCCGCCCACCGGACCCAGTCCAGCACGGGCTCCCCAAGGTCACCTCCAACCTGGGACTGGCCCCAAAAGCCTACGTGGCCCCCAGCCCCATGACAGCCCCCAGCCCCGTGATGTGCACCCAGGATGTGCCTGGGCTCGCCCCTGGGGTTTGAGGGCTCCCCCATCCCCAAGCAACCCCAAGGAACCAGCTCTGCGAGTGCACCCCTCAGCAGCGGGAGGGTGGAGGTCTCCCATCCCACCTTTTGGTACCCTGGACACGAGAACCTGGGCAGGAGCAGCTCGATACCCGCCCTTACCCCTTTTTGCCATAAAGGGGATTTTTGATGCTGCTTTCGGGATTAGCTTGCAATTTAGTCACGGCAGCAGGGCTGTTTTATGGGGCACAAATTGCGGTGAGCAGCGCCGCAAGGCTGAGCAGAAAGCTTGAGAGCGGGCAAGTGCAGGAAGGGAGGCGACTGCAGGCAAATGACTGACTCAAATTTCCGCATTTCGGTAAATGTGTGATTCTCAACATCTGGGCCCTCGGGGCTGCTGTTTCTCCCTGTGCCATGCTCCTTCTTGGGAGCTCTCAGAGTCACAAACCAGCCCAGAAGTGTCTGATCTTTTGACATAAGGAGGAGTGGGGGTTTTTTTTCCCATGATATAGGGAAGCAGCCAAGCCTGCAAGTGCTGTAAATAAAGGCACTTGCTGGCTCCGGGGATGTGCAAGCTCCGTGCCTGCTCCCCCCACACATCCCAGCGGCGGCTTGTGCTTTGGCCGCATGGTCCTGGGCAGCCGAGCTCTCACAGCCGCCTCCGCAAAGGGCCGCCCGGGTAAGGGGGCACGCCGGCACCGCGGGCCCTTTCCGACTTTCCTCCTGCCCCTGCCGCCCTTCAGCGACCACAACCCACCGACACCAGCACGCACAGCACAACTTCGCAACTTCACAACTTCACAAACAACTCCTGAGGCTGATGGCAGGGCGATAAGGCAGCATGAGCACGTCAAAAAATAATAATAATTAGCAGGAGATAATTTCTAGACCTTAACTCACAGGAGAGCTCTTCAGCGCAGAGCAATGCACCGAGATCTGCTGGGGACTCGGAGCGTTCCCCTGCAGAAGTGTCGCCTTCAGCACAAGGGGGGACCCGGCACAAGGGGGGGGACCCGACTTTAGGCACAAGGGAGGATGCTGTGGGAGGATGGCAGAGGTCTAGCTGGAGGAACCCATCCCCGTCCTATATGGAACCAGCATTTCCAACAGGCATTGTCACCCCAGAGACTGCACCCCCTTTACGTGCACCCCCGTGATGTGTGGGGGGGGGAGAGCCCGGAGGGGTGCAGGAGGGTGCAGCAGGGCAGGTGTCTGCCAACTCCCGCTGCGCCCCGTGCCGGCTCCCCCACCGCAATGCCGGTGGGGGTCCCACGCAGCGGGGGAAAACCTCCCTGCCCAGCCCCGCAGCTCCCTGGGGCAGCGTGGGGAGGGACCCACGCCGGGTGCCCCCAGCACGCCTCCTCCCCAGCAGTACAAGTGCTCCACGCGAACCCCAGCCCTACGCGAACCCCAACTCCACGCGCGCCCCGACCCCACGCGTGTCCCGATCCCACGCGTGTCCCGACCCCACGCGTGTCCCGACCCCACGCGAAGCCCAGCCCGAGCCCAGCCCAGCAAGACACCCCCCCCCCCCCCGCAGCCGCTACCTTGCCGCCGGCGGGGCAGCACCGCAGGGCGCTGCCGGTGCAGCCCATGGAGCCCCCCCCCGGGCCGGGAGCCCGTTCAGCCGCGGGGCGCGGAGCTCTGCATCCCCCGGAGAGAAGTTTTCCGCTGCCCGGTGGGACCGGGATGGAACCGGGACCGGGACAGGGACGGGACGGGACGAGCCGCCGCAGCTGGCAGGCAGAAAAAAAAAAAAAAAAAAAAAAAAAAAAAAAATTAAAAAAAATTTAATAATTAAAAAAAAAAAAAAAAAAAAGGAGTCCCCGCAGCTGCTCGCAGGCAGCGCCGGGAGAGGGTGCTCTGCACCCCCGAGCCGCGGGCAGGGCCCCCGGCTGCAGCCTGCCCGCCCCCGGGGCTGGCCCTGGGAGCCCGGCGGGGGTGCTCCGGCCCTGGGGGCCCCTCCACCCGAGGGTGTCCCCGCCCTGGCCCCGGGGTGCTTCGTCCCAAGCAGGGTAGTGGGACCCCCCTCGCCCCGGGAACGCACTGTCCCTGGGGTCCCCTGCACCGAGGATGCTACCCCCTGCGCCGGGGGTACTTTGTCCTGGGTGGGGAGAAAGGGGAGCAGGACCCCTGCACCAGGGTTGGGGTCCCGCTGGAGCAGGGCTGCCTCGGGGGGGGCTTCCACTCGTGAATTCCCCCCAGTCCCCCGGGAGAAGGGGCAAAGGCAGGATGCATGCTGGCTTTTGCCATCACGCCGTGAAGTTTCAGCTTGTGCTGGGGTAGTTTGGTAAAAGTGGTGGGGTTTGGGGTGTTTTCTGCTGGCAGGAGCTCTGCTCTGGGGGTAGCTGTGCTGGCTGGAGGGGGCTTTCAGTGTGGTTCATACTGCCTGGGGGACTGCAACCTGGTAACCCCCCCTCTTGAGCATCCCAAACACCCCAAATGCTGGGTCTGGATCCAGGGTGCCCTTTTCCAGGAGGAAATCCTGCGCTTTGGAAATGGATCCCGAAGAGGTAAGGAAACAGATCGGTTTGAAAGTGTCCTGTCTGAAAATTAGAGGGAGTAAAGGCAGGTTCCTCCAAATGTTTTGGTTTTGACGATTTCTTTTTTTTAAATGCTGTGAAATAATAGACATTTCTAGATGAACACACATTCTGACCTGAAAAAATAAGCACTGCCGCTCAGCACTGCTGAAATAGGAGTGTTTCAACCTAGTCACGAGGCCGTGCCCGTATGGAAACACTGCCAGTTTTGTCAACAAATTTCTACTATGACATTTTCCAAATATCCCTTGGGAGAAGTCCAAGCAGCCCGTGGCTCGGGGGCTGCCAGGACACTGGTGTTTTGCCACAGCTCCGGCACTGCTGCCTGCCCAGCCGGCCAGTGAAGGAGCAGAGGTGTATGGTTGCCCCATCACATGCAACTTGGAGGTGTTTTTTCTGCCCTGGTAACCCTGAGACAGGGGAAATTGTGAAACACCACTTGGATAGGAGGGTGGGGAAGGTGAGGGGCAGGCCCATGGCTGCCCCGAGTCTCCCGGGGACTGGTGGGACCAGTTGCCTGGGTGCTCTTGAGTCGGTGCTGCTTAACTTCTGTGAAGTTTCGTGAGTCACAGCAGCTCCCTGGCATCAGCTCCCACCGCTCAGAAACCACTGAAAGCGTCTCTATTCTTATCTCTCCCAGCACTTCTTACATGAGGCAAGTCTCCTTCCCTGCCTGAGAGTACTTATTTGGGCCGAGTAGATCGTTTGTGGGATAAAAAGCTCTGTCAGTGCAAGGTGCTGGTCTCCACCTCTCCAGGGTTAATTCAAAATCCTGGCCCAGACTTTGGAGACTGAAGGCGTACACGGGGAAGCACAAAAGCACATGCGTATTTCCAGGCTTAATTTGCATCGCTGCAAACGATTCATTTGCATCGTGGCTGCGAACAGAAGCAACTGTGTGGGCAGCTGACGAGGAGCCTGCCCAGCTGCCTTCATATCTTGCTGGTGCACGAAGGTCCAGCAGTTTGCACACGTGCTGGTGGTAATTTCTGGTTTTAACTGGAGGGCGCTGGGAGGGTGCACTGGGATACCCCTGTGGCACAAAGTGGGGCTCCAGGTAGGGTTTCTGTTGCTAATGGTGGTGAAAAAACCAGAGGGTTTGGTCACATCAGGCTGAGGCAGCAAGCCAGCAAGGCAGAACTGGGGCTTGGGGATGGAGATGTGCCGCGAGGCCGGCTCCAGCACCCTGTTCCCCAGCCCCTCTGGCATGCCGTGCTCGCCGTGGCAGCTACAACCCCGCACTTCTATAAATCACTAACTTTCGGAGAAGCCGCAACACCAGATCACGTTATATCCTTCCTTCAGCCCGCGAGCGCGTCTGCAAGGCTGCCTGCCAGATGCTCTGCCTGTGCTGCCCCAAAGGTCTCCTGTTTTAGCTTGATTTTAGCCATTTTTCAGTTTCTCCAATCTTTCCTGGGTGGGCTGTACGGGATGTGTCCCTGCTGGAGAGATGTCCCATCTCAGCCCTGCTTCATCTTCCTCCGCCCCGATGCACTGATAACTTGCTCCCTTTGCAGGGCAGCACTTTAAACAGCCAGAAACTTTTCTGTCCAGCTGCTTTCGAGCAAAGCAGGGCCTTTCTGTGGTGGTGTAGGGGTGGGATTCATGGCTGCAGCAACTCATCCCCCTCTCCCTAACCAGAGGAGCCTGGGGATCTGGGGAGCATGTGGGGCTGGGGCTGCTGGAGGCCGCTCGCAGAGGGCTGGAGATAACGGCGACTGTGGCAGCGACGGGATTTCTGCCTGTTCTAAGACAGGAAAGTGGAGGCGGGGTGCAGCAGACACACCTGGGGCAGCTTCCGCTTGTTTTGAAGTTTGCTCTGATATCTTTTGCAGTGTTATTGTGGTCTCTCCCCAGGAATGATAGCGGCTGGAGACATCTCAAGGGTTTTGCCTGGAAGAGCGAGCCTAGGAGGGTTTATCTCATGCTCAGCTGAATTGCCGTAAATGGGGTAACAGCTGGCCAAACGTCGAGTTAATTTGTACCAATGGTCATTTAAAGTGTTTGCCAAAGCTTATGGACAGGAGAAGTATTTATGCAAGCTGTTAAAGTGTCTCAGCTCTCTCTCCAGTTCCAGCTGGTAAGGACTGGGCAGGACGGGGTGGGTACAAGGCGGTGTTGGTGCCAGCCCTGGGATTTCCATCTGGGACCCACCCCTGCATGGTCCGAGTGCAGGGTGGTCCAGTGAGCGCAGATGGGGTCATTCATTTTTTTTGTTTCTTTTTTCTTGCAGAAACCCAGTCTGGAAAAAAAAAGGGAGGGAAGATTTTGCTGGAAGGTTTTTGGGCAATGAACTGGCCCATGGCAATGCCAAGCATGTCCCAGCAGAGCTGATGGCACAGACAGTGGAGAGAGGGTGGTCTGTGGTTGCACCCTTCAGCCCCGCACATAATTTTTGCAATCTGTTTGCTTTTGTAAATGAGAACTAAACAAAGTCATTGACATTGTCACCCCTCTGTGCTGGCTGCTCTTCTTCAATGCAAATCAAAGATGTTTAGCCAGATCTGCTTGAGACCTTGTGACTCGGGCTTTGCATGGGTGAGAGAGCTCAGAAAACTGTTTGAACTGCAGAGGATCTCGCACGTGTTGCAGCCCAAAAAAAAGGTCACAGACTCCTTTGGTGGGGATCTAGGTCACGCATGCTTCTGTCTTGAGATAGAGCAGCAGTTTCAAGTCATTTCTGCCCCGCCTGTGTTTTTCCAAGCAAAAAGATGTGGGTTAACCTGTACTTACAGTCTTTTATTTGTGTTTTTCCTGACAGCAAAATGGAGGGAGGAAGGAGGGGAATGGGGCAGTGAAACCTTCACGCACACTGGTTGTGAGAAGCAGGAAAGTATGTGGTGCCGGGGGCTTGAGGGGAGGGTCTCTGCTTCCCTCCCGGCCCCAAACACGATGCTCTGGCCATGCCCGTGCCTCTCCCCACACATCCCCGTCCCCGTCCCTGTTCCCCGGCTGCTCTGGGGCCTCAAAGTGAAAACTAATCCCGGGGGATAACTTTCCGCCCCGCTCCTGGGTGGGAGGAACAGGGCTATTTATTCCTCACCCTTAAGCCTCCGCAGTGGATCAGCGACGCAGTTGTCGCTGCCGGTGCGGGGTGGGCAGCAGCATCCGTCATGGCCCCTGCCTGCTCCCGCGCCCTGCCTGCGCGCTCCCGGCTGGCCTCGCTGCTAAATAAGGACGAAAAGCTAAAAATAGAGCTGAGGCAGGGATTTGGACAAGGCAGGCAACCCTTCCAAGGGCTGGGAGTGGTACCGGCGTCAGCGTGCAAGGGAGAGCCGAGCTGCCCGCGGGGAAGGGTCCCACAAGTGGGTCCTAACCGTGCTGCAGCAGGGAGGGAAGGTCTGAGACCTGCCACACTCGTGTCCTGTGTGCTCAGTCAGCTCAGCTCCTTCCAGCTTTCCAGAGGGAAGAAACATCTGTTCACCAAAATACATGGGAAAACCCACGCTCCTGGGATGTCTGTGATGGTGGGGTACCTGGGGGGGCCGTTCCAGCATGATGGGGGGGCTTGGGGCAGCTCTGGCTGGAAAATGAGCACCTGAGGGGGGGGGAAAGGGTGGAAGAGGGGGGTGTTAAATCTGAAATGTTGGATAGATGGGTGGTGGGTGGTAGGGTGCTGCAGCCAAGTGCCCAGCCAGGGTGCCCCCCCCCGCAGCACACACGGCATTGGGTTCGGGGTCTCAAATATCTCCGCTCTTCAGCTGCCACCTGCCCTGTGCCGAGCGGGGGGGGGGGGGGCTTGGGGGTCCCGGGTGCCTGCCCCGAGTGGGTACCGACCCTTTGCCCACCCGGCCAGCCTGAGGGGGGGGCGAGAAGAGCCGCAGCCCTGGGTGAGAAGGGCGGGTGGTGGGGAGATGGACTGGCTTCACCCTCCGAAGCTGGGTGCTGTGGGTGCCCTGGCGTGGTGGGGGGCACGGGGACAGCCCACGCACCCCCCCCCCCCCCTTTCCCAGTCCCAGCGCAGGGCAGGCGCTGGGAGCCTGGGAAAACGCAGCTTCCCGTCCCAGCATCCCTGGGATTCCAGTCCTGCGCTTGGCAACAAAACCGGGAGAAAAAAAAAAAAAAAAAAAAAAAAAAAAAGAGGAAGGGAGGGAAAATCTCTGAGCGTAAGGGGAGGGAGGGGAATCGGGAGCTGGGCCGGGCACCGAGCTCGCATTGCTGCCGTCCCACCGCCCAGCGCGTCCCGCACCAGCCCCGGTCCGGCGGGCACCGCACCGGGCTCAGCCCCGCTCCGGCAAGCAGCGGCTTGTCTCCCCGCCGACCTCGCCTCTCGCTTTTTCTCTTTTTGGGTTTTTTTTTTTTTTTTTTTTTTTTTTTTTCGGCCCAGCTTTCTGCCCAAGATCCTGCCTCGCTGCCGGAGGGATGCTGGGAGCGGGGCTGGCGCTGGCGCTCTGCGCCCTGCAGCTCTGCCCGGCCGCGCTCGGAGGGTCCTATCCGCAGCTGCTGGTGGAGCGGAGCGGCTCTCGGAGGCTGAGCAAGGTGAGAGCTTCCAAAACCCTTCACCCCGCTCCTCTTTGGGCAGGGAAGGGGCTGAGGGGGCTGCCTGTGGGGGGGGGGTGGGTGGTGCTGGGAGCTCGGCGGGTGGGAAAACTGTCACCGTCCTGCTGGGTTTTGCAAGAGATCAAAGGCGTTTTCTGTCCCCGAAGGACGGGTGTAAAGGTTGATTCTGGGTGCTGTCTGCGGCTGGGCTGGGGGGGGGGGGGGGGGGGGAGAGGAGTGGGATCCCCTAGACCTGACCGCGTTGGGGGAGCACGGCTGCAGTTTGGGTTCAGCCTCAGCGCAGGAGGAGATTGCGGTTTTGACAAACTGTCCTGAACCAGAGAGCTCGGCGGCCTCTCTTCCCTCGGCTGAGCTTTCCCTCCAGCCTCCCAGCACCTTGGCTTTCATTCCGCCTGTTTGTGAGCATTTTCCAGCTCACCAGCTCAGGCTGCTCCCTCCTTGTTCCCACGCAGCGCTGGGCCGGGCTCATCAACGCTGATTAAGATGCGTGACTCTCACGCGGTGCGGAGGGGAATATCTATTTATTTTCCAGGAAAGCTGATGCTGCCCCAGGGAAGGGGGAGCCGGTTAGGAAGGTTGGAGCGGTGCTCTGTGGCACGGCGATACGCAGCCACCCACTGATGTTTAGTTCCCGTGGAGCCTCTTTGCCTGCAGATCCACAGGCGAGGGGCTCCCAGCTCTTGCTAAATGTCGGAGCGCAACCCGCCCCTTGCCCCGGCTTGTCCTGAGCCCCGTGTCCTGCCCTGTGCCCTAGACCGCTCCAGGCTGGCGAGCGGGACGGCGGGATGGGTTGCTCGCCTGTGTGGGTAGCGCTGCCCGCCGGGGCTGCCGGCTGGCACCAGGTAAATCAGCTTCCACCGGTTCTGCGGCTGCTGAGCAGGTAGGGAGAGCCCCGCGCCCGTGGCGAAGGGACACGGGCTGCCCCGACCAAACCTGCTCGGGGTGTGCAGCCCGGGCAGCCTCGTGCTTCTCTGCCAGGAAAAGGCCTGCAATTAGGCTGGAGCCTGCTCAGGGAGGGAGCTGGGGCTGGGCTTTTGCCGCTGGCTTGCGGTAGGTTCAGGGGCGGCTTTTGCAGGCGAGTACCGCCATCCCCTTGCCTTTCAACTTGGGTTGTGGGAGCAAAGGGGTCCGGTGCTGTTGCCAGCCCGTGGCTTTGCCAGCAGTGGCTGGGCAAGCTGGTGAGACGTGGAGGAAATGGGAAATATCCCAGTATGGCTCCCAGTCCAGCCACGACACTGGGGTGATGCCCCCCTGCCTGGGTGACATCCACTGCGTGTGGATTTTCATCATCCCATGGGACAACGCTGCTTCCCTGGCTCATTTGGACTGAACCAGCTCAGGATCAGGCCCCTGGGGTGTATCAGGCAGGGCGGGAGCCCGGCTCATCTGCCCCCTGAGCGTGAGTGGAGATGGAAAAGCTGAGCCATGTTTGAAATGCAATGTGTGAGTGCGACTCCCACTCCAGCGCGGGACCAGGTAGCTGGAGCCACAGGGCTCGCAACAGCCGGGCTGGTCCTGGCCAAGCCAGGAGGCCGTGCTGGCCCCGCAGCCCCCCCACTGCACAGCATCCCCCTGGCCAGCGCAGCCACCACGACCCTGCCGTGGCCCCGCTTGCTCCCTCACACTTGCTCTCACACACCTTGCTTGGTGCTCAGAGGCTGAGCTGAGGCAAGTCTGGAAACTGCAGCTTGGAAACCCTCTTTGGGTATAAAGTACGTGCAGGGGGGCCAGATGGAGAGTTTTGGCAATGCCCTCAGGCTTGGAGAGCTGGGAGTGCGAGAAATGCAGAGGGAAACGTTTATTTGGCATTTGAAGGGAGGCCGAAGGTAATTTTCTGGCTGTGTTTGTGAGCAGATGTTTGGGAGGGGGTCAGAGGTCCAGCGCTGGGGAAACCTGCAAACCCAGGGCGACGCTCGCCCTGGCTCTAACTCCTCCTGTCCCTTGGTGCTGCAGGTTGGTGGCTTTGCCTGGGAGAACTGTGGTGACAGGAGGGACCCCGTGGTCCTGCAGAGCCTCTCCGTGGCACCCGACCCCATCAGCATCCCAGGGAGCCTGCGCGTCAGCGCGGCCGTCAGCAGCGGCAAGGCCATGGCCTCCCCTCTGAAGGTACGTGCTGGAGATGCCTCCATGGGATGAGGGAGGGCAGAGCTTCCTAAAACCACCGGCAGCTGCAAAATACCCAGCAGTGGGTACGGGAATGAGCAGCCCTTGGGGGAACGATGCATGGAGTGGTGCAGGGCTGAGTGCTCCGGGCTCTGTAAGCCAGAACGGGGCAACGGG
Organism: Astur gentilis; assembly: GCF_929443795.1. Taxonomy (NCBI): domain Eukaryota; kingdom Metazoa; phylum Chordata; class Aves; order Accipitriformes; family Accipitridae; genus Astur; species Astur gentilis. The sequence continues at coordinate 16,200,305 of NC_064905.1, read as the reverse complement.
CAGGCAGAGACCTGGGTTGGGAGCAGACAGCCCGCTGGGAAGCTCCCAACCTTGTCCCAGTGGGAGAAACTACCTGAGCTGTGTCGTGTCCTGGGGATGTAATGACTCAAGGAGGGAGACGAAACCCCAAGTTCCCTGGGTGCTCCCTGTGGTCATTGCAGCACTTGTTTTTCAGCAGCCAGACCTGGCTGCTCCCTCCTGGGACGTGCTACAGCACCGCTGCGGGAGCCCTGGGCCGGCCCGGCTGCCCTGCATCGCTTTTTGGTGACTTCTTGGAATGAGACGGAACACGTCTCTCTGCCCAAGGTGCATGGGTTGTCCTGAGCAATGCCACGGTGCCTGTTTGGGGCTGGGGCTGTGGGGAGTGTGCTGGGGGAGCGTGGAGGTGGAGCTGCGGGATGGGAACTGCCGGGAGGTTTTGGGACCAGGCACCAAGGAGAGGGGAAGGAGCGGCCATGTGGGGTGCTGGGAGGTATTTGCTCAAGGTTCAACCTGAGGTTGGAGGAAGAGAAACCTGTAGGCAGAGAGGAACCAAAAGCAGAAAAGGGAGGTGGGAGGGCGTGCGGTGGCCCCATGGACACCCAAATGAATTGCACAAGCAGAAGCTGAGGGAAGTGGCTGGGGAGGTGCAGGTGGGACAGGCTGGAGGAGCCATGGGTGCCTGTACCTGCTGTACTGGTGCCAAACACCTTCCCTCCAGGTGGTGCTGGTGGTGGAGAAGGCACTGGGTGACCTCTGGATCCAGCTGCCCTGCATCGACCAGCTGGGCAGCTGCACCTACAATGACGTCTGCACCATCCTCGACAACCTCATCCCGCCCGGCACGACCTGCCCGGAGCCCTTGCTCACCTATGGCATCCCCTGCCACTGCCCCTTCAAAGCGGTACGCCTGAAACCTCCGGCCGGCACGATGCCAGCGGTGCTGCCGGGTACCACTGTCCCCTCAGCTGCAGGGCTGGGGGGTTTCGGCTGACGTCTTGCCCACGTGTCCCCTCTCTCTGCAGGGCTCCTACTCCCTGCCAGCCAGCGACTTCATCCTGCCCGACGTGGAGCTGCCTGCCTGGATGACCAACGGCAACTACCGTGTCCGGGCGGCTGTCAGCAATGGCGGGGAGGAGCTCGCCTGCGTCAAAGTGGCCTTCTCCCTGCAGGCCCAGTGAGGGGCAGGGGACTGTCCCTCCTCTCCCCACCACCTTGGTCCCCTGTCCCATCCCATCCAGTTGCACTCCATCCTGTCCCAACCCGTCCCTGCAAGATGCGTCCCTCTCGCTGCCGGGAGGAGGCAGCCCCCGTACCCCGGCTCGGTGCTCCCCTCCCCTGCTACACACAGAAAGGCCCCTCTGACTGTCCTGCTGTCCCCAACCTCATCACCAGGGTGTCCCCTGCCCCGGACAGGGTGGCCTTGGAGCCTAACCCCAGCGTTTCAGTGCAACCTGGGGGTAGTTATTTTTTACCTGTTTCTCTTCTTTTTTTCTTAATCCCATCAGGGCAATTTTAGACAAAAACAATCCAGGGAAAAACAATATTTCTTATAGTAGCCCGTGGGAAGGAGGGAGTGTTTGGGAGTGCTGGGGCAGGCTGGAGAGATGCAGGATTAGCTGCTGAGGGTGTCCCCGCTTGCTCCCAGCACCTCTGGCCAGAGCACAGGGCTGTTTTACAGGAGTGTCCCCAAAGTGGCCGCAGGAGTCATGTCCCCCCCCTCGCAGCAGTTTTGGGTCTGCCTTTGGCGCATCCTCGTCCTGTACATGGGACCAGTTCAGCAGCAGGAGGCACTGGTGAGGGCACCTCCCCGTGTCCCTCCTGTGACAAACATTACAAGCACAACAGGACTGACACTGCCCAAACCCCCAACAGACATCCCCACTCACAAGGGACCAAGCGGCTGGCGCTGCTCCCAGCAGCAGGAGAGGTGGCTGGGCACCGGCTGTGCTCGCTCTGGGGGGGGACAAAGCTGTGACAGGCAGCTGGGGCACAGCCTGGCTGAGGACAAGTCCCACTCATCTCATTCTGCCTCTGGGATGGAGCTGAGGCAGAACGCTACAACTGGGACCATCCTTCCCATGCACCGGCGGAGGCAGCCCCACAACGTGGAGCAGCATCGTGGACATGGGATGGACTGGGAGATGACCGTGAAGACCAGCAGCATGGGTCCTATCTGGGGGCCCTGCAGCCCATCTCCTGGTTGTGGCTGGGGGCTGAGGCATGGGCAGGCAGCATTCTTCCTGCCTGCAGCTTCGGGCAGGGCGTTTGCCATGACCTGCCTATGCCAGGTTCCTGCAGGGCAGAGGTGCAGGTGACCCACCAGCCACCTGCATCCCTCGCTGTCCCTGCCAGCTCTCATTATTTCACCCCTCCGTAGGGCTGGTCTTCCTCCAAGCACTTTATACGCCTTAAATACTGCCGGGCTGTCCCCGCGGGAGGTCCTCTGCCGCACAGGTGTGGTCCCACTGCCTTTCTGTGCCCTCAACTCACTCCATTTCATCCTGCTGCTGGGTCCAACCTGGGTTTGTTTTGCCTGGGGAAGCACTAACCCGCTCACCCCGATCCCTGCTGCCGCGCAGTGCCTGTGCCGGAGTGGCATCCTCCTTTCGGGCAGGTACTGCAGGTTCTTAATAAATCTTTTTACCAGGAAGCGGAGCTGGTGCTTTTTGGTGCTGGGGGTGGCATTTGTTTCCTTTGAAATAGTGGGGATGTGGTTTTGAGCTGGAGGAAGCAAAAGTGGTGTTGGGGCTGGGATGGGGGGCAGCGGTGGAGGATGCTGCAGCCAGAAAAGCTGAGTGTAAGCAGCCCCGAAGCAAGGGGCACAGCAGGGATCTGCAGACACTGCTTTCGGACACAGGGACACAGCCCCCCCGCCCACGGGAGGCACAGCCCACGCTGGGGGTCTTTGAGGGTGTCGCTCATCCCAGCGACCATCTATCTCCCTGATGCAGCCAGCCTGCCTTGCTCTGCAGGCCTTGCCCAAGGAATAGCCCCGCTGGAGGGGGAGGTGCCCCTCTTTGCCCACGCGTGGAGGGGTTCAGGGCTCAGCCGTGCCCGCATTTGCCCCACTCGTGGCAGCGACCCCGCGACCCGCAGCCCGCCCGCGGCCACCGCCGCGCCCGCCAGGCGGCGCCGCAGTGCTCCGCCGCGCCTCGCCCCGCCCCTCCGTCTGCCTCGCCCCGCCCCTCCGTCTGCCGCGCCCCGCCCCTCCGTCTGCCTCGTCCCGCCCCTCCGTCTGCCGCGCCCCGCCCCTCCGTCTGCCTCGTCCCGCCCCTCTGCCTCGCCCCGCCCCTTCGTCTGCCTCGCCCCGCCCCTCCGCCTGCCTCGCCCCGCCCCTCCGCCTGCCTCGTCCCGCCCCTCCGTCTGCCTCGTCCCGCCCCTCCGCCTGCCTCGTCCCGCCCCTCCGTCTGCCTCGCCCCGCCCCGCCCCACCGCCCCTCGCCCCGCCCCGCGCCTTCACCGCTCTCCGTGCGCAGGCGCGGCCGCCGCCGTCAGCTGAGCCGGCTGTCACGTGACGGGGCGGCCGAGGGAGCGGGCCCGGTGGGGGCCGAGCGGCGCGGCGTGGGGCGGCCGGCGGCGAGGTGCGGGTCCACGGGTGCGTGGGGGGGCTGTCGGTCCCCGGGGGTGCTGTGGGGGTGCGGGAGGGGGCTGTCAGCCGGTTGTCAGCGTGCGGGGGTGCTCAGGGATGGAGGGAGGTGCTGGCAGCCCGCAGGGTGCGCGGGGTGGCCGGTAGCCCCCCGTGGGTGCGTGGGGTCCCGGGGGTGCTGGCAGCTCGCGTGGGTGTTCAGGGGTGCAGGAGCGAGCTGGCAGCCTGCGTGGATGCTGAGGGGAGCTTGGGTGCGGCGACAGGAGTCAGGGGTCTAGGGAGTCGCTGGCAGCCCTTGAACGTGGCTGGGTGTGTAGGGGGGTGCTCAGAGCGTGGGGGGTGCTGGCAGCTTGCGTGGGTCCCCAGAGGTCCCTGGGGGTGCTGGCATCAGGTATGGGTGCTCAGGGGTGCAGAAGCATGCTGGCAGCCCGCATGGGTGCTCAGGGGAGCTTGGGGGTGCTGGTAGCCCGTATACATGGCCATGTGTATGTGGATACCTGGAGCCTGAGTGGGTGCTGGCAGCTTGCAGGGGTGCCCAGAGGTCCCTGGGGGTCCTGGCAGCCTCCAGCGGTGCCTCAGGGTGCCCAGAGCCCCCGTGAGTGTACGGGTCTGCCTAGACCCTGCATGAGTACCCAGGGGTACGTGCTGGTGGTTCCCTGCAGGGATGCTGGCAGTCCGTGGGGTTCCCCTCGGAGTGTCTAGGGGTGCCATGCAGCATGTAGGGGCACAGCCCCCTGCAGTGTGCACCAAGGTGTGAGGTAAGGGTGCGGGGTGCTGTGTGGCATTGCGGGGAGGGCAAGCTGGAGGGTGCATGGGGCCCCGTGCTCTGCGGGGTGCGGCCGTGCTCCTGTGTGAGGGAGCTGTGGGGACTGGGGGGGGGGGTTTGTGCCAAGCAGCCTCCCTGTGGGGAGAAGCCGGGCTGGGGAGACCAGGCCGTGCTGCAAAGTGTTGGAAAGGTGAGTCTGGGGGTGAATTTGGGGCTGTGGGAGCACTGGGTAACACAGCGACGAGGGGACCGATGCTGTGGGGACATAGCTGGTGTGGCCATCGTGTCTGGGAGGTGTCGTGCTGGTGTGGGCATAGCGGCCTGGGGAAGGGGCTCGGCCTCAGCCTCCCTGTAGGCAGGGGAGAGGGGCAAGGTGGGAGAGGGATCTGGCAGCGCCAGCTCTTCCTTGCGTCACACTGAGATGGGTTACGAGCAGCGCTTTGGAAATAAAGGATTCAACACGCTTGATGGGAAGCGACAGTGAGTTTTGCTGTGCGGCTTACTTTTCCGGAAGATTTCATGTTGCCTGTTCTGCACGCAGCTCCTGCTCAGCTGGGGAGAGCTGTCAGGGTCAGCAGCAAGTTGCATCTTGCTTCTGGTGTGGGGTTGTCACTCTAAGAGACAAATAGCTGTTACATCCCTCCCTACCCCCCCGCCCCCCAGCTTTCCTAAGCACTGTGCTTACCGTGATGAAATTGCTTGTATGCGTAGGGAGGGGAAAAAAAAATGCGCATGAAAGCGGCCAAGGAGTTGGGTTTAAAGTGGAAACCGAATGTGGCTGTTCCTGCCTTTGCTCTTTGTAATGACGAGGAAATGATGTGCTGGGGTTTTGGTTCAGTTTGAAATATTAATTGTGTGGATGAGACAAGTTTTGCAGCTTCTTCTTATTGACTGCGGGGGAGCCAAGTGCTTGCTCCCTGCTGCTATGCAACCTTTAATCCAGACACAAAGAAGGCAAGTCACGATGAGCACATTTCCCTGGCTCTTCAAAGCAAAAAGCAGCTGGTCCTGCTTGGGGGGAAAAAAAAAAATAAATTGCAGGGAGCGATCAGGCAGACTGATGTAACCATGTTGTGTTTTATCTGGAGGATGTCACTGTTGGGTACTTCAGATAACGTGCAGGCCATCTTTGGGGAGGGTTATCCATGCCTGACCCAACCCTGCCACCTCCTCTGCCTGCTGTCCTTGCCCACTACCAGCCTTTGGTGCTATGCAAAGCCTCCCAAGTCTCTCCCCTGCCCCTCGGGTCTGTCACCGATGACAAATAGCTTCTAACGCTTTCCTTGTGTAAACTAATGCTGCCGCTTTTCCTGGTCCCTGCCTCGCTGGATTGCCTTGCCTGTGGCGGAGCCAGTTCAGGACATGGTTACGTGGCCTGGCTGCGAGGGAGGAGGCTGTGCAAGAGTGATGCATGTACTGCCTTCAGCTCTGGAGCGCCTGCCTGCGAGCCGGGCTCACCGCTGCTCTGGAGGCTGGTATTGCATGGGACCAACTGGCCCTGCTTTCTGCTGCCGGTGTTGCCTGGTGCTGCAGGAAATAAAGCAGCGTTATTGCGGCCTGAGTAACTGCTCCCGAACAGCCCGGATCTGGAGCAAGCATCCAGAGTCAAGCAAAGTCCCTTCCTCCCTGCTTCCTTTCTGCTTGCAAGGCTGGACACCCCCAGCGATTGCAGCTCTGGGCTTGTTTTTGCACGTAGCAGCCAGGTTTGCAGAGAGCGGTGCTGGGGCTCTGGGGATGGAGCAGAGCAGCCTGGGCTGAGCTTTTCCTGCGCAGCCAAACGTTTAGATCTGTGCCGGGGCCGCATCCTGTGGGTGCTCGCGTGACCCGTCAGGCGCCTGAGGAGCACTCTGCCAGGAAACGAGCCCGTTTGTGGTAGCGATATTTCTCTGCTGCATCCGCTCGGCCCTGGCCTGTCTCCCCACCAGTGCCTGGGGAGGACTGGGACTGCTGGGGTGGTGGTGATGCCTGGTGCATGACGTCCCAGAGGAGCCTTGGTTCAGGGACTGAGTCACCAGGCTGTGTGGCGGGGAGCCTGCTAGATAATTTCCCTCCCTCTGATGCTCTTTCCCCGATGGGTACTCGGGGTGCTGGGTGTGGTTGAGGGGCTGGAGGAAGCAAAGGCTTTTTTTGGGAGGGGAGCAGCAGGCTGTGCAGAAGCAGCAGGAGCTCTTCAGGGCACATGTGGGTATTAAACCAGCTGACTGCTTTGCAGTGCGAGGCAGCAGGCTTGTGTCCCTGGTGAGGGCTTGTGGTGGTGCTCCCGTCTTGCAGGACCCTGCTGGGGTTTTCGCTGGAGCAAGGACTCCAGGTTGTGCAGGTGCCTCATCCTGGGAAGCCCTGTAGTTCCACAGGCACCTCTGTGGCTGTGAAAACTTTGGGGCGGGTGGTTTGCTGTCAGTGTGGGCTGTGCTCCCACCTGATGCAGCGTAATCAATTTTTTAAAAATTCTTTTTAGTAAAAAGCCTTGAATTAAAAAAAAAAAGAGAAGTTAGAAAACTTACCCTTCCCTGGCATGAACAAGCTGTTCCCTTGCAGCAAACAGTTGTGGGTTAAAAGCGGTTGCTCTTTCCTGGCCGTCCTCTTGACAGCCCGAGTGCCGGGGCTGGGACACACAGCCAGCATGTCCCTCCCTGCCCCGCTGCCTGTGGCCGTGGTGCCACGCTCGCCACCCTTAGAGCAGGGGTACGCAGATCCCTTGCCTGACGTGAAGCGGGTCGCATCCAGGCTCTGCCTTGCAGGATCCCGAGCCTGTCCTGTCTGGGTGTGCCCGAAACAGGGGCACGAGCCTGCAGGAAGAGCCAGTAGGAATGTGCCATGCACCTTTGACCTTAGGACATGCCAGCCCAGTGATTGCTTGGGCGGGAGCACATTGCTGTATAAAAGCCCTTGAAGGAGACCTTGCTGCAGCAGTACGAGCTGGTCTCTCTGCGCGATGGCTGACCCCAAGGAGCCTGGGAAGGGGGATGTCGAGCTGGGCACCACTAATGCAGCTCCCTCCACAGGGACCATGTCCACCCGGCGCCTCCGCAGTGAGGACTACAACGACTACAGCTCCACGGACGTCACGCCAGAGGGAAGCCCACCTGGTGGCATGAACGGCTTTGCCCACCCTGAGTCCTACCAGCGCTTCGGGGAGACCAATGGGACAACGTGAGTGACGCTTCCCTCCCCTCCCTCCCGGGCTGGCCCAGCACCTGGGGAGGGTGGAGGAGGTAACGGTGGCTCTCTGCTGCCTGCCGGCTTTGCTAGAGGATGGTGGAGCTGTGGTTTTATGGGGAGTCTCTCCTGGGGATGGCAAGGGCAGAGCTGTAGTCCTACCTGTGTGGGATGCTGGCACCAAGCGAGCAGCTGCCCCAGTTGCGCTCTGCTCTCCAGTGAAGCTGGACTCGCCAGCAGTGGGCAGCGTTTGATGCTTTTCCCAATATTCCCCTGCTCCAGCTTGGTTCTATGGGGAGCTGTGGCGAGCAAACAGCATGTCCACCTTCAGAGGATACATGGGCACGTTGCAGCCATGCCCTGGGGGATTCCTCGTGCCTTGTTCACCCAGGTGGGCAGAGGATGCTGAGGGAGACCCATTCCTTCAACTCAGAGACTTTCTTGTTGTGCAGCCCCTTGGTGCTGAGCTGCGCTCATGCTGGGTTTTGCCTTGAAGCCGGTTTTGCAAATGCCCACCCAAAATCTGTTTGTTGAGTCTTTGCTTCCTGTCCTTCCTCAGTCCCACTGGGCTGAGCTAGCTTCAGGGGACAGGATCCAGACCTCCATGTGTGTTTCCCACAGCAGCTCAGAGCTGCTGGACCCTGAGCAGGATGAACTGAGGGCTGAGACTGTGCGTGGTCTGGATGCAGGCATCGGCTGATGGTCATCTCTGCCTCTTCTCTCCCTCAGGTGGTACCAGACCCTGATCCACCTCCTAAAGGGGAATATTGGCACGGGGCTGCTGGGGCTGCCTCTGGCTGTGAAGAACGCCGGCATCCTGGTAAGGCAGCTCTCAGCCCTGCTGTGCGGGAGCTCGTGGGGCAGAGTGACCTCAGGGCGTTGGGCCGCTTGCGTGGCCAGTGTTAGGGCTTGACTCCCTGCTGAGATGCCTCTTGGTGCTTGTCGGTTTGTGAGCTTTTGCACCCGGGGCTCTGTGGTTTGCTTCATTTGCTGCTGAGACTGTTCTTGCCGCTCCTGCGTTGTGCTGGCTAATCTCCGTGAGTTCAGTGCGTGAGTCAGGGCTGCGGTTTCCTCTGCTGGGGTCAGGCAGGGCACTGGGTCCGTGCCCCCGCACCCAGCTGGGTGTCACCTCCCTGGCCCCTGTGGCATCAGCCCCTTTCTCCCAAAATGCTTGGTGCTGCGCTTGGGTGGCATCTCCTTGCCCTGGTCATGGCAGGTTCAGCACAGCCTCCACCTTGGTTTGTCCCAGTCGGTCTGTGCTGAGCATGCTGTGTGCCTCCTGAGGGTCCTAGGAGCACAGCACGCATGTAACGAGCCCCGTCAGTCAGCGGTTAAGGCTGGTGATGGGAGATGGTGGCATGCTTCCCTCTGTGGGGTTTCACGTAGGCTGGCCCAGCCTCGCAGCTCTGGCCGTGTTGAGATCAGTGGATGTGATGCAGCTTTGCTGCCTGAGGACCGAGGTCATGCTTGGAGGTCAAACAGCAGCCTCCGGCCACTGTCACATCTCCCCCCAGCTTATGTCCCAAAGTTCAGCTCCTCTGTGTCTGCATCGTGCCCGAGCAACTGCCACCTGTGTGAGAGGTGGGAGCACCTCGTTGCTCTGCTCCAGGTTTCCTTGCCCAGCAATGCAGCATTCCCATTGTTCAGATTGAAAAATAAAAATAATTTAAAAAGACAACTTCCTTTGTCCAGACCGTGACCTCTTTGCCACCTGTGTAATAGTGATGTGCAAGATAGTTTGAAAAACAATCCTGGAAGCGCTTTGCTAAACCCAAACTGCCCCAACTTGTTGCTTTTGCATCATTCCTGCCAAGCTCGTGGCTCTCTGTGGGGTTACTTGGTCCTGAGGGGCTGGTTCCTGGGAGCAGCACCTGAGCTGCCGTTCAGCCTCAAGCTGTGTTTCGGCTCATGGAGCCCGTGGGGTTTTGTCTGGAAGTAAAACCCATCGTGCAGGTCTGCCTTTGGCCGTCAGAGTGCAGCTTTCCCCCCTCTTCCCCTGCAGCTGGGTCCTCTGAGCCTGGTGGTGATGGGAGTCGTGGCTGTGCACTGCATGGGCATCCTGGTGAAATGTGCCCATCACTTCTGCTACAGGTAAGGAGCAACTCCCCTTCTTGGCACTGGTGTTCCTACGGCTCTTCCTTCTTTCACCAGAAGCCCTGTGGTTTTTCTGAAGTCTCCTAGCAGCAAGTTGCCCATGTTGAAGCCTCAAAGTCGGGAACTGCTTCTGGGCTGTTTCACAGGAACTGTTTTCCCATTAATGTCATCATTCGCTTTGGGAACCAGCAGACAGGTTGATTTGACGTCCCTTCTCTCTTTCTTCTCTGCACAGGTTCCAGAAACAGTTTGTGGACTACGGGGGTGCCGTGATGTATGGGCTGGAGTCAACTCCCAGCGCCTGGCTGCGGACACATGCTGTCTGGGGAAGGTACCTGTTCCCCCGCTCCAGGCAGAGGACTAGTCTTTAAGCCCAGCATGTGCTGCAGCTGGGACAGAAGAGCTGGCTGGTCTCTGAGCTGTGTCAGCAGATGAGCACAAGTGACATAAAACGTTATTTGGCTCACCTACCTTGAGTGCTCAGTGTCCCCCAGGGGGTAACGTTGAGGTCTTTGACCCAGTCCTGTCCCCAGCCAGATGTGGCTTATACTAAAGGAGGGGGGGAAGTAAGTCTCCGCAGCATAACAAAGGGGTAAATAACATATATCGCAGTGCTGGCCCATCTTGTTAGATACTGAGCATATCTAATGGCTGCTCTCAGGGATGCTACCAGCCCTGGGGATGTCACACAGATCATTGCACATCAGATGCTCAAACATCCACCCATTCCTGTGACCAGGGAGCCCGAGGTCTCTGAGGTTAGGTGGAGATACAGTCCTGTCTCCCAGTCATTGAGGAGAAGCGACCTGGGCACGCTCTGACCTGCACACCTCAAGCCCTGGGGAGAGCAGCATCGCTGCACTGTTTGAGTGCAGCCCCAAGCAACCGAAGTGGGCTCTTATTTCTGTATGGCCTGGCTAACAAATGGTCTTTTTTTTTTTTTTCTTTTCTAGGCGTGTAGTGGGACTTTTCTTGATCATCACTCAGTTGGGTTTCTGCTGCGTCTACTTTGTTTTCTTGGCTGACAATCTGAAACAGGTTAGATTTAGTCCTTCCTTTGTGAGCAAGGGGAAGGGGAGAGGGGTTTGGAGGTGCCTGGGTTGTTCTTAGCTCCTGTGTCATGGCCCTGTTCTCCACCAAAGGTCTAGTTTCTGTAGCTGATGCTGCTCGGGAAGGTACTGCTCCTCTGCCTGGGTATTTTGCGAGATTGGTTTTCCCATTCAAACAGGGCAGGTTTTTCTGAGAGTCCCTGTGACTTTGCTCCACGTGCAGAGGCGCTGGACCCATCCGTGTCGCCCAGGGGAAGTGGGGGCTGTTCCTAGTGAGGGAAGGCAGGAGCGAGGTGACAGCAGAGGGACTGTGCCTTTGATGTCCTGCCCACCTCAGTTAATTAGTTTATTGATCCTCTCTGTTGATGGTAACGTATGGGTACCAGGACCTGCCATGAACCTCTCTTCTCCCTTTCTTGGACCTGTTTGCATTCCTGTTTCTTTCCTCATCCTGTGGCTCTGGAGCTTAATTACATCTTTAGGGAAAGAGTTTCCTTCTGCCAGGCGTCAGGAGGAAATAAACAGAAACCCTGAACGGCTTGGCTGGCTCCTGTGCTGTAAGAAACTGGGAATAACGAGTCCCTGTTCCCAGCCTCCACCAGCTCGGTGCCTCGCAGGCACCAGTCAGCATTGTTCCCCCATGTGCTCCTGCTCTGCTCTTGCAGCAGTGGTCCGGTCGCTACCACCGCAGCCGTGCCCTTCATCAGCTCTTCCCTGATACCCATCAGCTTCAGAGGTGGTTCCTGGGGCAGTGAGGGGGGGTGGCAGAGGATGGATGGGTTCTGCCCTTGCTCCGGGAGCAGCAGCTGAGGAGATTCCCTTTGCGCTGCCCTGTGGGATGGCCAGGAGGAGTAAATGGGTGAACATCAGTGCTCTGACACCAACAGCCCTGAGAGCAGGAGCGAACAGGGTGCGTGTGCGGGGCTGGGCTGCTGCTGGCCCCCTGCTCCCTGCGAATGGCCCCTTGTTGCTTTTTGAAGGTGGGCTTCTTTCTGCTTGGCCCCTTGCAGCGGAGATTGAAGGCTGGCTCAAGCCGTAAGGGAAATTTGCAAAAACCTGCAAATCCAGCCCATTTTAGGCCACAGCTGGGAAACCCCTTGGCTTCAATTTTGGAATTTTTTGGGTGGGGAGTTTCTTGCTTGTTTCTTTTTGTGGTGGGGAATAGCGTGTTAGATGGGGAGCGATGGTGCAGGTGGTACCTTGGGCTAGGTGCTGCTGTGCTGGGCAGAGGTCTGGTTTGGAAGACAGGTTTGGAGCAAACCGTGGAGAGGTAGGGCGGGCCAGGGCTCGAGCAGCGCTGCCCTATGGGTGCGTGGCTCTGTGCTGCCCTCTCCCATGGAGGATGCTGATTTGCACAGAAGCTCTTTGGCCTCTCCTCTGGGGCAGGACTTGTTCTGGAGCAGGTTAAATTAGTTTGCAGGCAGCCCTTTGCTGCAGTGGCCAGACGGCACCTGGTTCCTGAACCAGCTTGGTGGTTGTTGTATCGGTGATCCACAGCATGCCCGTGCTCCTTGGGAGGGAGGGCTCAGCCACCTGGTTCCTGGGGCAGAACTGTCTCTAGAGGCGAGCACATGGCCTAGAGTGCCTTTGGAATGAAAGACCCCAAGGAAAGGATGATTTTCCTTGAAGAAAGCGAAGCTGGGGGCCAGCAGTAGCTTCCAGATGTCCTTGCATGGGAACAGGGCATTGGGTGACTGAAGGGGTGTGTGATGTTGAGTGTAACGTGGTGCAGCAAGAGGAAAAACATTTTTGAGGAAACAGCACTTAACGCCCCTTTCCTCTCTTCTCAGCTGGCCGTGTGGGCAGCGCAAACCAACCTCCGCCCTTGGTGTGCTTGGCTGCTGGGTTCGTGTGCTCAGCGAGCCTGAGCTCGGGCAGGTTTTGCTCTCTCGGCTCAGATGCCGTAGCTAGTCCCACCTCTGCTCCTAGCAAAGTAACAAGGATTTGCTTTGATTTTAATCGACTAGCTGTGTTTGAAAGTGAGCTGATGGGGTAGTATTCTGACCCATCTGGGATGAGCTGCCAAGATCCATGGCTCTCAGTCCTGCGTGATGTAGTTCATCGGGCCTTCCTGTGCTTCCCCAGGTCATATCTGCAGCAAATGGGACCACCAATGACTGCAACTCGAACAGGACAGTGGCCATGACCCCCACCATGGACTCCCGGCTGTACATGCTTTCCCTCCTGCCTTTCGTGGTGCTGCTCACGTTCATCCAGAATCTCAAGGTCCTGTCCATCTTCTCCATGCTGGCCAACGTGGCCATGCTTGTCAGCCTCGTCGTGATCTACCAGTACATCGTCAGGGTATGCATGTATGACTCCCCTCTGTCATTTCTGCGAGGTCTCATGTTTTGGCAGGTGGAGGGAGCTTGACAGTGGGGTGTTTGCATGCGGTGGGGTGCTGCTCGCTCCTGTGGGCACGGTGGTCACCCTCTGCTCCGCAGGGCTTTCCCTGTGGCGTGGGGCTGCGACAGGGAGCGACGGGAGCAGGCCAGGTCCTCCCTATCGTCCCCGCATCTGAACTCTGCATGGGCTTTTTTCCAGGACATTCCTGATCCCAGTGACCTGCCTCTAGCAGCAGCCTGGAAGACCTACCCTCTGTTTTTTGGCACCGCGATCTTTGCTTTCGAAGGCATCGGGGTGGTAAGTCTCGGCGTGTGGCAGCGGGGCTGCCTGCACAGGAGGCTTAGCCTGTGCTCGGGCTTGCCGCAGCACCTGCTTTGTGTTGCAGCTGTATTTGCAGATGAACTTCTCTGACAGTAGCTCAAGTTCTGGATGATGCTGTTAGCTTTAGCCTCCAGGCTATCTCCTGGGTCAAACCCTGTTGCTTCCATCTGAGGCTAGAGGAGCACATGCTCCAAACCTCAGGAGGTTGGTTGCTCCTTTGAAGGTGGCTGTATCTGGCAGTAGAATGGGCTCTGCTGGGAATCGCATTGGCAGCTGCCTTTGGCTCCGCTGGTTGACCAGCGGACGAGGAATCATCCGGAGTCTTGTTACCTGGCTGGATCCTGAAGCTGCCTAAGTGGGAGGCCAAAAAGCATGACACAAAAAAAATGTGATCCATTCCTTCCCACCCTGCTGTGGAGGCACCGAGATCTCCCTTTGGCAGCCGCATGGCCCCAGTGTGCTGTGGGGCTGGATTTGCATGTGGCTCTCGTACAAGATGCCGTAAATAGACCGGCTGTGTCTGTGAAAGAAGCTGGGTGGGTGGGTGGAGAGCTTAATGGCTCCATAAGATGTTGTGGGTTGTTTCCAGGAGCTCCCTTCAAAGGAGGAAAAAATGTTTTCATCTCTTAATATAAGCTGGCTGTGTAAACAAAGGGCTGGAGAGGGCCAAATCCATTACAGGAGGGGTGTTTACTGAATGCTGTGCCCAGGGCAGAGGGCTTTTGCTGGCAGTGAGGCACATATAGTCTCTTCCTCACGTGACTTGGAGGTGGAGTAGCAAATAAAAGCTTTTCTGGTCCTGCCTCCTCACCAGCTCTGCCACTGTGTCTCTTCTTGAAATCCCCATCACCCAAGGACTGCTATAAAAATGTTTGCTGAAGTCCTGTATTTGAAAACAAGCGTTAGTAGTATAGAAGTGAGGGACTTGCCTCTGTTCTTCCTTTTTTTTTTATTGTCCTGCCTAGTTGAAATCTATCAGGACAAACTTGATAGGAGAGGAGAAAGTGTCTTGGTCTTTCCGGGGTCTGCTGGGGAAAGTAAGACAACGTAACACGACGGGCCTGTCCCAGTGGGCATGGCTGCGCTGTTTTGGGGCACAGAGTGTAATGCAACCAAGGCATGGGGCGGATGGCATCGCCCCAAGATGCCAGGCACCAATGGGCACAGCTCCTGCCAAGGGGAGGGAGCAGATCCCTTCATTAAGACAAGGGCATGAGTGACCCTGCTGGAGACTTGCCATGCCGGGCATGAAGGTCTCAAATGGGAGCGCAGAAATCAGATTTCCAGTACAGCGGCTTTTTCAGCTGGGTTCTCCAGGCTCCACGTGTGACCATCCTCTCCCCTGGCATGGGGGGCTGTGCTTGGCCATGGGCTGCCCCTCCTGCTTTCCAGGGCTGAGGGGTATAGAGGAACGGGGGCAACCCGCTGCTCAGTCGTCATCCTCCTCCTCCTCCTCCTCTCCCAGGTGCTGCCTCTGGAAAACAAGATGAAGAACCCCCGGCAGTTCCCAGTCATCCTGTACGTGGGGATGACCATTGTCACTGTCTTATACATCAGCCTGAGCGTCCTGGGGTACCTGCGCTTCAGGGCGGACATTCAGGCCAGCATAACGCTCAACCTGCCCAACTGCTGGTGAGTCTCTGGAGGGAGTGGAGGGGCTGGGGGGTGAGGAAGGAGGGTCCTGACCAGGGAGGTGGGAGAGGGGGCAGCAGGGGATGTTGTTCCTTAGGAGAGCTAATCTGGGTGAGCTTGGGGAAGGATCAACTGTGCCATAGCCAATCCATCCAAAGGAGCTTGATGAGGATTGTCTGATGTATGGGGTGGAGAGAGGCTTGTTGCTGCGGTGTCTGAGCTTGGTCTTGGCTCTATGGCTCAGGCTGCTTCCTCAGGGTCCCTGGTGGTCTCTGCCTGGGTAGGTGCAGCTCCTGCCTTTTTCTTGGAGCCCTGTGGCATCTTCTTGGGTGCTAAGCAGCGCTCTGGCTGGCAGATGTTGAACACAGTCCCCGTGCGGCTGTATCAGAAGGTTGTTGAACCGCTTCTCTTCCCCAAATGAAGCACATGGAAAACTAACCCAAAGCTGGGAGCTCCCAAAGTGGGTGAGATCTGATGTTTGCACCCGTGGGCTGCGTTCCTTGTTTGCAGTCCTGGAGCTCAAACTCCCACTCCTAGGCTCTGCGTTGTGCCTGGATGTGGCTTGTCTCGAGCCAACGCTTTGTCTGCAAGCGCTGGTGCCATGAGGATACCCCTTCCTTCCCGTGGGGGGTGAGCTCTGCAGCTCCCCAAACCTGTCTGTCTTCCTCTGGGATCTGGCGAGGCTTCTCGAGATGCTCCAGTCGCTGGCTGGAGCCCTGTGGAAATACACATGGCCTGACCCTGTACCTGCTTACTGGGAGGGGTTATTTCTCCTCTTGCTGGGGCTGGTGGCTGTTGCAGCAGCTGGCTGGGCTGCCTGCTGGTCTGTCCCTGGGCACGAGTGGTTGCTCAGTGTCACAGCTCCATATTCATCCCAGAGGAGAAATACAAACAGTTTCTCTTGCCTTTGGGGACACGAAGAGTGGAGCATGTAAATTATCAAGAACAAATGCTTTTTCCAGCTTGCTCTGCGTGTGATTATTTGAGATAGTCCTGAAAAAACCCATCTCTGTTGCTTCTTACGACAGGCTGCTTTGGGGTGTCTGTGTGGCAGGACATGGTGCTGACAGATGAGGAGCTGGAGAGAAGCTCTTCTGTACGCACTGCAGAGGTACCACTTGCACGGCAGCACCTCCTGTGTCTTGGTGTGGAGCTGGGGCTGAGGGTTGGCTTTGATGCCATGAGGCTTCTTGGAAAGCCGTCCTGCGGCAACACAGTTTCTCCGGGTTTGCTTAGGAGCACTCTGAAGTTCAACAGTTTCTCTTTGAGGTCTCTGCTGGCTTGAAATCCTGCGAGAGACCAGAGTGAGATTTGGAGCTGGGGGTGCCTGTCCCCCTCTCCAGCCCATCCTCTCTGCTGTTAGCAGCTGCCCAACACCATGCAGCGTGACTTGGTGCCTCTTCCCCACTGTTGAAGTGGATTTGGGCAGAAATCAAATCTTGAGTCACGGGTGGGCTTCTGCATGCTGACCTTGTCAAGTTGCACAGTAGGGGCTCTGGAGAAAGCAAAGATTTAAAAAAAAATAGAGCCTGTTTTTGCTTTCGTTATTGCTATGTGGGTTTCTTTCAGTTTGAGTGCATGGACTTTCATTCATGCTGGATCTGTGTAGTGACTGAACTGCTGGATGTTGGTGTGGCAGAAGGTCCTGCTCCTTGCCAAGAGCCCTGCCTTGTCGCCTGCAGAGGCTGGGAGCTCTGCCAGGTCCCTGCTCTCAGCGAGGAGGGATGGGACTGGTGCAAAAACTGCCTGTGTTGTAGGGAGATCTGAATCCCACCGTGCCAGGCACAGTAGGCATGAATCCCATCCGCTCAGCAAGTTAAGGTGAGGTGTGGAGGGGATAAAATGCTGCTGCTTCTCCTGAAGGTGGAAAGCAGGTCAGATCCAGGTCTTGGGCTCTGCAGGGCACCAAGTCACGCCACAGCCTGCAATGACGTCTGCTGACCTGTAATGTGGCCAAGGGGCTTCTGCAGGTAAAACTCAGCTTTGTTTGCTCTAAAGGATGATGCTCCCTTAGAAGAGGGTAATGGGATTTCTGTGACTTGCTAGGCTACAGAAAGATCCTATTTCAAATGCATGTTTCTAGGAGCATCCATGCTTTCTGTCAAAAGTACTTTTCTGAAAAAACCTGTAGGGTTTTTCAGGTAGTGAGAAGAGAATAGCCCTTTGGAAGCAGCACGTGGGGAAGCCTGGACACGTGGCAGGGCTCCTGCGGGCTGCCTGCAGGGAAGGCGCGCTGTGGTCCTTGTGACTCGGCAAGCAAAACACTTGGGTGTTTGTGCATGTTGCTTCCTGGCAGAACATTCAATGGAGGCTGTAAATATTGGACTTGGAAATGGGTTATCTAAAGTAAGGGCTGGGATACTTGGGCTAAGGCCTTGACCGCTGTATTCCCATGCAGTAAACTGTAGGTGATGGGTGAAGACTTGCTCTTGAAATGAGTGTTTTGCACATCGTGCTTTGCCTGTGGGTTTTCTCCCCAGCAGTAAAAGGTGTTGGGCTGCAGAAGCTGGTTATAATGGCTGTGGGTGAGAAGTCATGGGTTTGCCTGCAGCGTGGGAGACAAGGTGAGCATTGTGGCAGGGATGCTGCATTCTTCCTTGGCTGTAGCCATTGCCCGGAGGTCTCTAGAACAGATTCGATGAACGTGTCGGGAATTGTTGAGTTACAGGATGACTAAGGACTTTTCCAGCCTCATTTCTCTATAACCGCAGCTTCCTCAAATGAGGAGTGTGTCGGTTCCCAGTGCCCAGGTCTAACCACGGCCTCCGAAATACCACACTGCTATGCAGAAATCCCTCCTCGCATCTTCAGAAGGGTTGCTTCACCCCACCATCTGAAGAGTGAAGAAATGCTGTAGTGAGAGGGAAGATGTTTGGTTGCGTATGGCCAGTTGGAGGTAGGTAATGACAGAGCTTACGGTCAAAGGAGGATATGCCATTTTTTGCAGCTTATTGGGATGGCCTGGTGTGGCTCTCTGGGTTAAGCAGGTGATTGCTGTGGTTGGCAGAGCAGTGCCTCTTCAGGGTCTTGTGTGGACCTGTGTTTTCTGTGGATCAAGGCTAGTGCTTGAGCTTTTCCTCTTCTTGATATTTAAAATGCCCTTTGAGCTTGTTGTCCTGGTTCCTGACCTGTACAGCATTGGTACCCAACCTTATTCTGTACCTTTTTTAATAATACCTCTTAATCGTGGATTGCCCTGGAGCACTTTATGGCTTTACAGCATCACTTAACTGAAAATACAATGATAAGATATGCAGGCCATGGGGTAGATGGCTCAAGGCTACTGTGCACTCAAGTCATGTGTGGTTGAGTGGGCGCACTCTGGACTCTGTGATAGCTTTGTCCTTAGTTTGTCCATGGAATCACAAGATAATTTAGGTTGGAGAGGGCATTGTGAGATCACCCGGTCCACTCACATGCTCAAAGCAGGGCCAGCTTAAAGTTCGAGTATCAATAAGGAGGAAGGTTGCCCACCTCTCCAGGCCCTTGTTCTGGTGCTCGACTACCCTGTTGGGATGCAACTCTGTCCCATTGCCCCTGGTTCTTCTGCTGTGCAACTCCGAGAAGAGCCTGTCTCTGTCTTCTCCGTGCCCTCCTATTCGGTGGCTGGACAGTAATAACATTCCCCTTAACCTTCTCTTGATGCTGAATGAGCCCAGGTCTTGCAGCCTCTCCCTGTACGTCATGTGCTTGGGCCCCAACTATCTTAGTAGCCTCCACTCAACTTGCTCTGGTAGGTCAATGTGTGTCCTGTCCTGGGAGTCTCAAGACTGGACACAGCATTCAAGATGCAGCTTCACAAGCCCCAAACGAGAGTAATCCCTACCCTTAACCCGCTGGCTATGCTTTTGCTAACGCAGCCAGGTATGGGATTGACCTTACTCACTGCAAGGTCCTGCTGCTGGCTTATGTTCAGTTTGCTGCCCACCAAGACTTCCAGGTCCTGTTCTCCAGGCCAGATGGGAAGCCGGGCCCTAGCCCTTCCCATGTGTGGGATTTTGTGTTTGCATTTGAACTTTGCCTGTGCCACCATGTTGTTTAGGTTCTGCTCCAAGGTGTGTCAGCCATTCCCTCCAAGTTGGTCTTGTTGGGAACTTGCTGAGAGCGTGCTCTGGGTTGCTGAGAGCTCATCCAGGGCCCCAGTGAGGATAATTCCATGACTTGCCCCTTGGCAAATCCCTGCTGGCTGTTCATCCTGTCCAATATGTGCCTGGAAATGGATGCCAGGAGGACTTAGCCCATACTTTTCTGGGGATCGAGGTGAGGCTGATTAACCTGTAGCTTCCCTCATCCGTCTTGAAAGTGGATATGTTCTTCTTCCCAGGCAGCGGGACTCCTCCCTGATCACCCTGCCCTCTTAAAGATGATAAAAGTGGCTTCAGGCTGATGCTGGCCACAACCTCGAATACATCTGATCTGGTCCCATGGACTTGCATAACATCCTATTCACTTAGGTGATCCCTAACTCCATCCCCCATGATTGCGGGAAACGTTTGACTCCACCAAACTCTGCCACTAGTGTTCAAAGTTGTTTTGCATGTGAATACTTGGACTTCTCTGGTTTGAGACTGTTGTTGTAGCAGCTGGATGCTGAGAGCCAGCATACAGAGGGGCGCTGGCTTGGACCCAAAGAAAGTAAAGGTGTGTAAGAAGGCAGGAGGAGCCAGATACCTTCCTCAGCTTGGATCCACTTCATATTTACCCAAGTGGTATGGCCAGGACCTGTGTTTCCTGCTTGGTCAGCATGTCTTGAGTTAGGGAACGGGTAGGGCCATATGTGATGTGACTAGATATCGCTCCTCTTTTGGAGAGGCTTTTTCTGCTGCTGGGGAGCTGAGGGCAGAGACGGTGCTGGGATGTGGCTTTTGACAGGCGCTCTCCTGCAGCCACACTTGCCTCCCGCTGCATTGCTGTAGTGAGACATAGTGAGATCTGACTCGGGGTAAGCCTAAGGTGCTCTTTGCAGTCTGTCTGCACTCTGCCTTCCTTTTGCTCAGCCCAAACTGCTCTTTTAACCGTCTTCCCCCCCAAACATGTATTATGCAGCGTTCCAAAAATAGCTACTCTTTTTTGTTTTATGGAGGAGGCTGAGTTGCAGGTGGCGATGGTGGTGTTTGCATCACATTTGCTTTGTAAGCCCGGACTTATCCCGGCGGTGCTGTCCTCTTCCCCCTCCTCAGAAGCCAAGCAGTAATCGCAATCTGTGAAATATTCATGGCTGCAGCTGATCAGCCTATTTTAAGATATTCTTCATCTCCTGTTTCAAGATGGAGAATAAATCCAGCTGGCTACAAGTAGGAGAAAAGGAGGTTTTGTTCTTCCTTCAGCTCAGACATTTTGTTAGTAAAGGTCAAGGTGAGGAACCTCTGGGGATGGGTGATGGATGCAAGTTCATTTTGGGTCACTGGTCAAAAGTCAGGATTGCAGGCTCTTGGCAGTACCAGTGCTAGTGGGTATTTGGGTGTTGTCTGTGGGGGACAGTCATGAAGAAGGCTGTCCTGTGTCACTGCAGACCTTGCAGAGTCCAGCCTGGTCAAGTGGAGAGGGTGGTATGGAGCCTACGTATTTCTTGGTTTTGTTTTTTTTGGGTGTGTGTGGTTTTTTTGTTTTGTTTTGTTTTTCAAATAGCTCTCAATATCTGTGCCCGTGAGTTTTCCCAAGGGGAAGCAGCGCTCAAGAGGCTGCTGGCCCAACTCCTGGCCCGATGATTCCGTCTACAAAGCCAGGACTAAAGCCTCTGATTAGGTGTGGGGGCATGTGTTGCTGCGGCTTGGAGGTTGTGCTGTCTCCTTGCTATCTCTTGCCCAAGAAAGGTCTCTGTGGATTAAATGCATCACTCCTAATTTTCCAGGAGAGCATTCAGGAGGGCAGACCACTGGCACACAAAAGTCCTTCTTGGCAGAGTGTTCCCCTTCTACTTTCTGCCACTGATGCCGCAGGGGCTGGAGCAAGAGCGTGTCTCACCGGGTCTCCTCCTTCTTGTTTGCAGGCTGTACCAAGCCGTCAAGCTGCTCTTCTCCTTTGGGATTTTCTTCACGTACGCCGTGCAGTTCTACGTGCCCGCTGAGATCGTCATCCCTCCCCTCGTCGCCCGGGTGTCGGAGCGCTGGGGCTGGCTGGTCAACCTGCTCCTCAGGGTGGCCCTGGTCAGCGTGACGTGTGAGTAGAAAGCAGCTTGTCTGAGTTCTCCGTGAGGACGTGGCACCTCCTTCCCGCTGTGGGCTGGTGGTGCTGAGAGCCTTTGCCCCTCACCCTGCTGCCCCTCGCCTTGCTGCTAAAGCCTTCACAGCAGGGAGTCTCCTGGCCCTTGCTAATGCAAGCCAGAGGGCCAAAGTGGCCTCCGAGGAGCAGCAGCAGTGGTCCTCTGCCCCCTCCATATGGGACCGGTCTTTTCAGTTGAGGAGTAGTAAACTTCCCACATCATTTTGAGGTGGCAGATCCCCGTGGAGCCTCGGGCCTTTTGGGGGCCATCGGGTCCCATCAAGCTTCGTGTGAAACCCTCCCAGCACCTGGTCGGTGCCAGGGCAGCCTGGACTGGAGGCTGTTTTCTGTAGGCAGCGTGCAGCCAGGCTCCTCGTGCCTGCGTGACGGGGCATGGTTGCAAAGGGTTCACTGACCGTGAGGGAGTGGGTGTCCTCATACACACGTGTTCATTGCAGCGTGTAGCACAGCAGAAGACAACTGACAATGGTATGTGACCCATAACCAAAGCCCAGCGTGCCTGTGGCAGTCTGCTGGGCTGTGGAGCGTGTGCCGCAGGGCAGGTCTGGCTGGATCAGCCTCAAATGGTCCCTTTCCTTTGATGGTGTTTAGTGCCTGAAGTGAGGCTCCGGTGGAGCAGGCTGCTGGGCTCAAGCCTGGGGGAACTTCGGGAAAGATGTGGAGCAAATCAGGCGCAGGAGTATCTGATTTTGGTTGGCTTTGATTCCTGAAGGCTAAATCCTTGCTGTTATCAGCTCAGCTGAGACGCTTGACTGAGCTCCCAGGCATCATCTGCTGAAAAAGAGCTTTTCTCCATGGCTTGATGCTGCTGATGCATCAGAGTTGAGCGTCAGGGACCTGGCCCCACATCTTGCCTGGCTTTGGTTTGGGTTTGAGACAAGTGTGGTGCTAACTCCAGGGTGGCAGAGCTGGCTGAGAGCAGGGTGCTGCTGGCTTCTGGGCTCTTGATAATGATGGGCCAGAAGCGCTGCGTTAACAGAGGTGGACAAAGCCTCATCTCCTCTGTGCTGAATTCCTGAAGCACGTTCTGCCTCAATGCCTGCAGCCGGAGGGATGGTGCAGGGATGAAAACCTGCTGTGCTGGACCATGTGCTCTGGCCACCCTGGTGCTGTGGTTGGGCTCGGAGCCTGCCTGTGGGATGGGAGCCTCTCCCGGAGGGCGTTGGGGTGTGCCTGTCCAGGGAAGCAAAGGCTTGGAGCGATGGGATGGCTTTAAGCACCGGCAGTGGCTGTACCCTCCCGTTTGGGGGTAGGGAGGCAGCAGAGGTGTTGGTGGAAGGATGCTGGTTCCTTTGTACCTCCTCCCCTTACCCTTCCATGTAAGAGATCGCTGTGGCTGTTGGCGAGGATAAAAGTAATTAGGGGAGTTGCATGAATATTCATCGGATGATTGCGTGGCTGCAGAACAAGCCCGCATCATGGCTTTGGCTTCCAAAGAGAGGATGCAATTTGGTGTATGGGTGTCTTTTAAGCTTAGACTTCAAAACCAGCGCACTTAAAAACCCTTTGAATTAATACCTGCAGAAAGCACGACCGTTGCCCCTGGAGGCTGAGGACTGCAGCTGGTGCTTCAGTTCTGCTTGGTTTAGAGGGGAGTTAATAATTTTGTTTACTTTGAGTCCAAAGAGCAGTGTGGGGTGGGCTGAGGGTGCTGTTGGCGGTCTGCTGCTCGGCTTTCACCACGGGCTGCCGGAGCGGGGATGCCGCTTGCAGCAGAGACCTGGCAGAGCGCACCTTTGGCTCTGTGCAGGGCTGAGCACTGGGATAAACTTCCTCCAGGTCAGCTCAGCAGGGACCTTTGCTGTTGTTCCCCATGGTGGAGGGATGGTTCGTCTCTAGGCTTATCCAGATGACTACAGGGCTGGAGTGGTGGTGATGTGCAGGAGCATCTCCTGTTTGTGTCTTTGCCTGCTGTCAGTCTCCCAAGCCTTCCATCTCCTGCAGTGCTGTGGGTGATCTTTGGCTCAGGGATGCTCCAACAGCCTCTCTTGCCTGTAGCCGATTGCCAGGGAGTGAACAAATCCCCCCAAATAAGGAGCCCTGAGACATCCCTTCTCCACCGAGGCTGTAGCTGCCACAATTCTAGGTGTCTCCTATTTCTAAGCAGAGTTTTCAAGGCAATAAACCAATTTATTTCTCTTGGTCACTTATTACGTGCTGCTTTGCTTGCCAGAGGGTGCTCTTCTGTTGTGCAAAGCTCTGGTTGCCTTTTCCTCAGGCTTTGTTTGACCAAAAAGCAGCAGCGATGCTCTTGAGTGCCAAGGTTGCTGTGGATGGGGAGCTTGCTTGGTGCACGAGCGTGCAGAGGGGCACCGCTCCGGGTTGCAAAACAGGACCTTGATAAATCTTTATTTTAGATCTGCTCCCCAAATGCCCACACTGTGCTGCTCTGAGAGGAGCCTGGAGGTGGTGGTGGTTGTGGGCTGGTTGGAAGGAGAAAGCACTATCCCTCTGTCCTCCCCTGGCCCCGAGCAGGAGGAGGGGGAGCAGGAATATGCCAGAGTTTGGACCGCTAAGCGTGAGCTGTCAGAAGTCTCCCAGGGGGATTTTCCTTGGCTGTAGTTTTTACCTAACAAATGTTCTCCCCCGGGCTGTGCCGTAGGTGCTCGGCTGCTGGAGCAGCTCTAAACACATGCAAACCACACGAATTTATTTGGGGTGGGGGGAGGTGGCTTTTTCCTCCTGTCTCCTGCTTTTATGGGGTTTCTGAGGCTTTACAGCTCTCCAGGTGTGGGGAGCAGGAATGCTGGCTCTCACAAGGGGGCCGGGGATGCCGGCAGCCGCTTTTCTGCCAGCGGCATCTGTTTGCCGGGGCACCCATCCTGCTCAGCCCTGGAGCTCGCTGTGGTGGTGCCCAGGGCAACAAAAAGGGTTTGGTCTGCCTGCTGCGCTTTGTTAACTCGATGCAACGGCTTAATTGCTTGTTGGAGAGGAGTCGCTGGAAAAATATGGAGCCATGTCTTCAAAGCTCTTGTGTCAGGGAAAAGGGCAGAGGTTTGATTCGAGCTGATGGCATCCCTGCGGTGGGTTTTTGCTTGTTTTGACTCGGGGGAGGAGGATCTCTGGTGTCTGGGAGCTGGCAGCGCTAACATCGTGTCCGCTCCTTTTCCAGGCGTGCTGGCCATCCTCATCCCACGCCTGGACATCGTCATCTCACTGGTGGGCTCCGTCAGCAGCAGCGCTCTGGCTCTCATCTTCCCTCCGCTGCTGGAGATCGCCACCTACTATGCAGAAGGCATGCACCCCCTCGTCATCGCCAAGGACATCGCCATCAGCCTCTTCGGCTTCGTGGGCTTCGTGGTGGGGACGTACGAGGCGCTGGTGGAGCTGGCAGCGCCCACTGCCGCCGTTGTGAACAGCACCAGTATCGTGGTGCAGTAACGGTCCCTCTGCCCTGCCGGCCCCTCCGGATGCCGTGCTGGGGGTGCACGGGCACCGGGCGCTGCTGGTCTCCTGAGAACGGTCTCCCCTCTCGGGAAACGCGGTGGGTTCGGTCTGTGAGAGGACGGGGCTGCCCACCATCGCGGCTGCCCGTCTACGGCAGGGTCCCGTGCTGGGCTCCGGCTGGGGAGGTGGGATCTGGGCTGGGGCAGTGCCTTCCCTGGGGGCTTTTTGGGCAGGTGATACAGCAAAACAGCCCCCTCGGTACATGTGTAAATAGTCACTTTGAGAGGTGAGGAATCCTGTGGATGTAGATTTTAATTTTATTTTTTTTAAATCCCAACCTTTCTGTATTTCCCCCGTCCCTTCAGTCAGGACGGGGAACAGGGACTGCTCTTTTTTGTGCCAGTTTTGTTTTTTTTTTCTCCCCCCCCCCCCCCCCCCTTCCTCAGCACTTTATTTTTACAGCAACAGAAAAACCTCAGCTCAGGTTGGAGAGCACGGAGCTGCCTCCTCACCCCAGCCTTGTGGGGAGAGCGGGCAGAGCCCAAGGTGCAGAGCACCCTGGGGCCCCCCAGCTTTCCCACAGTGGGATCCCCAGACATGGGCATTGGGTCCTGCTGTGCTCCAGCTCTGTTTCCAGCCGCCTCGGGGGCTGAACAGTGCCTGGAGCTGGGCACCGGGCACAGCACCTCCCTGGCCTGGGAGGATTTGCTGATCCCTGGCCCATGCTTTCAATAGTGACACTTCTTTTTCCCCATCTAGCACACATACCTAACGTGTCGCTTTCAGAAGCGTTAGAGAACTGAGGTGTGCACAGAGCCAAATGGTCTCTGCCCTAACAGGGGTCCGATCCGGTTGCCTTCGGCTGGCAGCCCTCTCCCTGTGCGGGACGCGGTGTCCCTGGGAGTCACCGCGTGCTGCCCGCACGCCACAAAAATACATCACCTTGTTTACAGTGCCCGAGCTGGCCCCGGCACGCTCCGTCTGCATCTGCAGGCCAATACTGAATGTCAAATCACATACAAAACCCCCATAATGGTTGGGTTTTTTTTTTTCTCCTTTCTTTCCTGGTCCCACTCCCTCTGCATCCTCTGCCTCCACCCCAGCTCCTGTCCCCAGGTAGGATGCAGCTCTCTGGCACTTCTCCCTGTGCTCCTGTTGCTTCTTGGGTTGTGGCTGGTGCACGCCTGGGAGGGACTGTCCCCACTACACTGCTGCTTTCCTTCTTCTCGGTGAGCCAGCTTCTTCCCTAAAGAGTTTCCTTGCCTTTCTGCTGGATTATTTTTTTTTTCTTTTTTTTTTTTTCCTTAAAACAAGAGAGCAAATACACCCTCCATTTTTCCTAGTGGTGCAAAAAGCTTTTGGCTGATCCATTCCTCCACAACCCTGTGTCTGGGCCAAACTCCTCCCTGCTGATGCAGCATCTCCCAAATGCCGGCAGCGCGGTGGCTTCCTTTGGAGAGCCTTTATCCCCGCATCCCATACAGCCATGTCTCCCTGGGTGTGAGCAAAGGCTGCTGGCTGTGGTGGGAAAGGAGTGCAAATATAGCACTGGCGGGCTGCATTCCCATCTTTGATGGAGGGTGAGTGAGGCTTGGGGTTATTTTTGGTGTTTGACCTGCTTCTGGGAGGAGAAGGCTGTGCAGAGCAGCATCCCTGCAGCCTGCCTCCTCGATGTGTGGCGTTTCAGTGTCTTGCACCATGTCCCCTTTGGTAGCTCTGCTTTGGGTGCCCCGTGCTGGTATGCGGACCCACAGCCAGGTGCAGGGTAGGTCTGTGCCACATTGCTGCTCCTTTCCAGTCCCTCACTTTCTCGCTGTGTCTCTTGGTGCTCACCTTGTCTTCTCCAAGTCTGTGCTAGTGAAGGTTTCGGCACGCTTCGGCATCACTTGGTCATGAGCAGAGCAAAGCTTTAAGTCATACCTTCCATCTGGAGGACACCATGGGGATAGAGAGCAAACACCCAGGTCTGGCAGGGGGAGGGGGCTCTGACGGCATGCCGCGGATGGGAAAAGTGCAATATTCACATCCATCGCTCTGTACCGACCCTGACGTGGCCCTTGGGGCTTGGGATTGAGTGCAGAAATGTCACCCTTGGTAGAGGAGGACATGCTGTGAGGAGCAGGGGACGTCTGATGCTCGCCCTCAGCTCTGTCAGTACCCTGTGAGAAGGCTGGCTGTGTTTTGGGGGACAGCTGTGTGCCAGGGCATATCCCCAGCCTGGCACTGGGTGTCAGTGGGTTTGCTGACAGGGCTCCTAACATCCAAACGCATTTTGCAGTCAGCGGCGAAGACCTCATTTCCAAGGAGACTGGGATATCACAGAAGCATTAAATGTTTTTTGCAGTTCTTCACCTTTATCAGGGTGAGCAGGGGATGTTCGGAGATGGGGCCAGATGTGCCGGTGGGGCACGCGGCGTGAGGGGCTCTGCTGAGCCAGGATGACCTGACGCAGGACCTGATGGACATGAAAACTTGACACTTGTGTATCATAGGCTGCTCTAACCAAGGAAATTGTCTGTGTAAATATAGGAATGGTTAACGTACATGTCTTGTGCCTATGGATATTATCAGCGTACAGTGTGTGTAGCTGCCCAGTGGAAGAGCTGGTGCTGCACCTGAATGATGTATCTTACTTTAATCAATAAATATGATCTATTTTTTATGTGAAAAGGCTCTGGGATGTGAAATGGGGGTTGCTTTTTCCATGAGGCAGGTGTAAAACTACCTGGCAGGGCCTGGGCCAGGTCTGGAGCAGGTCTGGGCATCTCCAAGGGGCGATTCCACTGTGCCAGCCTGGATGGGGCAGTGCTGTGGCATTAATGCCAGTGGACGTGCTACAACTTTTGGGACTCATCACTTTTTTTTTTTCTTTCTTTTTTTTCCTTTTTGCAAATACCGCTCAAGTACAAGGGCTTGGGGAGGAGGGGGCATCCATGGGAGAGCAGGAGATCTGGAGCCCAGCAGGCAGCTGGGGTCAGACCCTGTGTTTTTCCCACCCCTGCAGCAGCATACAAGACTTCTCTTCTGCTGAGGATTTCAAACAAAAGCGTTTCACTTTTGCTGCTCTGAAAATTACAATTTTTCTTCTGAATGCATTTGTGCAAGTAGGTTGTAGGCAGAGCCTTTATGGGCTTGCTGGGCTAGGCTCTTCTCTCTGCCCCACCAAAGCTGTGCTTTGGCTTCTTGGCTGTGTCCCGGGACTCAGCAGCCTGGTTTATGCCGAAAATGGGGCTGCAGCTGGAAAAAGAACCCGGCATGTGCCGATGGCCACAGTGTGGTGGATGCTGAGCTGCTGCTGATCCGCCCAAGAGATCAAAGGAGAAAAAGCCAGCCCATGCTCAGAGATGGCTGGGTGCCATGCCAGCGTGGCTGCAGCTCAGCTTATCCTTACACTGCTGAATAATTCATGCCATTGCGGTGTGTCATCAGCAGGGCTGTTTGGGTAATCAGTGCTAAAAAAAATTAATCTCTTGAAGCCGTGGCAGAAAAGTCTCCTTAAAGTATGCGGACTGATGGGGAGTGTGGTCGCTGGAGGGGGATCTGAGGCCACCTGAACCCCAGGGTGGGAGGAATGGCTGAGCACAGGCAGCTCCTGGTGGCCAGGGTATCTCTGACTCTGGAGAGTCACCATGGCTGGATCCATAACCATCCTTTCCTTCCAAGGGTTGAACACTGCAGGGCTGCACCCCTTCCATGAAATGACTTTACTAAGGCTGCCCTCTCCCAGGTGTCACTTAGCAAAGCATCGTCTCTGTTGCCCTTGCCCTCCCCTGTGTGGTGGCTGCCAGCCGAGGAGACCCTAGGGAGTTAAAAGTCTACAGGAAAATATCATCACTGTTATTTGCACTGCTTCTGCTGCTGGGAAGAATAATTTGGGTTTGCTTTATGGGAAAAAGCGGTGCATTTTGCTGAGAAACTGTGGCAATCTTGGAGCAAGGGTGGGAAGCCAGCAGAGCGATAGCCTGGCCACCCCTCGGATACCTGCCCGGACCTGGAGCCGGCAGCATTGGTGGGTCCTCACTGCGATACCACTTGTGCCAGGGCTCACGCCATCCCGCTCTGCTGAATGCACCAGAGAGCTAAGGCACAAACTGGGATTTATGAGCAGGAAACAGGGGCAGAGCGGGTGAACCCCATCCTTCCCTTTGGCCATAAGAAAATGCTGCTCCTCCAGCAAGCCCAGGGATGGCGACCTACTTTTCACAATGTCCCATCAACATGCAGGGGGGTGAGCCTGCTCTGGGGACCCATCTGCATTTAGAGTTTTATTAAAAATAGCTACAGGGAACTGCAAAGTTCACAAACCCATCCCAGCAGACGAAAGCCGAGCTGGGGACCTGCATAATTGCAGCCAAGTGATCCTTCCCTTGGCTTTAATTTGGGATTAACCCCAGCTGTGGTGGGGTAATAGGGCTGTGGTGGGAGGTCTGGTTGTGCCAGGTGATGCTCGTCCTGGTGCCGGCAGTTCAGGCAGGAGGGATGCTATCCTCTTCCCTTCTCAGCCTCTCTGTGTGATGAGCCCTCCTCCAGCCAGCAGGTAGGGTGCTGTGGTATCCCGGGGGTGTTTTGGGGAGCTGGGTGAGTCCCTGGTTTGGGACATGGAGCTGTTGGCAGGATTTGTAGCCCGAGGTGCTGGGACAGCGTAAAAGTTGTGTGGTCAGACTGGGGGTTTGGAGCAGCGTGCTGTACTGGTGGGTTTGGAGCAGCGTGCTCTACTGGTGGGTTTCCTTTCTCTTGCTCTTGTGCTGCTCCTGCCCAGCGGGAGCCCTGGTCCTAGTCTTGGGCCTGGCAGAGATGTTGCTGTGTTCTGTCTACAAAGTGCTTTAGAGTAGTAGGGTAATTGAGGCCTTGCAAGGTCTCTTCTCCAACTTTCTCCAGCGTGAAGCAATTTTTGGAATTATAAAAAAATGCTCTTGTTACTCTCACGCCTCCCCCAGGATCTCTCCTGTGTTTCTCCACACGGTCCACTGATGTCTGGGCTTAGAAATGCTGTGCCCAAATTGATGTGCAGGGATGGTGCTCTTTTAGGATGGAAGTGTTGAGAGGGATTTACTAAGTAAATCCAAACAGCTAAAATATCAGTCCTAATCCACGCAGGGACTGAATTGTGCCGAGCAGAGCTGGCTCTCAAAAGAAGGAGGCTGTGTTCTCTTGCAGACCTCAGGGTAACTCAGGACCCGGGCCAGCTGGCCGTGGGGCTGGTTTCGGTTTGTATCTGGGCTGTTCAGTGAGGACGTCCCTGTGCATCCCAAATGGAATCCCCCTTTCCCGATTGTGGTCCCAGAAGGGGATGTGAATAGCATTTTTTCCACATCTGCTTGTTGTTTGAGCCAAGCATATCTATCTGGGTATCCCAAGCCTCCCTGTGGTTGTGCCCTTTCTTGTGTGCCCTCCCCCAGTTCAGCACTAAGGCACCCAGCAGTTGAGAAAAAGCCAAAAAATTGAAGCTTGGGTCAGTAAGCACTGGGAGTTTCTGGGATGGGGTTGGTGGGAAGCGTAATACTGATGAAGTTGGGGGCTGTGGGCGTGTGGTGGGTTTTTAAGACTGGGAGATATCGCTTCACTGGTGCCTGGGAGTGCTGCTGTACGGACAGGTCCTTCTGAACCTCCCAGGCACAACCCTGGTGTGTTCCTAGTGCTGCTGCAGCAAAAATGCAACGAGAGCATTTCAAGAAATTATTTCTGTTTTATTCTGGTCTGGGGAGAATGAGCAAACAGGAGATCCCGCGTGTCTTTGCTCTTAGGAGCAACAAATGAGGAACAGGTAAACTGGGCCAGCATGAATTTGTGGTGGAGGCTGTCCCACCCCATCGGCTATAGGTGCTTGGCTGCCATGGGGGGAAAATGTGGCTTCCTCCTTGGCTAGGAACACGTCTGGGGAGTCTGAAGCAAACCTCTGCGTGCATCCACCTATTGCACCCAAACAGTGGTTCGGGGCTCCCGGATGATGCTTTGCTCCTCGTTGTGAGCAAGAAATTGCGTGATCTGCCCTCCTGCCCCTGTGTGTTAGTGCTCTGAGGTGTTCCCACTTGTACTGCCTGTATTTCCTTTCAACTGCTGTATAATACACTTACAGATGCACAGGATGGGCTGATATGCACCGTTGTGCTACTCCCTTGCCCTAGCGTAGCATGCTGGCATCTTCCCGACAGGGCTGTTGAATAACAGTGTTTTGCCAGTATTTCTCCATTGCCATCTGGGCCATGGCGTAACTGCTAGATGCTTGCGTGCAGCCAACATATATGCATTTCTGGGCACAGTGTGGCAAGGGAAAGATAAGAAGGTGCTCTGTCCTGCACGATTCTCTGAAAACCTTGGAAGATGTGTCTTGCCCTTCTAGCTGCTGCTGCCGCCAGCTGAGCGTGAGGCCTCATGTTGTGCTGTGGGGTGAGCAGGATGCAGTAGCAACGGGAAAAGATAGCAAAGAGGGTTGGGGCAGGTTATCTGGGGGTCAAAATACTTTCTTCCATGTCTGCAAACAGGATTTTGTGCTTACAACCTCCCATTGCCTTGTGGTGGTTGTTCTGCTGCAGAACAAATAGTACAGGATTAGGAGGGAGGTTTTCCAAAATGGCATGTGGATCTCTTTGAAGGCCAGCTGTGGCTTAGGCTCACTTGTGATCCCTGGCCATAAAATCCATTCAAAAGGTTGTGCAAAACTTACCTTCCTTTGTGGTCACAGGTGCACACGCAACACAGGTGGCTGGAGACAGAGGGAGGTGGGAACATTTATCTCACGCACTTGTTGCAAACACAAGCGAAGGAGTCCCTACGGCTGGCCAGCCCTCTGCTATCAGGAGGACAGAGCCGACACGTTGTTCCATACCTGCCCTCTCTGCTGTCCAGGGGTCTGTTGTACCAACGTGGACCCAACTATTGGTGTGGCTGGGGTCCTGCCTTTCCCCCGGGTAGGGGACACTGAGGCACTGCCCTGGGCTGGGGCGGTCCCCCCTCGTCGGTCACTGGTGGGGTCACTTGGCCCCCACAGCATTTTGCCCCCTGCAGATGTTGGCCCTTGGAAGCATTGCTTCCCCGGTCCTCCCTTTGCTGTCTCCATGGTGATAGCTAATGACATCACTGACACTGAAAGCATTGCTGAGCTTTAGTGATGTCATCAGCTGTTGCTGGGGGAACTGTGAGATGGATCGTGCTCTCCAGCTGACGGCGAGCCCTTCCAGAGGAGACTGCCTGGTGAGCGTGGGGGAGTGACAGCAGTGACGAGCCTGCGGTTTTTGGTGAAAAAACCTGTCAAAGTGCATGAGAACTTTGAGAGGTAAAACAGGGCAGAGCTTCGCGGGGCTGTGGGGGTGGCTGGTGGGTGCCGGAGGAGCGGCAAGCAGCCCTGATGCCCAGGGGATGCTCGGGCAGGGGAGTGGGGCTGTGGGTAGGGTCTACAGGTGCTGGGACTGGCTGCTGTGTCCCACAGGGCCCGTGCTGGGTGTTTTAGGGAACTCTCTGCAGATATGCTTGAGTCAGGTGTGTTTTCCAGATTAACTGGGTGATAGTCATCTCCTTAAGGGCTGTGGCTTTACTTTCAGAAATGAGATGAACTTCTGTTTTCCCAGGGGTGTTTGGCTGGGGTTGGGAATCGAGGCAGGGCTTGGATTTGGGTCCTTTTGCTGCTGAGCTAACAGATACAAGAAGCTCTTGCCTTCCCAAAGCAAGGCAGGCTACCGTGGGTTTGCCTCCTTCCTCTGGCTCTTGTAGGATCCTCAAAGATGCATTGAACTTGCTGTCTTGGTAGCTCTCTGAAGGCTCAAGAGGCTGGGGGTGCTGGTGTCCAAAATAAGTTGTTACTCCCTGGGTTGCCCTTGGCTGGAGCTAGGCAGGGATGTCCTGTTTATAAGGGAATCCTTGAGTTATCAGATAAAATCATGATAGTAAAAAAATCCAAACTCTTTTAATACTTTCCAAAAATCAACAACAAAAAAGTTACATCAAACAACCAACCAAAGAAAACCTCTCACAAAGAAACGATACATTTCCAAGCACAAGGACATACAGGCAAACCCACGCTCAATAGCCTTGGTGCCCTGACTCAGGTAGGAGATGCCACGTGGTGCTGGCCAGTCTTTCTGGGATACACCGGGAAGCCCCAGCTGCGTGGCAGGACCACGTACCACTGCATTCAGCATGGGACCATGACAGCCACGGGGACGTGTCTGTACTCACATCCTCGGGGAAGGGTCTCCCTCGCTCCTGCGAGCACAGCCCGGCTGGGCAGGGGTCTTGCTTTGTTGCTAGCTGCCCTGTTTGAGTCTGTGGGTGGCTCCTGGTGTGATGAAGCTTGTTGCTCGGTTTTTCTACAGAAATGGACTCTATTTTTTTTTTTTTTTTTTTTTTTTTCCTTGGACTTCTGTTGGCCAAGTGAGGGATGTACTGATGGGACCAGCTGCGTTCCCTCATCTTTCTCCCTGCATTGGGGAGCAGACATGGAAGAGGGTTTGCACCAGCTGATCCATTCCACTGGGCAAACTCTTGGCTTGATGCAAGCCCTCGGAGCCAGAGCTGGGGGCAGGGAGCCTCTGCTATCCCACCTGGGACACTCCCAGGCTGTGCATCGCTAGTCCTTTCGCACCTTCTCCACCACAACTGCTGCCATGCCTGCAGTGCTTGCCCTCCTCCTCCTCCTCATCGTCCGTGTGACCAGGGAGCCCGGGGTGGGAGGAGGTGGCATGCTGCGGTCCCGCGCCGTGTTGGAGGAAGTCTCCTTGGCAAGGAGGCAGGTTAGTCATTGGCATCCCAGGAGCATCCTCCATGTCCCGGCAGTGGCTGGAGCGTTTCCCCTCTGTTTGCAGCAGGAACGCCGTGGAGGGCAGCAGGGGGAAAGATCCAGCCAAATTACAACCCAGCCGTGCAGGGGGAGATGTTGCAAGCTGGGGGGGGGGAACGACACGTAAGCCTCCCTTCAGCGGCACGTGCCAGCCCCCTGCGCGCTGTTCCGCGTGGAGACGCGCTTCTCTTCTCATCTCGAGAACGAGCTCCCCCGTTAAAACATCACCTCCTCGCAGCTCCCGTAGTCGCTCTCCACCATGTCGGAGCCCTCGTAGTTGGGGGGTGGAAGGGGCTGGGCTCGGATGCTGGGCTGGTGGCCCACCTCGCAGTCCGCGTAGGAGGGCTGGGCCACGCTCAGGCGCATGCTCACCCGCTTGTAGCCGGGGTCGGGCTGGTACGGGACACCCTCGCCCTGCACCAGTTGGGCTGGATAGTAGCTGATGGCCGTATATTCGTTCTGGCATTGGGAGGCTCCCATGTCCACGGGGCCGAGCGGCAAGAAGTCCTCCAGGTTCTGGTTGCTGTAGCGGGGTGGGATGGGGGCCCGCTTGTTGCTCTGGTCCAGCGGGAAGGGAAAGCCCCCGTAAAGAGCGACTGGCTCCGCATCTGCCGGTGGAGGGGGCGGCGGGGGGAGAGGAGGGTGGGAGGAGGACGGAGGAGGCCCTTGAATGATTTCGTAGTGGGAATATTCCTGGACGTCTGATGACAGGTACCGGGGAGGCCAGTAGGTCGTTTCTGCTGGGTAGACTGGAACAAAACAGAGTTGCGTTAGCTGTGGTTCAAGCTGTTGTTTCCCCTCTCTTGCCCTCCCGCTAATTCCTTCTGTAAGACTCTGAGCCTGCAGGAGACGTGGCAGACCAGGGGAGAGAGGAGACATAGGAACAGGGGAGATGTAGTTGCTTCTTTGGGAATTGAAGGTACCTGAGGGCACCCCTGGCTGTGCCCGGGCAGTGTTCCCACCAGCCTTCAGACATCCCCTACTCTGGCACCCAAAAGACACGCTGCGTCATGCCATTCGGATGCAAAGAGCTTGCATGATGAAGGGATGGGGGCAGAGCAAGTGATCCACTGGATCTCTCCCTTTCCCTGTAGTTACTCTTGTGAACTCTCTTCTAACTGTGTACTTTGGTGATGAACTCCTGCGTGGAGAGAAAGCAGTAACCTTGCTGTCCGGAGACAAGCAAGGTGTTCCCCT
Organism: Astur gentilis; assembly: GCF_929443795.1. Taxonomy (NCBI): domain Eukaryota; kingdom Metazoa; phylum Chordata; class Aves; order Accipitriformes; family Accipitridae; genus Astur; species Astur gentilis. The sequence goes on along the minus strand of NC_064905.1, from coordinate 16,165,795 downwards.
GAGGGTGTGATCCCTCTGCCTAGAAGCAATGATGCAGATGCCATCGCTAAAACTCACGCTGGCTTTTAGGACCTTAATTTTTTCCCCTTAGCTTCATTATTCTCTTTTATGGGGTCTTTTGACCCAGGACATGTGGGAAGCCAGGCTACGCATTAATGATTTCCCTGCTGATTGTGTACAAGACTGAGCAGGTTAAAGCTGAGAATTGGGATGTACTGGTGAGCAGGGAGGGAAAAGCCAATAAAGGACCTATAGCAGGACTCAGGCAGTGTTTGCCCATGCTTCGCTTGGCTTTAACCAACACTGTTGGTCCCTCATGTTTGCAAACCTTAGATCCACTTCACAAGGGGAAGAGGGATGTATAAGAGCAAGAAAAAGCTTTGGCTACTGACCCATCTCTTCCCTGGCCCAGGTGCACTTGATGAAGGACTCATTGTCGGAGTTGGAGGGGGGTGCAGCGGGGGGCAGGTTGGGTGCCACGCTGCACACGATGGTTCCCCGGTGCTTTGGGGTGTTGGCTGAGTTGAAGGTGACGAATTCGGGGCTGCTGGTAGGTTTGCGCTGCTCCGGCGTGGCCCGGTCTAGGTTGTTGTGTGCCGTGTCACTGAGGATGTTGAGCTCGATGGGTGGCACGGCTTGGGTGCCCACACCCACGCTCTTGGAGAACTCGCTCTTGGTGAGCAGGTCAGGGTCCTCCCGAGCCACGGGCTTGTGGGCTTTGGACCGCTGGCGGTAGCGCTTGCGGATGAACACAAAGGCCACGGCCAGGATGACCACCCCCAGCACGCCGGCTACGATCTCCGCAATCTCCTCGGGGCCCACCGCCCACTGCGTGGGCACGATGGCGGGGGTAATGATGGGCTGCGTGCAGTAGTCCCCCTGGTAATCCGACGGGCAGATGCAGCGGACGGAGCCCTGGTTGCTCACGCAGCGCCCGGCGTTTCGGCATGGGTTGTCTTTGCACTCCTCGGCCAGCTTCTCGCACCTGTGGGGAGGAAAGGTTGGAGACAAACGCCGTCAGCCTGGGGATGTAGCTAAAACTGCGTCATCCTGTTCAGGACTATGGCTTACACCAGCCAAGGATGCTCCGTCCTGGTCTTCGCTCCCTCCCTTGCTAGACTTGTGCTACCTGCCTCTCCTGGTAGAGGACTGTGATCCTGGAGTACAAAATGATGCTTTTCAGGGGACCATATTTTATAGGATGGTCTTATTTTTCAGTCACGTGCAACAAATTAAAATGAGGGGCTTCCTGCCTCAGAGGAGTATTTGGAATTTCTAGGGCTAACACTGCATAGAGAGATGCTCCCATCATGTTAAATTAGGGAGCCCAGGGTCACTCTGAGATGTCTTAACCTCTTATGAAGTCTCATATGTCCTCCAGGCTCTGTGGGGTCTCGGAATGATCTGCGGATGTTTGCAGGTTGCAGCAAACATTTGGGGAACACCTAGCCTAAGAAGTGGTGAATGGGCATCCTTGTTGGAGAGGCTTTTTTGGCATTTAATGGAGCATCTGTGGAACTGAGACTGAATTTTTGATTCTCTGTCCTGCTCTACCCCACACAACCTAAACGTTCCCCAGCAGTACAGGGGACCTTGCCTTCCAACAGTAATTATCTCCCTGTGCTAGGGGGAATATGCAATGCTTTGTGGGCTTTCCTTCCTTTTTTTTTCTTGTTATAGAACAAACTCTGAGATTTGGGGTCCTCTTGTTTCTTAGTGTGTTAGGATGTGTGAACTGGTGTGTGCAACAAGCACCCGCAGGCTCTGGCTGGACGACTGGTGATTTCAGATATTGCACTGCCACCTAATGCTCAGCTAGATACTTTTATTCCAAGAGTTGCACGAACGATTTCTGCCTTTGCATTGATTCAAATCAGTGTTCATCCTGGCTAAACGGCTAAGGCAGAAGGATGAACTGGACGTGATGCTGTTTGAGCCTGTGCTGGGCATCTCTCATCTGGCGGGGCTGGAGGCAGGGCAGGGGGCTTGGAGGGCGTGCCTGGTTGCAGAGGGTAATGCTGAGCGGCAGAGCAGCCTCTGGGCCTGGGTTAATCCTCTAGCTGCAGATATTTCCAAGCGTGCACTGACATTTCATATATGGGAAATGTATCCAAGCCGTAACACTGATGGTGGGAACTTCAAAGCGATATGAGCCATAGGGTTCAGGGCCAAAGCCAAACACTCTGACACCTCGTGATAACGGGGATCCTTAGGCTACCTGACAGGAGAGGGGGAATGGCATCCTGCACCTGCTTTTCGGTGTAGCCCACTGTCCTGAGCTCAGCTTTGAACTGGATGAATTGCAGCTGTGACCTGGCACAGATACTCCCCTTGGGTGAGCCCTGCAGAGCGGGTCCTGGGCAGAAACAGCCCCTTTAGCACCCAGGGTGGGTGTCCCAGAGACTGAAAGAGGGGGCAGCTCGCAACTGTGCCAGCCTTGGGGCATCCTCTTGCCACCCAGTGCAGTGCCTGCCCGTACCCTGCTGCTGCCAGGGTGCCCCCACCCCTGCCAAGCTCAGCTCACACTGCAAGGAGAGGCTTTGAACCTGCACCAAGCATAGCATCTGCAGGCATTCAAAGCACCTGTGAGGAGAGATTTTTCTTATTTTTTTTCCTGCTGCTCAGAGAAGATGGGCACAGAGGGGCAATGACCACACGATGGCAGAGCTATTTATGTCCTGGTCTGCTCAGCTCTGCCTTCAGACGCTTCCCTGCTGCAATGTTCAGCTACGTGCAATTTGCAATTCATCCCAGAGTGTCTGGATCTGCTGAGCTCCAGAAATGTGCAATGCTCGTTGGTAGAGATCACGTTTTCAGCCCACCATGGGCGATGGCTTGTCCCGAAGCCTTCCCAGACCTTACCTTTCGCCCAGGTACCAGTCAGGGCAGTGGCAGGAGTAGCCGGTGGCAGAGAGGCTGCAGGTTCCCCCGTGCAGGCAGGGCTTGGACTCGCAGGGACTGTCCCCTAGCTCACAGTGCTCACCAGAAAACAGCCCGGGACAGATGCAGGTGTAACCTGGAGAGGGTGAAAGAGTGCCATACAGAGACCATATCCGTATAGAAGAACTAGCAAGAACAGGGAGGAGAAGAGCCTGGTGCTGATGGCTGGTCGAGCACAGGGGGCTCAATCCGGATACCTAAGCATAGGTACTTGCTGCCGCAGCAGGTGCTGTGGGACACCCAAGCCACCCATGGAGGGCTGGTGGGTACGTTGCAGGACCTGGAGGCTGGGTGGTCACTCTGGAGCAAGGCAATGGCACTGGACAGCTATTTAAGCAACAGGTCAAGCCTGTCCTCTCTTTGACACAGACCCTCTCCTGCCAGGAATGTGTTCAGGGCACAGCTTTATTGCATGGAGAAGCTGGGGGACAAATTCAGATTAAAGGAAGGGAAGCCTGGCTGGCTGATTCACAGTTTCTGACTCTGCTAAATGCAATCCTCTGTAACTTATTGTTCTCCAATGTCTTTGGTCCTGCAAGTTCTCGTGGTATGAAGCGCCTGTCTCAACATGCCGGGTTTCTCTTGCCTACAGGAGGTGTCTGCCCACAGCCAGAGAGAAACCCGGCATAGCCGGGGACTTGGAGGGGGCTGCTGCTCTTTGCATTTTTGGCTGCTGTTTAGTGTAGCCCAAAGCATGGGAACGTCCCTGGCTGTGCTGAGCTCCTGCTAGTCACTCGGCTGGTGGTGCCATGCGGGAAATTCGGAGCTTCCACCTTGCAGCATGCTTGAAAAGTCTTTGCTACTCATCCACAAGCTAAACATCCCTGCTTTAGAACACAGGGTGAACAAATATAGACCTGTTCTCACGTGTGTTAGTGGTTGTACAACAAGGACGTGCTGCCACTCGCACAGCAGGTGCTGGACATTGCCCGTAGGGCTGCGTGTGCCCAAACACACGTGTTCCTGGATGCGGGGGTTCACATGTGTTTGCACCTGTGGTCCTGAGTGCTGCGGCTGATGTGGTGGCTTGTCTGGCTTTGACCCTTTCTGCACAGATGCGTTCTCACGCGGCCACGTGGCTTACCCGGGCTCGCTTGCACAGACGTGTCTTTGCCTGTGCATGTAATCCCATGCCTGAGATCCCAGGGCAGAGCTTTGCATAAACTCACGCTGCGTGCCTGTGGTCTCCAGGAGCGAGCCCACAATGCTCAAAGGAAGCCAAGCACCCAGGATAACCACACAAACTAAATGTCCCTTGAGCAACCCCTTCCCTGAAGCAGTGTCCTGCATGTTTCTGCCTGTGGCTGTGTCCCACAGGCTCTTCCCTGGGCAGTTGGGCCATTTGCAGGTGAAGTTGATCACCTTGAAAGGAAACTATGGGAAGGGCACTGGCTGATTATTAGTGAGGGAGTGATTTTATTTTCCTCCTTCCTCCCATTGTATGCTCTCTGTGAAGCAAGAAGGTGATGCCTTGCCTTAAAGCAGAGATGAGTTTTCACCTCATGGGCTTTGAGCCCCTTCCAGCCCAGCCAGAGGGGTTTTTCTGTGCAGAGGGTCTCAAGGGTAAGGCTGGGAAGTGAGTGCCAGCCAGGTTAACTGTTCAGTATAGATGCATCTCGTGTCAAACAAGTTCACCTGAACTAGGCAGCTGCTGAGTCGACAGGGCTGGGAATCTCATTCCCAGAGGCTGCGGGCAGGGCAGGAGGAGGTGTGCTCCCTCCTCTGTCCTCACTTACTTGCTGGGCAGGGTGTGGGCTTTGGCAACGGCCCCAAAGAGCACAAAGCTGCAGGAGGAGCTTCTGCCCCACGCAGCAGCCTGGAAAGCACCCCTCTGCCCCAAGGAAGGGCCAAAGTGCAAACAGTATCTATCTTGATAGACCGGGTGTTACAGGGTGCAGCCCTGCTGTGCTGGAAGCTAGGACATGGGTGTAGGGCAGTGACACAAGGGTGGGCATCACTGGGAGCAGTTCCTCCCCTCGGCCACTGCAAACTAGCCCTGTCCCTGTGATACAGCTCACTGCGGGGAGACCCTCTGATGGGAGGATCAGGGCAGTGGTGAGACTGTCTTGGGCAGAGCCTGGTATCAAACCTCTGTTGAGCATGTGCGCCCGACATTAGCCTGAGATGCTTGGATTTGAGCTTACGGTTTTCCCATATCCCTTCCCATAGCCCTGGGGAGTCACTGACTGTAGTGGGAATAGACCAAGATCTTGGCTTGTTTCTGCCCAGATACCATCGCTGCGTGATCCCATCTTGCCTGATTCCAGCCTTGCTATAATGGCTCCTTAAGCAAAGAGGATGCAGAGGGGTGGGTGGAATTTCTATTTGCATTTGAGTTTTTGGCAAGGCTGCACTGCTTTCCTAGGTCATGCACACTCCTTAGAAACACCTTCCTGCCCTCCGGGCCATGGTCTGCTGGTGAGAGCCAAGATGATGATCTCATACCCCCCAGCTGCTGCGGACTGAGTCAGCCTTCACTTGAGGTCCCCCAGGACAGGGGACCTCTAATTCTTCTCTGGAGTAGCCTCTCCCATGAAGATGAATGAAGAGGTTGCATCTTTCCCTCCCCTCACTGCTTTTTGCTCTCCTATTGCTCTGCATGGGATGTTCACATACCTCCTCCGTGAGTTTCGGAGCACATCCCGTTGTTGAGGCATGGGTTGCTGCTGCAGGCACCGGTAGGGGAGCAACATTGCTTTATCCCCACCTCTTCCATGATTTCCTTTGATTGCCCTTTCCCGGGCAGGAGAACCACTTCTCTGCCGTTGATTGCAACCACGTCCAGGCAGCCCCTGAACCCCCATGTGACTCTCTGGGACTGAGGTGACTGTCGGAGGCCCCCAAAAAGCAGGTCTCGTCGGCCCCGGGAGATACTACAGCTCCCTGGCAGCTGGAGAGAGGTGTTTCCCAGGCCATCGATGAGCAGGCGGACAGATGTATTCTTCACCTCCAGGAACACTGAGTGCCACTCACCGTCGCTCACAAAACGTGAGGAGGAGAGGTTCCCGCTGTAGTTCCCCCGGCAGCTGTACGCAAGTTGAGGGACTCCATTAACCATCTGCAAAACATGTCCCAGGAGTCACGGTTAGCTGTGATACAGGGTGGCTGCTGTTCATGGAGGCTTTCAACACTTTCCAAGAATTAACCAGCTACACAAATGCAGCCCTTTTCACCCATATTAAGCTACGCATGGATCAGTTAAAGCCTGTTCAAGTGACGGCAACCTCCTTTATTTTGCAAAACGCCTTCATCTCTCTGGCACAATTTCACCCGTGGTCCTTCCCTGCAACCCTTGACCAATGTGCGGGGAGGGAAGCTCGTCTTTCCACATAACAGGGTGCAGAGCTGTGTGATCGTACTCCTGCAGCAGTTCTCCCCTTCTCCCCTCTTCCTGAGCCTAATCAGAGCCCTGGCATTCAGGCTATCCATAACTCCATCACCAGTTACAGAGGGACTCTTGTTCTGGGCCACGTGGCCTTTATTCTGTTCTCGCTATCTCATTAGTGGTGGGGAAGGTGCTGGAGCAGTTGCCCCTTTGGCATGGGTGAGGGTGCTGAAAGGACCTCGTCGAGGATGAGCACTGGTAGCTTTCTCTGGAGGAGGCAAGGAGAAGTTGGGAGGCAGAGAAAGGCATTACTGTTGTACCCAGCTTCTAACCAGCAGGCTGGAAAGCCAGGCCGAAGGTGCTGATAGGTGTTGGAATCCAATCCTTGATCTCCAGCAGATGGGAGGGAGATAAGATATTGAGCTGCTAAAAGTGAACCACACCAGTGTTTTCTGCATTAAACTGGGACATCAGAACTTCCTATCTGTGGCCCAAGATTAATCTTTAAAAATCATATGGAGGAAGGAGAAAGGAGAGGTTAGCTGTGTTGTTTTAGGGTGAAGTTGGGGGTAAACCTTCCTTTCACCTTTTTTCTTCCCAGTGCTTGGTTGATAAAACCTCTCTCTCATAGAAGTCAAGAGCTTATGGAGAAGGAGAAAAGAGATGGAACAAAACATTCATGGAAAACCTGCAGAGCTTGCTACGTAACATCAAGCAATTCATTCCAGGCAAAAGAGATCTCTATGGGGGGCATTAGAGACAGTGAGGAGTAGTGATGTTTGGAAGAGGCTAGAAGAGGAGGAGTGATTACGGGCTACACTGAACTCTAGAGGAACCTACTATATGATATGATGGGGCTACACTGGATGGGTCAAAAGCAGAGCAGGACAACAGTTAACTCTTGGAGAAGCCCACAGTATGAATAAATCCCAGTGGGAGGAGAGAGCAACTGCTGAAAGAAGGGAGAACTAGATGCAGCTGGCACATGCCATGGAAAGGCCTCAGGGCAACATGTGTGTAAATCTCTTTGCACAATTGGCAAGTGCACCAGAGAACTTTGTCACTTCACTTTATCTGGAGGAATATGATTTCACTTCAGATGGGTCTGTAGATTGGGCTTATCAATTTCTGGGGCTGGGAGACAGCTGAGAACTCAATTCCCTGGAGCAAGAACTGACAGACTGCCAAGTCTTTCCCAGCTTGCCTGGTTTGCCATCCTCTTGCTGCAACCTATTTCTGAACATCAGGAGAGCTTAGTGGTTGGAAGGGCGATGATATGCATGCCCTTGGGAGAACTCATCCTCTTCACCAAATCTATGAACCATTGGTTATGATTCTTTCAAAGCTTTGGCTCATACCTAGAGTACTGCAGTCTACAAAGCTTAAAATTTTGAGGGGTTCCTTCAGTTTTTTTCAGGCCAGATGGTCTAGAAAAGATTTGACCCCTGAGATATTGTTAATAAAGTAAGTCAGGGAAGAAATGATACACAGGCAACTTGATGGTGGAGGCTTTATGATAGTTTCCTATTGAAAAGCTTGTGGAGACATCTGGGTACAGATGATGGACACACTGAACTCCATCAATAATGAATCTTTTCTGCCTTGACTCTGTGTGGTAGGCCTGGCTCAGTAGAGCTTCCTGCCATCTCATCCTTTCTGAACACCATCTGGAGTGCTGGACTCCTGCTGCTGAGCTACTTGGTGACTCTCCTTCCTAGAGACGGGGTAGAAAGCTAGAGACCCTTCTTGAGAAGTTTTTCTCATCAGCCCTTTACAATGCAGCTTAAAGTCACTCTCAGAGATGGGTACAGGACATATGGATGATGTTTCTCTGCTCTTGCTCTTCAGGAGTGATGGCTGCAGCAGCAGGAGCTTGCAATATGTGCCATGGGCAGGTCTCTGGGTGTTGGCTGCTGTGCAGCTCCCTGTCTGTGTGGGTCTTTTATAACAGCTGAAAGAAAAGTATTTCAAAATAGGAAGATGAGGTTGTGAAACCATGAGAAGGGATGAGAGAATTCAGGGACAGGATGAGCACTTCCAGGTAGATTACAGTGGATAAATCTCAACATGATTAGTCTCAGGGACAAATCTCTGTCAGCTGGTAAGTATGTCTTATGATCTTGGTCTCCAGTTAGTCTGAATTTAATTGATGAGGAATATACAAACCCCCTATTCTTTAGTCATCTGCTGCTTTCCTTCTCTTGCCAAAGTGGAAGAGGGGGATGATCTTTGAATACTGGGTAGATTTGGTTTGCAGCCAGAGGGAGGAGAGCGATCGGACAGAACTGTTCCTGGCTCTGCAGGTGTCTTAAACAGTGAAACCGCCTGAAGAAAGTGGTTGAAAAAGAGTGGGGCATTGAGAAATAGCATTTAAGACTCCTGCTTTGTCTGTTCTGTCCATTACTGTAAAGGACCTTTAAATTGAGGTCTATTTGATTAGATGCATGACCTGGCTGGCATATGCTCTGATGCAGGTAAAGGCTGGTGATATCATTCCCAACCGCAGAGCTCACCTGTGCCCTCCTCATCTCTGCCCTGTTACCCCAACCCTCTAGTCCAATGTGGCTGCCTCCTCTGTGTTGGATTGGGCCATACCGTGGTCTGGCAAAGGGTTTGTGTGCTTAGTGGGAGTGTGGCTCCACTCCTAAGGTCTGTGGGGAAGTATTCCCCTTGCTACACTGGAAGCAGATGGGTCTGGGGAAAATTCCACGTGGTAAATTGTTTGCACTGAGAGATGTGGTATAAGAGAGGGAATGGAGAAGCAAGCCATAAGGAAATACAATGATGTAGATCTATGATATGAGCATATGCTTCCTTCACACCAGAGACTAGCACATTCATTCACAGATGTAAAAGAAAATTCCCTAGCTGTGGCTGCAGCAATTGCCAAACTGTGCTTAGTTCTCACTTGGTCTTCCCAAGTCTTATCTTTAGCTAGATGAGTTACTAAGGGTACATATTACTGCATCTTCTTTCTGTGATTCCCTTCCCACAAAGAGTAGGGTTTTTTTACGCTGTACATTGCAATACATACCTCCAAAGTGGCATGGTCAGTCCCGTTAGCGTAGAACACGACAGCGTGCAGCTGGTGGGTCTTCAGGCGAAAATGCATGTGCCAGGAGCCGATCTGTGAGTGCTGGTACCAAATGTAGCTGTGGCCTCCAAACCTCACAGCTGTTCCTGGAAGGAGAATGCGCAAAACGTCTCATCTTTGAGTCTTTGAGACTATGGACTGTATCAAGCCTTGCCTCTTTTCCCAGCCTGACACCATAACTGTCCAGGAACAGTCCCAACCACGGCAACCTATGTACCGCTGCACTGCATCTCCCACAGCTCCCATTTGGAGCTCCCAGTATTTCTTCTATGTAATCAACTGTAAAACAATCCTGCAATAGCAGCCTGGCTATTTCTGTCCTATAGCACCTTCAAGGTGTCTTCAGCGTGGTCTACAACACCCTTGACTTTCCTAATCCTTATTAAGTATATTATTCTATGGTATCCCCTTACCATACCTGCCCAAGTCATGCTAACCTCTATTCCCGCTCCCTCCATTTATTTCTCAAAGTATTCTAGACTGAGTATAACGAATGTGTTTTATTTGGCTTTACTCAAATTTATCAGTCTGTGCTTTGCTGAGTCTAGGATCAACACAGGAGCTCAGAGGTCAAAATTCTGATCACTCAAGAGCTTCGTTACCTGCTAGGTATGGGTGACTTTTCCTAATGAGCTAGATAGATGTTGCTGTTATTAAATGCTACAGGAGATTAATTAAAAAAAAAAAAAAAAAAAAAAGAAAAAACCTATGTGAACCTTTCAAGCTCTGAGAATCTAGATTTGCCTTTGAAATTGCAGGCAGAGTTGTTGGTTGTTGGGCAACCTAATTCCATGGAAAGTCCAGGTGCTTTACAGCGTACCGAAGGAAAACACGTGCTCAGGTTTATAGGGTGGGACACTGCCAGGAAGGATTGCTCACCATTGCAAGAACAGATTTGCTCCAAGCTGTGCCGTGGGGTGAGGACGCTGAGTCGGGCAGTGCTGTAAGTAGACATCATGCCTGGATCCAGCTGAATGGTTTCCCTGCAGACACGATGGGAGCAATCTGACCCGTGACATGGCACGTGAATTGCTTTCTTCATCCGGAGACCGACGAGTTGGTCCATCTCCCCAGCTGACACGGTGATCTTATTTGCAAGGACCCGAGGCTCATACAAGGAACCATGTGGCTCTCCAACAGCCAAGAGCAGGTCCACTCCATCAGAGGTAGCTGCAGGCTGTAAGCTGGCCATGTGGATGTTTTGGCGCCGGGTCACAAGGATGTTTCCCAGAAATCTCTGCAAGTTGCGCCAATGGTCGCCCACAAACTCCTCGGGGGAGAGGTGGCGGAAATGTAACACCACCGCCTTGTCCAAGGCCTCCTGCGTGAAGCACCACACGTGGACGTTGACGCTGGTGGTGGCTGTGAACGTACCGTCACTGACTGTCACGTTCAGAAGATAGTGGCCGTGGGGAAGCTTGTCCCCAGCAATGATCTTCCCATCCGCAGCCCCAACAGAGAACAGTCCTTCCTGGGGCACTTCTGCCACCAAAGTGTACACCAGCGTGTCATGGGGGTCTCGGTCCGTGGCATGGATCTTGCCCAGAACGCCACCTCGGAAGGTTTCCTCGTTGGTGGTGATGAATATCTCCAGGGGAAGGGCTGAGGGGGCATACTGGCTCTGCTCAGTCACTTGGATATTTATAAATGCAGATGAGGACAGGGGAGGAATACCGCTGTCGGAGACCTGTCAAGGGAAAAAGAAGGATCTGTTGTAGCCACATGCTGACTTACTGTCACCTCACCTGACTGGACGGGCTGATAAGGTCTTGCGAAGGAGAGTGCCTTGCAGGTAGCAGTGGGTGGAAGCTGTCAGGCAGCGGGTTGGGAATGAAGCAGCAATGGGAAAAATTGGCAGCAGTGTTGGACCTCTGCCTGGCGATGGCCCCAGGGAAATGGCAGCATGCCTTCCAGCACGGGGACTGATTGAGACCTTCTGTTAGCGGTGGGGTCGTGCTTATTTCCACGTGCGCTCATCAGCAGCTGAGGCACGCTTGACTGGCTCTTGATTTCCTGAGGATTAATCGTCTTTAGAGATGTTGCCAATCTTTGGGGGTTCCAGGCGTAACTGAGCGTACAAAGATATAAGGCAGTTACGCACATCAACACGTTTGGTCACCTTCCGGACTATTTAAGCCCGTGTCCCACCTCTGACAATGTCTCTCTAGCATGAGTCAAGGAACCTCAAAATAGAAAAATGTGAATAATCAGATTATTGCATAAGTTTCTCCCTAATCTTAGGCAGTTAGTGGTTGAGGTTTATAATATAATAGTACCTAGCTTTTAGAACAACTACCATTACTGAAGAAGTATGTACTTTACATGTTGTTATCCTTTTGTTTGTAATGGATTATCCTTACTGATAACATTGAATATTAATTAATTCACTCTGCAACAATAGAAATCCTCTTTGAAGAGGAACTTAAACCACTTCTTAAATGACAAGGATACTTGGAGAAAGTTTGTAGGACCAGATCCAGGTCTCGGTTTAAACTGGAAGTCGCTAGAATGATGCTGGGAAATGCATCTGTCTAAGGAAACAGTTGACAGAGTATTTCTCATGATCATATTATCTGATTTTATCAGCTGCCTCCCAGCTTCTTGTGGGCAGACTGTGTGGAGAAATGACCTCTGGACCTGGCTCCAAACTGCATAATTTGTGCCTGGATTGGATTTCTCCAAAGCCAGAGATATTTCCATTCACCTGTGCCATCCTAATCTCATTTTGTTGCTACTTAATCTAGCTGGGGAATTCAGGACAGGAAGGCAGGCTCTACCTGGACTTGTAGTAGGTACTGTTCTTTTGTTCTTCTGTTCAGGATGGATGATGTCACCAGCAGACCATTTTGGGTGACATCAAAAGCCTTCCCATCGTTGCCCTGGGTGATCTGGAATGAGTACGGTGGTCCATTTTCTGGGGAGTCTCTGTCGCTCATAATCAACTCCAGGACGCTTGTACCCACGGGAGCGTTCTCCTGAAATGGGGAAAGATGCTAGCGGAGAAAGGGAAGCAAAGAGAAAAGGCCCAGGGGAACCCATAATGCCCCTAGAGCTCCTGGATCAGGAACAGGGAAACAAATCCCATACCCCCTGTGCATGTCTAGTACACGCAGACTGAGACTCTTGCCAGAAATGGCAGAAACTTAGTGGTGGCAGGGGACTCCCTTTTGTGGTATTACCTATGTGGCAGCTAAGCATATACAGTTGAGCTGATACCCTTGCTTTCCCCTTGAGTCATGCCAGCACAAGGGAAGATGAAAGCATGTTTTGTGTATGTTTCTTTCTGAGTACGTATAGGTGTTTTGAGTCCAAGCGACAACTGGGCTGCATCCAGCAGACATGATGATGCTTGACCATGTGCTTGGGTCTGCTCTTTATGTTGTGGCGTAGACATGGATGATTGCAAAGGAGAAATGGGTTGCGGGTCAGGCTTGGGAAGTGTGAAAAGCTCTGCGCTCTCTGTACTGAAAGGACAGGAGGTGCCTGAAGCTATTGGAAAGAGAAAGTGGCATCTGTTGCAGAATATCTGCCCTGCAGATACCACCATTTCTTTGTGGCAATGAGCATAAAGCAACAGCATGCTTCATTGCTGCCTCACCCCTCTGCTCCAACAGTGGCCCATGCATGAGTATCTTAGTACCCCGAGATGGACTGGGAGAACAAACTGCCTCCTGGCTTACCTGCACCACCACGCTGTAGTTGAGCTGGAAGAACCGAGGAGGGTTGTCATTGACATCAGACACATGGACACGCACAGCGACGTCACTGAACTGAGCAGGGTGGCCGTTGTCCGTGGCTCGAACTGTCAGGGAATAACTGGGGATCTGGAGGATTTGTAGGGCGTGATTACTTGGAGAAATGGAGGAATGGTGGCTTTTTCACATTGATGCTTTACTCTGCTCCAACTTGTTGAAAAGCTTGGGGCCATGAGTTGCACCATAACAATAGCTTTGCCCTTGGCTAAGGCTCTCCATCCGTAAATCTCAAAGCACATTTCTAAAGAAAATCAGCCTCACAATAATTGCAGAGAATGGAAACAACTTGCCAAAGATGGATGAGACTAAGCTGGGCAAACGTCTGTCAATAGTGGTTTGAGCTGCTAATGTTTTATGAATGAGAGATTGTCCAGATGACCTTTCCATCTCCTCCCCATACCTGTTTTCTATAATGCTCTGATGCAGAGAAGCAGAAACCAACCATGCTGGTTTCCAGTTTGGGGCTGACTCTCACCCAGCCAGCTTGAAGCACCAGTGGAGCAGACCAAAGCCCAGAGTTGTGACCACTGAAGGCTATATTGCTTTCACTAAAGCCCAGCCTTCCTACAGCATTATCTATGAGTCTAGAAAATGAATGAATGAAAGACTTGCCTTCTGCTTACAGTATTATAAGTAAATCATTCGGAAAACAGGAGGTATGCTCCCTCAGTCTTTTGGAGCACATCTGTTTTCGCTTTCCTGTTCCCATTTTCTTGAACTCACCTCCTCCCTGTCCAGATGCTTGGCGATGCTGATTTGCCCGCTTTTGGGTTGAATGGTGAAGTGTCCCAGCGGGTTCCCTCCTACGATTGAATATGTGATCTGATTGTTCATTGCTCCGTCCAGGTCATCAGCTGACACCTGTTAGGAGAAAAAAAGCTAGGACCCCTGGCCCAAAAAGGCCTTGCCATGGAGGAATGAGGGCAGGACCTCCTTGTCATTTATGGGTATTGGTTTGAGCTTGCCTCAAATGAGGAGGAAGAAGGAAGGTGGTTTACATAAGTGTCATTCATTAGTTTTTTCAAGACAAAACTCAACACAGCTACACCAATGGCTTTCTCCTTGTCCCTTTCCTGATTTTACCACCCTTGTGATGCTAACAGGGTGGGCAGGGAACTTCACGTGGAAATACCTTGGGCTCTGCTATTCTGCCCAGGGAAGTCTCTGCCTTCCCCAGGTTGCAAGGGTATTGGCCTTCTGCAGGCATTTTAGCTCTCTTGGGAGGTCCCCAAAGCTCCTGAGCCCCCCTTAGGTATCTCAAGCTTTCACTTAAGATGTCTTATAAGGCAAAGTGTTCTCCCTCTCTATGGAGTGTCAGGAATTCTGGCAATCATCCTTTTTTAAAGTTGTGCTTAAATCTTAGATGTTCAATGTCACAAACCTACTGAGGTGGCTGTGTCCAAGGAAAAGTAAAGTACAAAAGTAAATAATGCATAGCACAAATAAAAGAATAGATAAAGACAGCTGGCCTGGTTCATAATCGTACCGTGAGGATGATTTCTCCAACTGCAGCGTCCTCTCGGATATCAGCGAAGTAAGGGTCTTGGATGAACTCTGGCGCGTGATCATTGATGTCGGTTATGTTGATCACCACCATGGTCACATCGCTGAGAGAAGCTGAGCCCTTCCTTGTGCCCTCGATGGATAAGTAATACTCATGACTTGCTTCGAAGTCCAAGCTCCCATTTATGTATAAGGCACCTGCATTGGCCGATGGATAGAAAAGGACAGAAGATAGTTTGAATGAATGGCATGTGAGGTTTCTTGGAATACTAGAGATATACTGAGAAGATTGCCGAACTGCCAGCTGAAAAGGTGCTGTTGGCTTAACTTTGACCTTCTCTGGTTAAATCAGGATCCTGAAGGTCATGGCATCACACAAACTATAATTGAACTGATTCTGCTATAACCTGCCTCATTCTGGTATCAAGTGTTTGAAGAGGTGAAATAAACTTTCACTCTGGAAGGTACCCAGGAATCTTGATTGGAGGGGATCTGGGACAAAATAGGATGAGAGTCCAACAGTGCTATTGAAAGCTGTGACCAAGGCAGCAGTAGAGCATCACTGAAATGCATCATAGGTAGGATGAAAAGGTGTGAGATGTAGATGCACAGTTGTACAGGAAAAAAGGTATGTGGCAAGATGCTGTGATTTGCAAGTGAGGCTTGGGGTACAACACAGAAAGAAAGAGGCTGCTAATCTCAAAAAACAAGTGAGGAACATGGACTGAAGACATAAAGTGAAAGCAAAAAAAAAAAAAAGGGTGGGACACACAGAATGCTTTCCTGTGTTCAGCACTGACACAGTCACAAAATTATTCCCTGGAAACGACACTGTTCTGTGTCTTTTAAGACATACAAACTAATGAGAAGATTGGTGTGGAAGAATTAGCAAGAGCCTTGGGGACAGAGAAGCTGAGGAAGGTGCCATGGATGAGGATGTTAGAGCCAAGGGCAGAAGACCATTGATGACACAGCCTTGTTTTGGGTAGTTAACGTTGGCCTTCTGATAACAGCTCTTATCAAATCTCTGTGCAAACAGAGCAGTGCTTTATTTAGCTAGTAAACCTGGCTCAACACCTGCTTATGGTTAACAGATTGATATTATCCACATTCATTGAGTGCAACCTCATAAAGCTGCCTCTTACCCTGGGCTGCAGGTTCCTTGTGGGATCAGGATGGAGAAACTTTTTAAATGAAGTGTCTTTAAAAGTGTTTTTTTTAACCTTCTCCTGCATTTTGAAGTGGAAAAATTTCCCCATCCTGTTGTCTATATATCTGTCATTCCCATGGACGTGTCTTGGGTCCCAGACACGTAACAGGAATCTTTCCATTAATTTCAGTAAGATTTGGATCACTCCTTAAGTGACTTGGCTGGCAAAATTTAGGGTAGAAGAGATGACTGTATTCTCTATCCTTGTGCTGGCTAAAGACAGAGGGGAGCAGAAGTGCAAGCCAAATGGAGAAGAACCAGAGAAGACACATACAAGGACAGCCTTTGATGTTGGGTCAACCTGGACCTGCTTGGGCACAAGATTGTCTTACCTGTGTTTGAGTTGAGCTGAAATTTCCCATGGTCGTTGCCATTCACAATTTCATACTTGATCTCTGTGTTTTCTGCATTGTCCCTTGTCAAGGCTGACAAGTTGAGAACCTCTGTACCCACAGCCACATCTTCTTTTACCATGGCCACATATTCAGGGGCCAGGAAAACAGGCAGATATTCATTTAGATCCACAACGGAGACAGTGACAGTGCCAAGAGCAGAGAGGGGCTCTGGGGTGCCCCGGTCAGTAGCACAGACTGTCAGCTCAAATGCTGAATGCTGCGAATCCTTCAGAGGCTTTTCCAGACGGATCACCCCTGTGGTTTCCTCAATTGAAAAGTGTCCATTGGCAGAGTCAAACAGAGAGTAGACCACCTCAGCATTGAGACCTGGAAGAATAAAGGACAGGCTGCATTAATTCATGGGCAGGGATGTTGTTGGTTTTAATTGTTCTTTTAATCCATTAGAACTATGTGTACTTAGTGACCTTAAATTCCTAGGGAAAATGGAGGCTGTATGAACATCAGGTGTGCCCCTGTCTAGCCACCCTCACCATCATCCATCAGCATCATCTGTCTGTATTTAGTGGTGCTTCCCATTTTTAATTCCTTTGTTTTTAAACATGATTTCCCTTCATATCTGCTTCCAAAGCAGATAAATATGATCTTGCTTCTCTGTCACTGTAAATTCAGTCTCTGCTGGAGATGTTTATTGAAAGCTCCTTTCTTAGGAGCCCTACCTATGTTTCTGAGAATCTTTGTGTCTTCAGAAGGACCTCTCCATCCATATCATCTACCCCATCCAGATCTAAAGTTCCTTTTATCCTTATTATGCTCATTCTCGATCTCCATCCTTAGTGAAGTTTCTGTCCGGTTTGGATCCCAGACAAAGTGTGTCACAGTTTGCTCTGTGCATCACAGTTACAGGTACTGTGTGTGTCCTCAAAGTCTGTCCTTGTGTGTTTCTGCAGATATTGCACTTCTTACAGGGTCACAAAAATGCTGATGCCAGCCTGCTAGTCAAGAACATGTCAGCAATGAGATCCAGGCACATCTTTGCCAAGATTCAGTCATCTATGCCCATTGCTGTAGCCCTTCCCTAGGTTTCAAAGGTTTCTATTCAGGGTGAAAGATGAACTCTACTAAAAAGTAAATCCCATTCCGACTCACCTTCATCAAGGTCCCTGGCAGCAACCACGGCGATGGGTGTCTTTGTTGTGGTGTTGTCAAAAACTGCCACGGCGCAGTGACTGGGGAAGAATCTCGGTGCGTTGTCGTTCGTGTCCTCTATAATCAATGTTATATCTGCCTGGCAGGAACGGCCTCCGCCATCAGTCGCTTTGGCAACAAGGTGGTACATAGGTTTCTGTTCACGGTCGAGAGGTGCAGATGTGGTCAGTTCCCCTGTTGGAAAGAACAGGAGATGGTCTTGTCTCCTGCAACAGCAGCCGCAGCCTAGGAGAGCTCAGAGAGGTTCAAGCACGCTGCCTTCCTGGATGAACCGTGGGAGACAACAGACCAGGTTTGAACACCATTTGTAATCCAGCTAATAGCGGTGATGTGTCCACACCACATTGCTCGGGGCTATTCTCGGATCCCTGGCAAGGCTTGGCACGGGGAGTCCTGCAAGTCGAGCTGAACTTCATGCAAGGGATGCCGTCATGGGATAAAAGTGCTCACAGATAAATTGTACTTCTAAACACCTTTATAAACCCCACTGTGTTAAGCTTTCTGCAACGTAACGAACCCCAAGTGATCTCTAGAATGATCATCATGTCTGTTTGGGCAAATATACCGCCCAAGACCCACTAAGACATTTTTAGAGTGGAGAACTTGGGTCTTGGCTCAAGCTAAATACTTGCTGATCTCTCCTCCTTGAGACCTGGCTGTTAGCAATAGTGTCTGCCCTTCGTTTTAACAACGCTAATGCCAACATTTGTAAAGAAAGCTAGCGGGAAGACGCAGAGCTTAGCCTTCTCTATACCACATTGCAATAAACCTGCGTGTTTGCCATTCCCTCCTAGCTTAGGAGAGCTGGAATGAGCAGTCATTCTGTTTGCTCAAGAGGAGATAAAAGTTGGGAGCTGGCATTTCTCGGGAGTGGGTGAGGAAGAGGCTAAAAGCATCCCATTGCCCAGCTCTCACCTGTATGTGGGCCCAGACGGAACTCCTCTGCGCCAGGGCCGTGGAGGCTGTACGTTATCTGGGCATTGCTGCCGACGTCGGGGTCAGTTGCTGATATTTTCAAAATGAAAAGGCCTGGCAGAGCGTCTTCAGAGACTCTCCCAGTGTAGAATATCTGGCAAGGACAGAAGGTGTTATTGACATCTGAGTTGTCTCCAAAATACCTTCATCCTGTATGGGGAGGAATGGACTAGCAGAAGCCTTGCAGAGAAGGATAAACCGTGTGGTTTATAGGGGAACACAATGTGCCTCATGTTGCCGGCTGCTGGGGTGTGGACTGGGACCAGTGAGCTCATTTCACACAAGCCTTTGAATCTCCTTTGGGAAGCAACCACCTCTGTTCTTTCTCACCATGGGTAACATCCATACCAGCAATCAGCTCTCTACAGTAACAAACCTCCTGATGGGAATCTCTCAGCTTAGCAGGATATAAAACTCAGTAATTTACATGCCCCTACCCAGGAGGCTTCCTGGCATTGTTTATCTCCAAAAATTATCCTTCATAATGCTTAGGCACTCACTTACTGCTGGCAAACATGCTTGGAGGCTAGATTTAATGTTCTTGCTTGACATGCAGCTTAATTAAAATTGCTAAGCATAATCAAAGCAACAGGATTGTGTGAGAAGAATTATGACAAGCCAAACCCTCTTAACACGCTCTTTCTGTTCTTTCTTCCTTGCTATTGTGTTTTCTTCTTCCCAGATGCTCCCCTCATGTCCCCGATGTCCCAGGACAGACATCTTACCTGGCCGCACTCAGGGCTGTTGTCATTGATATCCAGAACAAAAATTTCCACTTCAGTGGTGGCCTGAAATTTCCCATCAGAGGCCATAACCTTGAGGAGATATTTCTCTGTATCTTCCCTGTCTAGGGGTTTCTTGGAAGAAATTGTCCATTCGCCCTCGATTTGGTTAACTGTGAACTGTCCCAGTATGTCGCCTTCTAGAAGGGGGCAGGAGGCAAGGAAAAAAGGCATTTACTGAGTGCTGAAAATCAGAAGTGATAAGGAAAGGGGATATAGGTGTGTCCGCTGCCGGTCCCTTAGGAGAGCTGAAGGACTTGCAGTGGTGACACAGAGAGGGCATTGGTGTCGTATCAGGCAGGTGAGGAGCATTTGGTCTACCTCACTGCACGGCTGAGAAACACCCTGCCTGTTTCTGTTATTCACTGTCTGCATATTACACTGGAAAGAGGAAATGGCTCCTGATTGCAAAAATATCTTGGTACTATTCTGCAGACGTGCATATTCATTGCCTCAAAACCACATTGTCTTACCTTCCTAAAGCGTGTCAGTTTTTCTTGGTGCGTGTTCCTAAAGGGATCTGAGAGTTGCAAATACCCTGCAGACATTGGTTGGATCTTATTGTTGCAGTACCATGTATAGTTGTACCTCCTTTTATCCTATAGATGTATTTAATATATAGCTGTGCTTTCTGGGGCTACTTTTTGATTCTGTAAGAGCCAAATGTTGAGACAGACTAGGCAGGCTCTCCGGTCCACCAGATTCATGTTGCTTCTGCTGATGTTACACAGAGTAGATTTTAAACGGGGTGGATGCTGCCCCTGGAGAATCCTTCTCTTCTGGCAAGGAGCTGGTGTCCTCTGCTGAACCCATGCCGTTGGGCAGAAGGAGGGAGCACATTAGGTAATGGGAAGCAATGAAGAGAGCTGGCTGCAGGGCTTGTTTGTGTTAGACTCTGAAGGGCCTCGCACAGCCGGGTAAATTAAATTCACTCTCTTTCTGCTTTCATTTGTGCTGTGGTGATGAGGTTGTGAATCTGGAGACACAATGAGACCTCTGCTAGCCTTTCTTCTCATGCTGGGAGACTCCAGCCCATGCTCAGGTTTAGTTTCTGTGTGTTTGAAATCAATGCGCATGTGAACAATGGAAAGCCAGGCTCTCTGTTCACCGCCTTTCTTTTGCTGCAGTGCTATACTGCAGTTGTATTTATACGTTCATGGGTAGAGTTCGACCTGGGCTTGTAAGTACAAGCATGCGCTCTTTTAGGTTTAAAGTAGTTAGAAGTTACTACTAACTTTAAGATGGCAGAAATATGAATACGTAAATGGATTGAATCTTTCCTCCCAAAGGCTTGCAAATACCTAGGCACGCCATAAACCAATTGAAAGTACCAGCATTCCTCCCCTGTTTTGGATGGTTACAATAATAGATAACAGGCTGCAGCATGATCTGGCTAAATGTGTTGACCCTGAAGGGTCGTCACTTGAGTTTGAACAAACATTTTAATTTGAAGTATCTGTTCCAGGTCTGAGAAAGATCCTTTGGGGTTAAAAAGTACTGTAAAATCAAGCTTCTACTTGAGCAGATGCACAACAAACATTCCAGTACAACTTTTTTGTTGTTTTACAGCAGTGGTTAATTTTAGTTGGCACAACCGATGTTTCAGCGATGCAAGAGTCATCTTTAGCGTTTCTTGTTAGCCAAAACCCTCGCTAAGATTGACATGACAGTCTCTAATATCCACCAGTCTGCCGAGTGGTTAACTGTAGCCTTGTGAGGTCTACTTGTTTGCTAAGTGAGAGTCAAAGTGGCTTCATAGGAAACATATTTTATACCAGAAAGTTATATGCATCATATGTACATATATATGGTTATTAAAAATACAGGCAGGCTACACGTATGTGTGATGTGTAAACTGACCGCAGTGTTTGCAGGAGAAAAAGCTGGGTCAAAGAACTTAAACGCAGATCACAGTGTCTATGTGAGAAAAACCTTCCTTTCTGCTGTACCACCACTTTGTCCTTCCAATAGGTATTACAATTACACTGTCTTAATTATTCCTCTGTTAAGAAAGTATAAATAAATATATCTACAGTACTGTGTAATTACTTATATATATTTTATTTATTTATTTATTTCCAAATAAATAGGATGATTCAGTGGTGAGACAGTTATAATGATAATTCTACCCACTGCGGTTCGTTATTAAAGACTTTTGGATACCCCAGACTCATTTAACTGAAGAGTCTAGCTCATGACAGAGCTCGGGTTTGATGTCCTGCTTCTGATAGGACTGTCAGTATAATGCTATTTCTGTATTACTATTCTGTAAGACATGGTATCAAATCCTCACTTTGAGATGATACTCTATTCTTGCTCACTGAAGATTTAATGTCAGGAAAAACTCACCAGTTATGTAGCACGTGACCCGCCGGTTCTGCTCAGAGATGTCTGCATCGACGGTACTCAGTGTGACAACAACCTGCCCTGGCTCTGCATTCTCAATTACTGATCCTTTATAGAAATCTGAGGTGAACTGTGGAGCATTATCATTTTCATCAGAGACAGTGACCTCCACCAAGGTTTGAGAAGAGAGCTGGACTTTCCTGCCGTGGTCGGTGGCCACCACATAAAAGCGATAGGTCTCCTGATCTTCGCAGTCCAGTTCTTTTAGGGTGGTGATCCACCCACTCTCACCATCAATGGTGAAGAGTCCTCGGAGGTTGCCAGATTCTGCTTCTAGACTGTAGGTCACCTGCCCATCACTTCCCATGTCCTGGTCGTTAGCTGTCACTTGAATGACTGTGGTTCCTGATGGCATGTTCTCCATGACAAAAGCTTTGTAGGGATCTGCCTCAAAAATGGGTCTGTTGTCATTGACGTCCTGCACTTGGATGTTCACAGAGACCAGAGAGACCAGCTCAGTCTCCTGATGTGAGCAGTGAGCCATAACATCAATCTGGTACCACTTGGTGGTCTCATGATCCATGGCTTTTTTGATTTTCAAAGCCCCTGTTTGTTCGTCCACTGTGAACACCTCATCCTTGTTACTTTCTGTAGTGGTTCCCTTCACCAGGCTATATATGATGGGATCCTCTGCAAAAGCTTTGACTGACCCTATTTCTGATCCCTCTGGAAGATCCTCAGATGCAGAGAACGTATAAAGGGGCTCAGAAAACCTTGGCAATGTCACCTCCCTGGGGACAATCTGAAGATTCACTGGGACAAGGGAGTTCCAGTGAGGGGGTCTGCCATCTTCAGCTTTCACCTTGAAGTTAAAGGCTCTGTTTTCTAAACCAATAAGGCTCTCCTTGACCTTAACAACCCCGGTGGCAGCATTGATCTCCACAAGGTCTTCTGCCACATCTTCCACGGAGTCAACGGAGTAAATGACATCTGCATTTGCACCTTCATCAGCATCGTAAGCCAGTACCTGGATGACAGGGGAGCCTTTGCTTACATTGGACTGGATGGACAGTGTGTATTCAGAGGCTTTGAACCGAGGTGGGTTGTCGTTCTCATCTGTAAGGATTATTTTGACAGTGCAGAACGCCACCTTCCCACCCCCATCCTTGGCCATGACTTTAATGGCAATGACTCTCTCTGTTGAGTTTTCCCTGTCCAGTTTTTGCAGCGTGGCAATACGGCCTTTATTGTCTATGGAGAACTTCTCATGAGCGAGTTTATTTATGATGGTATAGTCAATGGTGCCGTATGGACCACCATCTGGATCAATAGCCAGCAGCTCAATCACTTTGGTACCTATCTCAGCATTTTCTGCCAGCTCTGCCTCATACACATTCTGCCGAAAAGAGGGGCTGTATTTGTTGGCATTTGTGGTATTGATATACACAGGCACCGTGCTCTTGAAAACTCCATCTGAAGCAGAAACTCTGAGATTGTAAGATGACTCCAAGTCCTTTTTGCAGCGGTTGAACATGGATATTATTCCAGAAGTGCTGTTGATAGTGAAATGCCTATTGTCATTGCCTGAGAGTATCACGTATTCCAGTCGGGTGGTGTCACCACTATCGGGGTCCAGGGCCTGGACTTTTATCACAATGTGCCCGCACGTAGCCATTTCGCTTACCTTGGCTTCGTACTGAAGCTGGCTGAACTCGGGGGGATTGTCGTTGATGTCTGTCACATCTATGATTACCAGGGCATCACTGCTAAGTGGAGGCATCCCATGATCTACAGCTCTTACTTTCATGCGAAACTGTTGATTTTTTTCATAATCAAGTGCTTGAGCTGTTGTTATTTGCCCCGTGCTGGCATCAATATTAAAGAACTTGGCAGCATCTGATCCATCATCCAAGATCTGATAGGAAACCACTTTGTTTCTGCCTGAATCCTTATCAGAAGCAAAGAGCTGGATAACAGGGGTCTGTGCTGGCAAACTCTCCGAGACAGACGCCGTGTAGATGATCTGAGAAAATATGGGGGGGTTGTCGTTAATGTCCTCTACCTCCACCTCTACTCTGGCTTCTGAAAAGGATCCTAGCGCTGTGTCTGTGGCTCTAACGGTGAATGTGTGTTTTGTCTCTAGCTCATAGTCCAGCTGACCTGTGACAGTAAGGACACCAGTTTTGAAGTCGGTGCTGAACAGTTTCAAGGAGTCTTCTTCCACAATGTTGTAGATGAGGCGCAAGCCTTCAGGGCTGCGAGCCTGTATGTGGAGGATAGATGTGTACAGGGGGATGTTTTCTGGCACCTTCACTCGGTAGTACAAACTCTGGAAGAGAGGGTTGGATTTGTTCCTCACACTGATGACAACCTCCTCTTCAGCACGGAGGGGAGGCTCACCTTTGTCCTTAGCAATGACTCGGAGGTTGTATTTATTTAAAGCTTGATAATCAAGAGGCTTCTTAAGTGAGATGTCTCCTAGGTAAGGGTCAATCCAAAAGTATTTGTAGTCCTCTGCAAATGAGTAGGTAATGGCTCCGTTATCCCCTATGTCTCTGTCTGTTGCTGACACCTGAAAAAGTACGTCACCCGGCTCTGTGCCGTCCTGCACCGAGGTGTAATATGGCACATTCTCAAACTGTGGTGGATTGTCATTGACATCCTCTACATAAACCTTGACTGTGGCTTGGGACACTCTTGGTGGTTTCCTGTTGTCCTTCACTTCCACAGCTACCTCGTGCACGTCTTGTGTTTCGCGGTCAAATTTCACACCCTTGGTCTGGAGTACTCCAGATGCCTGGATCATTTTGAATCTTTCCTTTCCATTCAAAAGCGAATAGAAAAGTGGCTCATTTAGCTGATATCCCTTGACCCCAAGAACAGTGAGAGTCTTCTCGTCTGTAGAGTTCTCCATCACAGTTGCTGTGTATACGTCTTGATCAAATTTTAAGCCAGTACCTTGTGCTTGAGTTAAATTTAGCTTAACCAGAGCAGTACTCTTATATAAGCCATCACCAGCTCTGACTGTGAGTTCACGATAGCTTCCCAGGCCAGTAGCATTAAGAATGGAGATGAGACCTGTGAGTGGATGAATATAGAAAGCATTATCAAGGTTCCCTTCCACGATGCTGTAGGTCACCTCCGAATCTGCATCTTTTGCCTGCACTGACAAAAGCTCCATCCCTGGGTGGGCAGGCAGCAAGACAGAAAGCTCATAAGTGTCTTTTTCAAAGACTGGAGGTGAGTCATTCACATCTTTAACATGGATTGTGACCTTGGCTGGCTTGGATGCGAACAAGCTGGGACTTCCACTGTCATGCGCATGTACACTGAAGTGGAAAACTGGGGTGAGCTCATAGTCTATATCAGCACGACTGGTCAGTGTCCCTGTGCTGGGATCTACTGTGAAATATTTTAGTGCCCCCGGTTCCAAAATCTCATAGACCAGCAGAGCATTGGAGTCTTGATCGGCATCTGTTGCATGGGTCACGAGGGGGGCATTGCTTTCATCCAGAACCATGCTTTGGGATGGAGCATTCTCCATGATCCAGCCGACGAAGGAAGGCTTAACGAAGATAGGCACATTGTCATTCTCATCTATGACATAGATAAGTACCATTGTGTCCGTAAATGCTCCAGCCATGTTGGTGCCACGGACTTTCAACTGGTAAAAAGATACCTGCTCAAAATCTAAGCTCTTCTGAGTGGAAATAAGGCCTGACTGATAGTTCATGGAGAACACTCCATCTCCGTTTCCATCTTTTATTTCATAGCTGACTGGTGACAAGCTTGTGGCTGCAACTTGGATCAGAGGAGAGCCAACAGCAGTGGATTCACTGATCTCTGTGATGTATTCAGTCTCGGGAAATTTCGGAGGGGTTCGATCAGAGGGTCTAATGTGGACATGTACTGTAGCAGAATCTTTAAGCTGGGGGAACCCCTGATCTTCTGCCTTTATAATGAGAGTAAATCGCTCCTGCCTGGATGGGTCCAGTTTCTGGGCAACTGTAATAATTCCAGAATATGGGTCGATGCTAAAGAAACCTTCCCCATTACCTGCAAGAAGAGAAATTACAAAGTGAAGAATGCAGACGCCCTGTTGGTTTTGGTTTTCTGAACCTGTTTTCCATAGATGCTCCTGATTTCAGACCTAATTAACATCAGTTTCTTTCACTGGGAGACAACAATCTTCATTAATTTCTAAATAATTTTCATTCTAAGAACAATGAACTCATTGAGATCTACGAGGTAACTTTTAAATCAATCAAAATGTAAATTAGAGATAAATACACTTCTAATTTGAGCATATTTAGTGGTGGCAGAGCATGTGCTTGAAGCTTTTGCCTCGTGTGCAGAACATGGTAGCACAGACTGTGCTAGTTCCTTCAAGCCCTGTCATGCTTATAATTACCAATACTTCAGGAGCAATTAAATTCCTCAGTCCTTGATCTAAATTGCAGTGAGAAAGATGGAGCAAAGGATGGCTTGTCTCCTGCAATGAATTTACTTGCTAAATAGGCAGTGTGGCACAGCCATAAATATTTAAGTTTTAACTTGTAGAGTGAATGATAAAATACTTGCCCACTGAGCTTGTATGACCCCAAACCACTGTCAACCAATGCTGAGAGGGTCTCACTGTTCCTCAAGGATGTATTTCTTGGTAGAAATGGTGAAAGTGATGATGACTGTTGTGGGAATTGGAGTACTTTTGCCTAACAACTGAACAGGGATCCCTCTCTCAGGTCCCATGGATGAGAAGAGCAGATTTTAAGTTGTTCTAACCCATCCAGTCACATTTTTTCTTAGACCAGTGACTCAACATTGAGCTGTCCTCTTAAGGAAGGATGCTGCTATGCCATGATATGGAGATTACCTGCTTGCTCTAGATTTCCTCTGGTTAGGAAGGAAATCTGTGCAGCCATTTAGTGTTCTTTGCAACAGCTAGAGAAAACTGATCCACTCTCTGACCCCCCAGCTAGAGCATGGAAATGCAGGCATGTTCATAGCCTAAACTGTCTTGTTGCATGGCTCTCACCTGCCTGAAGGGAGTAGTGGATTTCAGCATTGGCTCCTTGGTCCTGATCAAGGGCTCTGACTTGTACAACCTCTGTGCCCACTGCTGCTGAGTCCAGCACTTCTGCTTCGTAATGGATGCTGCTGAACTGCGGAGGGTGAAGGTTGCAGTTCTCCACGTGGATGATGACTCGAACAAAGTTCCTCTTGATGGGGACCTCCTGGTCTCGTACCTGAATGACAGAGGAAAAGCAGGTACAGTCACACTCAGGGAGACGGCAGCCTTGCCTGCACCAGGCTTCCAAGTAGTTCATCAGGACTCTTACAGAGAGTGGAATTTTTCAGTGGTACCAACCCCTTGGGTGGGAATGAGCCTGTAAGTTTCAGCACCAAAGTTGAGCCTTGAACTTGAAACCAAACATTAACAATTATTCACCGTGCTTTCTTGTATAAGAATCCAGTGGTCCTCCAATGAAATTAGCAGATGAAGGGCTCGGCACATGGTTAGAGGAAAGCAGGGTATTACCTAGATTTATCCAGGATGGTTTTATAGTAAAGGTTAACACCCTGATTTCCTCTTACCTGTTGTTCTAGACAAATTCTCCCTCAAAGACTAGAACCGGTTTTAATTTCTCCAGTGACCCGTATGTCCCGACCAAGCTGATGGACTCAGCAGGGTTTGACTAGGACTCACCATCACTGTTAGGGTGTGCTGAGGCATGGGCTGGGAACTGAAGCCTTCTGCTGTTGTGAGGACCCCGCTGCTTGGATCCAACTGGAAAAGTCTTGTGCTTTTGGGGTCCACGCTGCCGTGGATGGTGTAGATGAGCCCCTTGCCTTTGTCCTTGTCTGTTGCACGGACTTGAAGGATTTCCCTCCCCGACGGGGTATCTTCAGGAATCCTCACCTCGTAATGGTTCTCCAGGAACTGGGGCCGGTGCTGGTTAATGTCAATCACGTGGATAAATGCCTGTGGGGGAGACAGCACGGTGAGGGCAGCAGAGACAAGGGAGCAACCTGGCTTATGCAGCCATGTAAAATCTCAGCTACAAACCCCTTTTGGGTGTAGCCGTGCTCTGAACCTTGTAACCGTCACAGCTTTTCAGCTCTTGAGGCTTTGCCATCCATGGTGACTGGGAGCCCTTTTGTCCTTCTCCCCAAGGAACTCCTGCTGTGCCTTCCCTTAGTGATTTTCAGTTTGCTTCCTCTCTCTTTTTTTTTTTTTTTTTTTTTTTTTAATTTCTCCGATCTGGCAGTCCATTCAGAGTGAACGTGCCTGCACTTGGCACGCAGGGAAACCGTCACAGCCTGCCATGAAAAGTAATAGTCGCTCAGCTGTGGTGCCAGCTTTGCTGGCTGGTGCCTCCACACCAGCCCTCATTAATTACATGCCAGAAAGCTGACAGAGGGGGGATGTTTGGTAAAGGAAGGGAGGGGCTGGCCTATCTCAAGAGCAGCACGTGTGTAGAGAAGGTATGCAGAAGCAAAGTTTGTGGTCTACACTTTTGAGCCAAATCTTCCCCTCTGCATTTAACAGCAAACCCCTGTGAATGTCCTGCCTGAATCCTGCCTGCCAAGTCACCTAGTTTCTCCTGTTTGATGTCCTTCCCTGACTGTCCTCATCCCCCTACCGATGTGTTTACTACATCTTAGGAAGTCCCAACCAAGAGCAGGAATTTTCTTCCTTTAGCAAACCTGAACATGCCATGGCTGTTTTGCACAAGCAGGTTTTTTGACAGCTGCTAGCAGCCTCGAGTGCCAAAATAAATGTAGGAATGAGATGCAAGGTGGCAGGGAATGCACACCAGGCAAGGTGGGGCTTTGTTTGTTTATTTGGAACAATACTTGAAGGTAGTTGACATTGCGTTTCACAGGAATGGTAGTGTTCCTCAATCATCATCCCCTGCAAACCTCCATAGTGAATTTCCCACGGTAAGCGTCACTGACGGGTGACTCACATTCTAGGTCTTCCTGTGCAGTGAGGGCTGGAATTTTGGCTGCTGCTTATGTGTGGAGAAAATGGTTGGTGCCTGAATATCCTTCCTGACTGTAGGTGAAGATGGGCAAATCTCAGCAGCCATTTTAGTTGGGGCTCAGGGACATGCCTGAGAGCAAAGTGCCTCCTTTCACCAGCGCTTGCTTTTCAGGTGACCACTCAGAGGACACAGCATGTCTGCAGCTGCCCCGTTCACCCACTGGACCTCAGTGCTGATATGTTATCAATGCTCCATGCACTTGGAGCAGCACAGAGTGAGGCCTGAGCTTACCTCTTGCAGATGCATCTGTGCTGGCTTTACACAGGCTAGCAAGTCTCAGGGACACCCCTTGGCATGGTACCATGGACCCAAGCCTGATCTAACTGCATATGCATTTCCCTTATGTCTTAGCATTTGTCCCAGCCGTGTTGTAGTTCAGCCTGAGCAGCTGAGAGCAAGTTGAGTCCTCAGAGTGTGAACTGTCACCCCAGCTTGGCTGGTGGTGTAGAAGTGTCCTTGTGTGCTGGCTGTGATCAACAGGAAAGACCCAGGCTTTCCTAGATCATTTGCATTTCCAACAACATCTCTCCAAAAAAATCTTAGCTTGGTACTTAGGAAAGGCTTGGGTCACTGTGTAATGTAAGATCACAGTGTAAGAAGATTCTTGTGCCTTGGCACCTGATCCAGAGCTCAGCAGAGTCAGAAGAAAGATCCCCTTTGGCATATACTCACTCTAGATGAGGTCTCTACTAAAGAAGACGACATTACCTGGGTTTTTATAGTAGTGGACCCATCAGTGACTTCTACCGTCAGGTTATAGCTTGACTTCTTCCTTGCATCGAGGGCTCTTGCAATGACCATGCTGCCTGTACTCTTTTCAATGTCAAAATCCATGTCATCATCGCCACCTGGGATAAGGGAGGGATAAGAAAAGGAAATGGGGAGACAGTTATAGCTAGATTTCTGTCTGGAGCAGGCTGCAGGAGCTGACAGCCTCTGCAGGGGAAAGGATTCTAGGAGCTGTTTGGAGATCCAAAGGATGAGGATCTCCCCTTCAGACACCATACACAAACCACACGAGGAGCTCATGCCCAGCCACAGATATGTGGCATGCCAGGCAATATACTTTGAATGGGGACGTGTAGGCATTCATTCCAGCTGTACCTCTTTGGCCACAGCTAGACTGGGGACAATGCCATAGGTGAGGTTTCCCCCAAATCTGGAAACTCAATACAAAATGTGGTAGATGGACACAGGAGACAGGGAGGACATGGAGAAGCTGGACAAAGAGGTAGTCACAGATGGTGACAAAGGAGTATGAAAGGGAAGGTGAGGGGAACTGGAGAAAATGAGGAGGAGGAGAAAAGGGGAACGGATGCACATATGCATATGATGTCCTGGCTAGATTTGCAACAGGCACATTTGAACATTGATTTATTTGCACAAGGCCTCCAGCTATGCAGCATCACGGGCTTAGCATGGATCAGGGACCTGCAGGGCTGAACGACGCTCTTGCTGGCTTCCAATTCAAGGTCACACCGTGGGCATATCAGCGGTGGTCTTCGTTGCCACAGTTGGGAGCCTGTGAGCTACCTGAAGCAGCCCAATTCTTGAACAGTTGGGGAGGCAGACGGTGCTTCCAGGGTGAGCAGAGCCTGTTGCCTCCAACCCAGATGGCTGCATAGCGCAGGGAACCGCAGGCCTGAGCAGCTCAGCAGCAGAAGGCTGTCCCTCACACTATTGCTGTTCAGCCCTGGCGTGGCAGCTCCTTTCTCATGCCTCGCTTGCTGGAGGCCTGTTAGCTCCCTATTGCACGTGAAACACCCGCTACGCTGTTCTGAGATACGGAGAGGTAGAAGCAGTTTTCTGCGATTCATCCCAGGTCTCAACTTCTCCCTTCCTGGCTACTGGATGCTCTGGATTCTGCTTTATTCTCTTACCAGCTAGGAAAATCTTGGCTGGTTGTTAAATTACACATCTTCCCTTGTGGGAGAAAGGCAGTGGTTGCCAGCCATCTGGACCACCATTTTTCTGCTGGGAAGGAGACAGAAAGAAGCAGAGACAGAGGAAAAGAGAGACCCATGGATGCCTTTCCCTGAGAAAAGAGAGAAGGGCACCCTTTGCATGGTGCCAAAGGGAAAGAGGAAGCCCAGGAAAGGAAAGAGATGAAGAAAGATGCTGCTTTGTCAGAGTTTTTGCTTACACCATCAACCCCAGTGACAGAGCCTTTGTGGACTGGGAAAGATGAGTTTTTGAATGAGCTGCTGAAGGCTCCTGCATCTCTGCATCACCTGCTTGGTTGCCAACTACTGTGATGCTTTGCTTCCCTAGCAGGGACAATGAAATCCTGTCCTCTTCCACCAGTATAGAAACCAAGAGAGCCCTGAGTAGCACTTGGTGCACTAGGAACTGGCAAAGTTGGGGCCGAGCATACAGGCAAGCACTCAGCAGGGAAATGGGAGGATTACGTTCAGAGAAATATACTGTTAATTCTGCAAACCCAAGCAGACACTACTAACGTCAGATAAGTCTTGCACTGATATTGCCTGCTCCTCCTTGCATTGTATCTCTTGTTGCTTAATTGTATTTATACACCATTATCCCTGCCCTAACGTAGTAACGGGAAAATCTATTCACTCACCCAATTAAGGCTTTGTCTGACAAGGGCAAGCCCTGCAGGCAGTGTCAGGGAAAGGCTGTGCAAGGCAGATTGGAGCACCACTTCAAAACACCAAATTACATGAGCACAATGGGCCCTCATTCATAGGACCAGTTCTGCTCACACACTGCCTGATGAGTCCCCTGGGGTGACAGCCCACATCCCCTCTGCCCTAGCATCGTGTGTGTTTGAGAAGGCCCTAGAGCTTCTTCACGTTTCATGTCTAAGTCATCCCTGGGATGCCCTTCCACCCCACCAGTTAGGTCACACCAGCTTTTTGAGGAATCCCTCTCTCCCGGCTCTCTGTCAAGACTATGGGCTCAGCAGGGAGGGAGAGATGGGGGGGAGGGTGTCTGCAAGACCCAGCCAGACACCTGGATCCTCACAGGCTGTTTTACCACAACCAACAGTGTCACTTGATTCCCAGGAGGAGCTGGGACTGGTATGCCCTGCCTTTCACGCGACATCGGAGAACACCTCAAACACTGGCAAGTCCCAGAACATCATTAAAAAAGTGTGTTAGATAATTGCACTTGGCACCAGAGCCCTTGGTCAGGCAGCTTTGTCTATGGCTGTTTAAGCCTTTTGGTGTCTGTGAGAAAGCTTTCCCTGTAGCTCACCTACACCTAAAGCAACTAACTTCATTTGCTCAGGCATGCGAGTGCTGAAAGCCAAGGGAGCTGGGGCAAACGCTCCCAGACACTGCTGCCCTGGTTTAATTTCTGTGTCTCACCTGTGATATTAAACCACACTTGGCTGGGGCCCATTTCGATGCTGATCACTCCCACCATATGGTTTACAGGATCAGTTTCCATCACGGCAAAGTTAAAATGGGGTTCATCGAAAGCTAGCGGCTCCGAGGAAGGGCCAGGCCGGGCAACCCAGCTGATGTGAAGCCGCACGTGGGAGGAAAGTGGTGGGCTGCCGCCATCCGTTGCCTTGACCTGCCAGGAAATGCACGTGCAGTCAGGAGAAGGCTGGTTGAGTCCATGGGAGCCCCATGGGAAGCTGCTTCTCCCACCCACCAGGAATTTCAGGGCCAAGTGTGCCCAAAATCCCACAAAACAAATCTTGACCCAGTGGCCTGTGCTCTGGCTGCTTCCAAGGCAGAGCCATGTATGCAACCCAAATTCCTCCTGAACATCAAGCAAATCTGCCAAGCTCAATCCACAGCAGAGACCTGGATCACAAGCCTCATTGCAAGGACCCACCAGAGTGTGGGAAAGCTTTAAACCTATAGCCAAGCCCCATGGTCTGATCAGACTGCCAAATGGAGGCGCCGCTGAAACCCAAAGACTGTTCAGGTTCGGGTCACATCCATGTAGGATCGTGAATCACCGTGTTCATCTCTGAGAGTGGATTGGACAGTTAATTTTAATTTATCCTCCATTTTTAGTAGCTTCTTACCTTCTGCATTTCCCATCATTCCCTCCCAGTTTCTCTCCCTGTAACCCAAGTCTGTCTCATTCAAGCTCTCCTCCCACTGCTGCATTCTCTCCATCTCTTTGCTTCTTTTAATCTTTTCCGTTTCTGCAGCCTTTCTTCTCTTTCCCTCTCCACCCATCTCTTTGCATTGGCTCTCTCTCTTTCCTTCTCCTCTCACCGTGAGTATGTTGTATTCGGAGGCAGGAAAAGCTTTCCTGGAGAACACCATGCCAGTTGTGGGGTTGATGGTGAATATCCCTTCCTCCTCCTCCTCAATGGTGTAGGTGATCTGGCTGTTCTGGCCCTGGTCACGGTCTGACGCAATCAGTCTGTAGACTGGCAGCGGCGTCTCTGAGGCTTCTCTCTCGGGGAGCTGCACCATGAAGAGCTTGTGGGGGAAACTGGGAGGACTGTCGTTGGCATCCAGGACTTGTATCACAACTCTGCTGGTAGACTTCAGGGATGGCTCTCCGTTGTCAGAAACGGCCACCTGCCAGCAAGCAAAGGGAGTAGGTGACAGAGCAATTTGTCGTGACCTAGGACCCGAGCAGCCAGCCTTCATCCTGATGGGCAATGACTAAAGTAGGGGTTTTGTGTGGATCTGCAGTTGTATCTCAACATTTTCAGAGGCAATTGCTCCTCTCTGCAGGGTAAAATCTGGTGGCTGTAGCTGGCACTGTGCAAGGCTTGTGCATGCGCAGGGAGGTGCGTCTGCAGGGCTCCTGCTTTGCAGTTGCTCCGGGCAGTGCGTCAGATTGGTCATTAAGGGTCACACAACTGAAAACATTTGTATTGCAATGGCTCGGCAAGTTATCACCCATCCTCACCTCGCTGTGCCTGTGCATGCTCACAGCTTGTTACATTGCAGAGGGAAATGTATTATCCTCAACCACCCTGATAGACTGAAACCCCTCAAGATCCCTCTAATGTAAATACGCATAGCTTGGAGCAGCTAAGGATGGGGGCCGGTAACACAAAACTACACAGCAATGTCTGATACAATGAGATAAATGAGGGTGGATTTCTCTGGCTTGCTCTTTCCCCCATAACTTATTATCCATCCTGCTAGAGGACAATTCCAGTCCTCTTCCTGCATTCCCACAGCTTCCAGAACAGGCCTTTTGCTCCAGTCTTCAGTAAGGAAATAATAAACCCCGCAGTACTGCTGCAGCTGTCTCTTAGGGCAACACACACCATTTAATTAAGTTTCCCAGCAGTTGGGAGCTGATGGGATGAGATTCTTTCTCTGTGCTCCAACTTGCAAGGAAAGCTCTTTGAGGACTTAATACACTTGTAGGTAAATAAAGCTAATTACAATCATCATTACCCACCTCTAGGATATGTTCAGCCTTGTATTCTCGATCCAGCTGCCGTGAAGTTGTAGAAATCAGACCTGCCAAGAAAGAAACCCTTTGAGCTCCAAAACTCAGCGTCCGAGGAAAGCTAGGGCTGATCAAATTCCCGTGTGCCCCACATCAGCCTGCCCGCCCATCCTCTTTCAGGTTCCCTTTGTGATCAGAAGAGAAAATCAGATACCCCCAGAGGGCAAGTTGTCCACTTCCAGTGTGAATCGCTGTGTGGAGGTGCTGCTCTCACTCCTCTGATTACAGAGACCATGGAGGAGGTGGGACACCTACCAGGTGCCTACAGCAGTTGAAGGTTGTGAAGGCATTTGGTGAGAAAGGCTGCAGAGCCGTGAAAACAAAATTTTTCTTATGCCTCTAAGTAAGAAACATTCTGCATGTGCTGGCACAAGTTTGGCCTCTTAACAAGTCTTGACTCCTATTTTCCCTGTGCTGAACCTTGCTCTTTGTGATTTACAGTGTTTTGACAAAAGTTTGTTTTCTGTCTTGGGAAATACCCTCTATTCTACCACTAGAACAAATGCATTCAGGCTAAAAATAAAGTATACAGTTGATAATAATGTTAGTATATTATTTAAGCCTTGCTAAGAGACAGGATGAATCCTCTGACGGTTGCAAGATTTGAGGGATTTCTAAAAAATACACACTAGTTGAACCGCAAGGAATAGGTTGGATGCAGGAGGGAGGAATTGTGGCTATAGCAAAATAGAGTTTAAACAAAATCACCATAATTACCTCTTTTTGGACTGTCAATGACTAAGCTGAGTAGATGCAAGTGTGTAAAGGATGGAGTTGAGGCTTGTGTTTCAATGTCTGGTTTGATAATAGTCTTTATCAAGTGCCTTGACCCTTCACCTTTGGGGAAAAGCAGCTCTACACCATTTTCACAACTGCTTTACAGATGATGGAAATTGTATATATAATGCATTATTTTCTGAAAGTCATCAAGTCTGACACCTGCGAGTGTTTTTGTCCGTTCCCTGTTCTGCTCCCAGAGGTGGCCATTATCGTGGTGTTTATTCCTGGCGAAGGCAAGCCCTGCTGCCTAGCACAAACGAAAGGCAGGGTGAATTTTCCTGACCACTTCAAGCAGTGATACAGGCTCATGCTAGTCTGGGAAATGCTTCGCATGGGAGGCAGCGTGCATTTGCAGTGGTGTGAGCATGTGCACTTGTGCATCCTAAAAGACTTGTAAATCAGAGTTGCGTGAACACATCTCAACTCTCATTCCTGGTCCAAAGCCAAAAAGTTTTAATTAAAAGTATTGTTTCCAGTTGTATCATACTTTAGTGTATTGCTGTCTGAGCAAAAATTTCAAATGGCTGCAAGGAAACACCAGGCAGCTGAAGGAGGGAGCAAGGTGCAGCTGATTGGAACAAGACTATTGTTGACCTTTGCCACATCTTCTCTGGGATTATTCATATTTGGCATCAGCCACTGCACTAAACATTTATTTGATGCCTTTACAATCATAAATCAACACTCCTTAATGTGTTATGACAAGATGATTTGAAAGACTCTGTTTGCATGTGTATCATGGATTTTTTTTTCTTCTCCCTAATCTTCCTTTTGACACCTCGGCAGGTGAAGAGGACTCAGCAGTGGCCTGAGACCATGCTGGCTGAGGAGCTTTTGAACCTCTCCCAGGCTCATAGGAGGCTATAGGGCTCCAATAGCAGCAAAACTCTTGATATGTATGGAAATGCTCGCTTAATGAGGGCCTAAAGAAGGAATCGCAGCAGTGGTTCACTGCCATCTCTGACGCTCCTGTCCACATTGCCAATAGGTTGGCAAGGACAGGGAAGCAAAGCCTAAAACTCCAGCTACCTCAGGAGATGGTTCATAATTTTGGCCAAACAAGCTCATAGGACACATAGCTAGATAGTGACAAAGGAGCCACCCAATACCTGTGTGCACACTGGGGATATTTCTAGTCTATTGGATTGCAAAATTCAGTTGCAACAGACTAATACCTTGTGTGCACTTGGTTACTGCATGCCAGCTGATGGAAGGTAACTTAAACCACTCTGGAGTGATTATTTGGATTTGCCTGGACACACCCTGAAATTCTTTCATGGCCTAATTAATGATAAAAATGAAAGAAAATAGGATTGTAGGTGAGCTTTCTAGAGCTGGAAAAGAAGGACTCTAGTGAAGGCAGATGAGCTGGAACTTAATGACTATCATGAATGTCTGTACCACTGAAGATGTTCAGAACTCCTGGGGAGTATTCTCTATCACAGACCTGTACTGTATCCCAGCGAGAGTCCTAAGGGATGGCATTTTTGGGTTTAACTTTGTATCTGTTGAGTCACAAGTCAAAGGGTTGGCTTCTCCGCCTGACCCCAGGCAAAATCCCTCTGACCCTTACCCTGTGCTCAGTCGTGGCTCCCAGTTCCCCTCTCCAGAGCCAATTGCCACTCTGCCTTGAGACCAGAAAGCTCTTGTCGTTAACAGTTAATCACTCTAATTCTGTACGGAGCTGTGGTGCTGTGCGGCTGCCAAGGTGCACAAACTGCCAGCAGTGTTCACGCTGAGCACCCAGAGACAGGGAGACGGGGATGGGACGTGGTGCTTGAGAGAAGCCAGCTGGAATTAATGCATATTTTTATTTGTTGCTACTTGGTTATACACCCTGCGAAGCCAGAGGGCTATAATGGAAGTGGAAACTGTTATTAAAGGGGAACTGCCCTCAGCTTTCGTGGCCTGGGGAAACAGTTCCTCAGTTCTTTCTGCTGCCCCCTACAAGGACTTGGGAAGTTTAGTTGTTAATGAGAGTGTTTTGTGTGTGTGTGTGCACATGTGCGAGTTATCAGTGCAATCCCTGCCCCTCTGGAAAACACCAGCTAGGCCATCCTACGGGACTTGCGATCTAGTGGGTGTCCTTTATTTGTGTTCTTGTATGTGTTCTTGAAGGTTTTTGCTGAGTCCTACAGAGACTGAACAAAACTGCCAAAGGTCCTAACTGCACTTGGCCAAATTGCCAAGCTCTGTGTTCACCTGAAGATCCAGAAACCATCCCATCTATTCCTTGCATACAGGCAGGCACAAACTCTGCTCTGGTAGCCTATCTACACACAGCAATGGGAAAGGATTGTCTGCAATTTTCCTGCTTGCTGCCTGGAAAGGGGAGAGAGGAAAGCTGGTCGTGTTGGAACAGGAGCAGCAAAATTAACAGTGTATTGTTGTCAGGGGAAAAAAAATAATAATAACTTCTGCTGGCAAGAGCAGGGCTGGGGTGGAGGTTGCTGGCCCCCTGCCCTGGCTGCAGGGAGGAAAATCTAAGATAGTTAAAATAGCCAGAATCAGGTTTGCAGGCACTGGGGCTTTCACAAGAGCCTGAGAAGGGAAGAGGTTGTTCTCCTGAAATCCTCTTTCTGTTGTCTCACTGTTGCTTCCATTTCATCTTCTCCTTCTCTTCTCTCTTCTCTCTTCTCTCTTCTCTCCTCTCCTCTCCTCTCCTCTCCTCTCCTCTCCTCTCCTCTCCTCTCCTCTCCTCTCCTCTCCTCTCCTCTCCTCCTACCACCTCCCCTCTTGTTCTGACCCTGCTTTGCACTAGTCCATGCTCAGCTGGAGCCTGTGGTACGTCGGCTCAGGGAGCAGCAGTGCAGCCGTCCCTCAGATTTGAAGAGCAGGCTGTGTCTGGATGTCCTTCCATGCAGAGAAGTGCAGGGAACCACAGGCATCCTGGGGAAGCCCATGCACACTGACACAGCAGGAGAAGCACCAGAAGAACAAGCACTAGATAAGAGCTGGAGATGAATAGTCCAAGGTAAAAGGATTCTCCAAACAGCTTTTCAGCAAGATGAATGGCTTCATCCTGACTCTTCCTGCCACAGCCTCCCAATTCCTCCCGGTTCTGTCTGGACTAGAACGCTTTTCACATCAGGGACTGCAAACCCTGCACAAAACAAACTGAAAATCTTTCCAGCTAAAGAATACCCCAAACCCTACTATCTCCCCATCTCTCCATGTATCTATCTATCTATCTTGCTGTCTCCCACAAACACTGCTGTGCACCAGCTGCCAGGCTGGGCTGGAGAGATTCCATCGCCGATGGCAGAAAGCTTTCATCTCACTGCGCAGTTTTATTCCCTCTTCTCATTAGCCTTTCATTTATTTTCCCTCTTTTTCTCCACCCTCTTTAGGGAACTGAGAGCTGGAAGAGCTTAGAGCCCTTCTGTGGTAGTTCAGGGATGCTGGAAGAGCCAAGCCCTGCTGAGGGACAGTTATCACGGCTGTTCCTGTCTCCCTGCAAGACCTCAGGAGGAGAAGTAAAGGGGCCTTGCTGGTCATGCCTCCACCAGCCAAGCCACCCCCGTGTCAAGATACTGGATCAAACGCAGAACAAGCCGGCTCCAGGACCAGAAATAGGTTACTTGCAATAGTGTGGCACTGTGCCCTGAATAATTATCCAGGGCTATTCTGCAGGGTTATTGTGGGTGTAGACGTGCCTGTTGTAACAGTAAATAAGGACCTTAATTCCTATTAGCGCACAGGATGAGAACAAGCTTCCTCCTCCTCTCCCTCTGCCAACGGGCTCCTACCAGGATTGCCCTGCCTAGGAGAGACCCAGACCGACCTCTGTCCCTCTCGTGCTCTGACTTATTTCAGGGCCAATGTGACTTATTTGTCCTTTGATGGCAGTGTGGAATAGGAGAAGGGGAGAGAGAGGTCCCTGTCACAGTCCTCTCCGCAGGTAGGAACCTCCCTTCTGATCCGGGTGCTGGAGGAACTCCAGACACACACAGACGATCCTGTCCTTTGCTCAAATTGTGTGACTAAGAGGAGCAGCCTCTGTGGTTTCCTCTTGAAACTTCAATGTTTACCATTGAATAATGTGACAGAGATTCAGCTTCATCACAGATAAGCAGCTCTGTCTATTCAAACTCTTTTGCTGTCATAGGATTTGGGATTGACCATGGAAGCAGTATTGGCAATCTGGATCATATAGATCTCTGGCATTTCAAGAACTGAAATGTTCCTGGGTCTTTTTGCGATCATTTCCTCTAGGCAGTGAAAGAAGAGATGCATTTATTGCGTTCGAAAAACAAAGGACGTATCCTAACTAAAAATCCAGAATAAACATCAGTGATCTTGTAGCACTATAGTGCTCAGATACTTGCAGTGTTTTCCCTCTTCTCCTGTTCAAATGTAAGTAATTTGATTTGCACTGCACTGGGATAACCCTTTTTTTGTATACAACCATGCACTGATGAGAATGACCAGGAAGAGAAAGACCAGCACTTCATCTTCCAATGCTGCACTACCAGGCTAAGACCAAAGATTATGTTTTTATTCTACTTAACGGAACAACTAGCATGCCCTTGTCTGCAGAATGAAAATATCACAGGGTTTCCAGTAATCTGCCTAGAGCTCCGCAATTTAGACAAGCTGTGATATTCTTTCTGGCAGTAGTAGCAGATGACTTCTCTTCAGATACTGTAGGCGTGAGGATATCAACTGCTCAGTTTATGCCAATGTTTGCAGGTAATTATTTGTTCTTTTGGGTGACATGCAAGTAAAACAACAGATAACTGAATCCTCATCAGGCTTGGAAGCAGGTCCCTAAACAACCTCCAAGATCAGGGTTTAAATAAGAGACCTCCAGCAACTGTCCAAGAGATAAGATCAGCTCATGGGTTTCTTACAGGACTGACAAACTTATCGCTCTTCACATGCAAATCACCTGACTGTAGAGATGGGTAGGAGATGACTCATACCCGAGAGAGTTTTTTTTGTCCAAGATGGGAATTAAAGGGTTGGCTTAGAGGTGAGGTGTCTCGTTAGCAAATGTTCAGATTTTGCCAGTGTCGCTTATTTTACCATAAAACATGACAGCCTTGGAGCACGGCTTTGTAGGGCTGCACTCACCCTGGGGTCAAAGTTTTGCCTGCTGCCTGCAGCACAGAGAAGGCTGAATTTCCTGCAAGGTGCATGGGTGCAAGCTGGACCTTGGCAGATGAGGGGAGCTAGCCTGGTCTCCTGATACCCATTTCTGGTCCACATCCCATCGAAAAGGCAGTAGTCTTCTTAAATAGGGCCTGTGAAGGCACCTCTCCATGGAACCCTGCATTTGTGCAAGCTGTCCGTGTGGCTGAGTTGTGCATAGTTGTTTGGACTATGTGGGAAAGTTGGATGCAGGGCAATGCCCTGACCTAGCTAAAAAGCTTCTGACGGTGGAGAGCACTACACCTGGGGGTAGCAGTGGTCACAGTTATTTGACATCTCCAGGTGTATCTGTATGGTGCTGTGTAGAGACACCCTATGATTCTCTTACAACTAGGACTTCAGTGTCTCAGCGTAACAATTTCTTTCTAAACATCCCCCTCCTAGCCAGCTGTAGAGGACTGCCAGAGAGCCATTACACCACAGGTAACATGTAATTGAGAGCTGCACTAGCCTTTTTCAATACATCCAGCTCCTTTCTCAGATATCTGAGAGCAGGCTTCTATCCTGCTGCAGTAGGTGAACTGCTTTTATCATCTGCAGGAGATCAAAGTCATGCAATTAATCCTCTCCCATATGCAGGCTCTGTGCCCTCCCTTCCCTCTTCTCCCAGGAGCTGATGGCGTGAAGGGCTCAGCACAGCTTTCCTTGCCAGACTGGCCCAATGTCAGCTCTGCTGGGATGGTTTGAGGAAGCTGTTTACACAAAACATCAGCGGGTTTTTGATGGCTCTGAAAGATCTGGTAATTAATCCTCAGATGAAAGATACAGTCTAGGAAGACGGCAGAAGAGGCTTACTACACTTG
Source organism: Astur gentilis (assembly GCF_929443795.1). Lineage (NCBI taxonomy): Eukaryota > Metazoa > Chordata > Aves > Accipitriformes > Accipitridae > Astur > Astur gentilis. The sequence continues at coordinate 16,125,111 of NC_064905.1, read as the reverse complement.
CTACATTAATAGCGCTGGAGAACGGGTGGAGCCTTTAAATGCAGTGGGATTCATTTTTATTAATCCTGCCTTGGTCTGTCTCAGGAACAGATAGTCACCTCCAGAAGGGTGTTTCCTGGCTCAGGCTGTGCAATAGGGCAGTCATTTATAAGGGAGAAGATTAAAAGCAGCTGCTTGGTTCTGTTTAGGGCTTTGAAAGTAGCACTTTTGTGTCATTCTAAGAGCCATCTGGATGCAAATAGCAGCCCTCAGGTGGAGGGTTTCAATCCTTAGCCTCCTCACACAGTGTATTCGGAGACTGGGACTTTTGCTGCAGAAGGAAGGTGTGACAAAGGCAGCTGTGTGGGCTGTTTATATTGAATATGTAACATCCTCTGGGCACTTGGAAGCCTCAAAAACAGATGCTGAGTTGGGTCAGTCTTACCTGTAATGAGGTTAATGGTGAAGAGTCCTTGAGGATTTCCAGTCAGGATGTGAAAAGTCAGTTTTCCCTCTGAGCTGGCGTCTGGATCTAAGGCATCAAGCTGAAGGACAGATGTGTTTGGTGGGGAATTCTCCATCACAGAGGCATAGAAGACAGGTCTGGACATCTGAGGTGGGTTGTCATTGGTATCCGTGACTTCAATATAAATTTCAGTCACAGAAGAAAGAGGAATTGTTCCCAGGTCAAGTGCTAGCACTGTCAGCCAGTAGTGAGATGTTCCTTCTCGGTCGAGTGGTCCTATGGTCCGGATGGTGCCTAGAAGAATGACAGAAAGTGTTTGTGAGGGATTTAAGGAACTCAGAACACTTTGTCCTTAATGCCAGACCAGGCATTAAGGTGTCTCTAGTCTGCTTCCTGGTATTTGCTGCAGGTATAAACTCTGGCACCAACCTTGTATGGCAGCAAGATTGTGTGGAAGGTGAGGACTTGCTTGTGCTGAGGGGGATTTGGTACACAAGTGAAAGGGAAGACCTTGGTATTTTGGGGGAGGACAGACACAGATTTTCCATTATTTTAAGAAGACGAACCCTGCTTGCTCCTCCCCAGATACATGCACATTGTACATCCCTGCACAAGCAAGAAAGATTTGAATGCATGGAACTTTGTAAATAGAGATAATATAGAAATGTCCTACTGGGTCAAAAAGGCCAAACACAGCATGTAGTTTAAGCCTTTAAGGTACACCATTAAACTAAGCTGTCATTACCTGTGTCCTTTTCAATGCGGAAGACGGACAGGCCAGTGCCCTCTCGGAGGAAATATTGAACCTCTCCATCTTTCCCCTTATCGATATCTTTTGCTGTGACCATCATCACTGATGTGCCTTCAGGGCTGTTCTCCTGCACCCAGCCTTTGAAGACAAAGGAGGCAAAGCGTGGTGGGTGCAAGTTCTCGTTGACATCAAGGATGTTCACTTCCAGGTGGCAGAGGGAAGAGCGAGAGAAGGGCTTCCCACCGTCACTGACCTGCACGGTTAGATTGTAAGAGTCCTTCTTCTCATAGTCCAGCTCCTTCTCCAACCGGAGTGCCCCAGTCAGCTTATCCACATGAAACATCATCTCCTCGTCATTAATGAGGCTGTACCTCACCTCACCCCCAGAGCCAGCGTCTGGGTCAAAAGCCTCCAGAAACAGCAGAATGGTTCCCACGGGCAGGTCCTCTGGGACCTTCACACTGTTGAGGGCTGGGAGGCATTGCGGGGTGTTGTCATTTACATCTTCCAGAGTCACGATGAGATCCGTAAGGGAGAACAGCTGGTAGCCTGTTTTGGGCTGGTCCCTAGCTTCTATCTTCAGCACGTAGCAAGGCCACAATTCTCTATCCAGGGCACCTGTAACTGTCACTTCTCCAGTGACACTGTTAATAGCAAACTTATCAGTAGGGGTTAGGAGAGAATATTTTACTCTCCCATTGTCATCTGTATCGGCATCTTCTGCTTTAAGTTGAGCTATCGTTGTCCCAGTTGCTACATGTTCTGGTATTGCCACCCAGTAGGCACCTTGTGGGAATTTAGGAGTGTTATCATTGGTATCCAACACATTCACAGCCAAGAGTTTCCAAGATGATTTTTGTGGTGTGCCAAGGTCGTACACAGTAATGTTAAGAATGTAGAAGCTGGTTCGTTCGTGATCTAAAGGAGAAAGGACTTGAAGGAGACCCAGTTCCAGGTCAATGGTAAAGCAACTGTCATCATTTCCATCTGAGATCACATAGACCAATTTTCCATTAAAACCGGTATCAGGATCCATAGCTGAAAGGTCAGCAATAGTTGAGTTGATGGGAACAGTCTCTATGATATCAATAGATCGTGGAAAGCTGTCATCAAACTTTGGAGCATTATGGTTTATAAGGTGCAAGTTCAGAGATGTTTCGTCATCCTGCCCGTGGCCTTGAGACTGAGACTCAATGGAGTGTATGATAGTTTCTGTCAGCTGTTTCAAGACTCCTGTTTCCTCACACTGCATTTTGACGGGAAGACCTTGGCTGACCACGGTGATATTTACAGATGTTGGCAAAGCGTAGTTCTCTCCATCTGTTGCAGTTATTTTCAAAGAGTAGAAAAGTGGCTGTTCAGAAGGAAGATCTCGCAGAGATATTCTAAGGGATATTACTCCAGAGATGGGATTCAGTTCAAAATGCCGTAACTCATTGCCAGACTTGATTTCGTATTTGATATGCTGCAGCTCATCACTGTCGATTGCAGAGACTGTGGCCACAGGGTTCCCAACAGGAAAGTCCCGTGGGATGGTGCCACTGCAGCTTGCCTTCTCAAACACAGGAGCATTGTCATTGACATTGCTCAGCATGAGGGAGACGTACACCTCCGTTTCATGACGGAAGGGTGAGCCCCAATCTGATGCCCACACTCGCAGATGATACCATCTCTGCATCAACTCATAGTCCATTGACTTGGAGGTGGAAATGATGCCAGAATAGGGGTCAATGACAAAGGGAACTGATTTCTGGTTGGCTATGGTGTAGGTGACAAAGCCATTATCTCCTTCATCTTCATCTGTAGCCCTTACTGTTAAGACACTGGTACCAGGAGGAACATTTTCATCAAAGGCCCCACGGTATGAAGACTGACTAAAACTTGGAGCATGATTGTTGCAGTCAGTGATGTCAATGACAACAGTTGTGGATATGTGACTGTTAATGGTTGTAACTTCAAGTTCAAAATGAGACTGCTCGTGGAAGTCCATTGCTCTGACTGTAGTTATCAGTCCAGTGTGAGGATTGATTTTAAAGCTTGTGCTGTCAGGAGTAGGTCTCAAAATGTATTTAAGATTTGGGAAGACTGGCGTGACCTTCACCATAACAACTTGGCTTCCAGCTGGGGAAAATTCACTGAGCTGGACCCGGTACACTTCTTTCTCAAACCTGGCAGAGACATACTTGGAGGGAGGTATATGGATAACTCTAATAGGAGAGAACAGTGGTGGCTTGCTCTTGTCCTTGGCTTGCAGACTGAGGTTGAAACCGAATGGGTAAAGTAGCCAGTTGATCTCTTTGGTTGACACAATCATGAACTCAGTGCTCCCAAAGTAGGATTTGATGGCTTTGAAATGTCTTCCCGGATCTCCATCCACAAAGTCAACCGAATCTATCCCTGCTTCTGAGTCACCACTTTCTACAGACAGAGTTGCATAGAGAAAGTCTTCAGCTGAGTCAGGTGGTGTCACCTTCACCGAGGAGATAGCTGGGGGTTTCCTGGCAGATGGCTCCACTTGGATCATGAGACTAGCCAAGTTCCCAAAGCCGTTCCCCTCCATGATCTTTCTCATTCTGTCCACAGCCAAAACCTGCAGGTGGTGCCTGCCTCGATGGGTGCTGTTTAGCCTACCGGTGGTCATAACTGCTCCCGTGGTGGGGTGGACGGTGAATAGGTCAGACTTGGTGTTGAGGGCGTAGTAGAACTCGGCATTCTGGCCAGCATCAGCGTCAGTGGCACTGAGTGTGCTGACCACCGTTTTCAGAGGAGTGTCTTCTCTGATGGACACTTTGTAGGAGGGGGGTGAAAAGAGAGGTTTCAAGTCATTTCTGTCCAGAATGTGGATCAAGACTTTGGCCCAGGCTTCATAGGCAAAGGTGCTCTCTGTGGCCTTGATTATTAACATATAACTGTCTTTGACCTCCCGGTTTAAAAGTGCTGTGTTGCTGCTCCTGGTTCTTATTCTCAAGAAACAGAAATCCCCGATCACGTGCTCCTCTGTTTTAAAGAGACCAGTGTTGTCTCCAGAGGCTATTCTGTATCTGATGTCCCATTCGGGGTCTGTCTTGTAAATACCCATTTTGACATAGCTCTCCACATAGGTCTTGGGGGCTGAATTCTCATAGATGGTGGCATTGTAGAAGAAGTGGGTGAAGTGCAGAGGGGAAGTGTTGCCTTTCTCACAGCTCGCCTTGTGAACCACACAGTGCATCAGGAAAACAGCAAAACTCAGGAAATACCTCCTGACAGTGACTTCCATGGTGTGGTGTCTCCTTGGGTCCTGCAGGTGTCAAAGGAAGAACACTGGTAATTTTTATTAAGGCCCGTGTGTTAGACAAAAAGTCCCCATGTGTTAGAGAAAAAGTCCCCATGGGCTCAGCCTCACCTCCATGCTCTCTCTACCCTGACCTTTGCTGCTGTGGTTGTTAGCTCAGCTCTTCTTCCCTCTCTCCCAGTGAGAGACCTGCCCTCCCACATCCCCATGCTGTCTCAGATCCATTCAGATTGTCTCCTTCAGTTTTTGCCCTTGTAGAGGCCAAAATGTGAAAAGCCATACAAAACACTCTGATCAGGCTGGCTTCCTGTTCTGTGAACGATCTCTCCCTCCCTTCATTCTGCCTTCTCCCTAGTCAAACAGCATATTAGAACTCTCCACCCCCAATCCAAACCTCACTTCTGTTTTGTTTCACCATCCTCCCTTCTCCGTCTTAACTTCTCTCTCCATACAAGTTCTTGCAAAGTATTTTCAGGAGTCGATATACGAACTGTGATTTGATGTCTCTCCCCTTGGCTTGTCTTCCCTTTCCTCTCCCCCTGCCACAGCAGTCTGTTCTCCTTCCCCAGCAGGGCTGCCCTGCTACGTTGTGCAAATTCCTTCCGAATGGCCAGCTCTACAATGTGGCCTTTTTGACAGCTTTAGCTCAGGTCCTAGTCAAGATGTATCTCAGTTACTGCAAAGTTCTTCTAATTCACAGGTCTGGCCCTGGCTGCCTCCTCTGTGTTGCTTGAGAGGGCAGATTTCTAGCAAGACACTTTGACCATGTCACCCTCAGCCATTGAGTGATCTCTCTGGTTCCTCCCGTCTCACGGCAAAGCCCCAGGGTCAGGATTCCTGCGGAGGATCTGCCATCCATGACCACCTGCCATCAACTTCCTTCTCTAATGACTCCTGAGCATCTGCAGTTCCATGATTTATCTCTGTGAACAAGGTGTATCAAAGAAGGAACTGGATAGCACATACGTGATTAACAAGGATGTAACTTTATTAGTGAGCTTTGCAGAGCTTGGTAAAGGATCAAGGCCTGTTCTTTTCAAAAACTAAGTGCATGCTGCTGTGTGTGCAGTTAGGGGTTGAAACCAGGGATAAGCTAAATATAGATGCATATATTTCCCCTAGATATCCCAGGAGATCTTTATCTAGAACTGTTTCTTCCTCTTTTAAATTTAAATTATATATCAAGTACCTGCCAGTCATTTGGCACATTCCTAATTTAAACAGGGAAGACTTGTTTTTCCAGACACTTTTTCAAGACTCATCTATTTAAAAGCCAGAACTAGTTCAATTTATAAGTCAAGTCAAATGTTAGGAACAAATTATCGGAGTCTAACTAACTATGTGTCATATTCTCTCACTGAGATACCTAATTACCAGTAAATACAAAGCTGTAGATGTCCTAATTCCTTCAAATCCCTTTTTCCTTGGTAAATAGATGCCAACCATCCAGCAATTTCCCTGCTGTGGTCATTACTTTTTGAAACAAGCAGTCTGAAGCTGAAATGAAAGTACAAGAATTTGTAGAGAAATCAACACAATTTGGATTTGACAAAATTCAAACTCACTTTTTTTATGACATCATTTCACTTCCAGGAAATACAACGTGTCCCAAATGCACAGCAAATGAAAGAAAATCTTGGAGGACAGGGCTAGGTGATCCAGAAAGGCAAGTGGTTCCTTCTGAGAAGTTGAAAACCATGTTCTTAAAAGCTCTGCATGTTACTTAACAATGCTTAAGAGTTTTGCAGCATGTAGGGACTTGCCTAGAGCTGCTCCCTTCCAACATTTTCAACTGCTGAACCTGGAAAGAAGATGTATGCACGCTGCGTGCGCGTGTGTCTGCTAGGACTGTGGAGCAGGAAAAGTCACATACAATTCAGAGTAGAATAAGGCAGCAGAATGAAACAGCAACAGAAAACAGTGCTGTTCGTGAACAGGAGAATTAATGAAGCTGATCGCTTTGTATCTGGGCTAATTGACTTTTTAATTGAATTGTACTGAAATGGCAATGTGAACTCAGCTCTTATAAGACATCAGAGAACCCACAAGGCAGAGACGTTATGAACTCCACAACCACAAGAAAAGCTGGAGCTAAAGCACATGCCTTCCTGGGCACCAGCAATTCAATATGGGAGGATAACCTTGAGCAAGGAGTGGGTTTTCTGGCGTTTAACAAGATGCAAACTTTCTTCTGAATCTCTCCTGGAATGTTCCTAACCTCACTCTTCCCTGTAGATTTCCTGACACCTAAGAAGGGCTGCACTTACATTGCTGTTTTGCCCTCTGTGGGGGCATTAGCAGGGTTTTACTCCTCTGTCCAGCTAATTATTTTGCAAACGCTGTCATGACCTCGTATTTCTGAGAGCTTTGCTCTCAATTACAAGCTGGGCTGAAAGCAATCAATGGCTTCAGCAGTTATTATGAGGGATGGAGAGTACCTACGCACATGGGGCATGAGACAGAAGCCTCATTTCCTCTGGAAATGATCTGAAACTTTGAAAGGCACAGCCAAAACCTAGGGGGAATTTTCTAGAAGGCATCACTATCAACTTGTGACGTCTAACAGTTTCTCTTTGTGGCAGGACCCATGCCCAAAGCCCCAACATTAGTACGGAGAGCCCGTCGTGTCCCCTGACAGCAACTGCATGTGCTCTGAGACGCCCTATTTCATCACCTTTATTACTGCATGTGCATCTGCTTGGACAATTTCTGTACCTATCCTGCTGGGAAATCCTATCATTGTTTGAACAATTCCACACGAGCCCATGTTTGTCCTCTCTTATTTCATCCTTTGGTAAAAGAATGACATGGAGAGGGTTGGTGACACTAATGTCCTTTAAGAGTTGGCCTATTCCAGTTGTGTCTCCTGAGGGTCCCAGGAGAGCTCAGAGCTTCCCAACCCGGGATGGGAAACCATCACCTACTACGTGTAGCCTGTTGTTTCTTCTTTAGTAGGTTGCACTGGGAAACAATGACACACTGGCTATCTTGTTTCTCTTTCTCCAGCATGGTGTTCATGTAATTTGAAGAGCAGTAGATCTCCCAGGAGGTAACTGTGCAGCCCCTGCTCTGTCTCCTGCTTCTGGGATCATTTACACCATATTCACAACGCAAAATCATCCAGAAGTGGGACTGGGACATTTCCAAAGGTCATGGTGAAGCCCAAAAGAAAAAATGGGGCACAGTGCTCTGAACAGAGGGCAAATCTGGTTCACTACAGCCTTGGCTCAGCTCCAGGGAAAGTCCCGTTGGAACCACCCCTGGAAGGTGTCAGTAATGAACTAGCAGAAACGAGGTGGGTTTCTATGGCTCCTGTACTGTGGGTGGGAAAGCTGTGTATAATGTGAAAACAGCATAAAACCAGTTTACTAGCCCTTAAAATCCCAGATGGAGGTGACTGCCAAGGAGGGGCAGTGCTGCCAAGCTCAAGGGTCCTTGCAATTGAGTTCAAGGATCTCAATGTTGAAACGGGGTGAAATCAACTGCACCTGAGAGAGATTTTTTGTGTTGATTAGGAGAAACATTTTTGCTGGTTTTCTGAGCTGTGCTACCCCGTCTCCTTGTGCTGACAGTATTTAGTGCGTGAAGCATGGGACCTGTAGCAAGGGCCATACCTACTTCAGGGCTGCCAGATCAGCTGCAAGCATTAAACACCTAAACACCCTCACCTGCTTCTGGTCCCTCATCATCATGCTATCAGTTATTTCTACTCCTGAAAGCTCTCTGCTTCTCTCCTTCATGGCTCCCCTAGGCATAGATGCCCTTCTAGAGCTGGTTGCACATGGGGAGGCAGATGTGTTGGAGAAAGCCCATCAGTGGGATGGAGCCAGGAAGGTAAGGCATGCTCCCGACTGAGGGAAATACCAGGGCATCATTATCTGGTGATTCAGCCTCCTCCCCTAATCACCAGGCGAGGATCAGAGAGCCTGGAGGGGCTTCGCCCTCAGCCCTGTAGATGCAAGCTCCCCACAGAGCAAGTAAACACACTGTGTATCTCTAATCAGAGCCTAAGCGTGCGTCTAAATTTAACATCCAAATTGTGATCCTCTGTCAAAGACATGCCCAAATCTGTTGGTTTGAAATGAAGGAACAAACACAGCACCGAGGTTCAAAGTGTGTGCGTGGGGAGGCTGTGGAGATGGGTGATTTGGGGGGATTGGTGCAGGGCACAGCTACTCTGGCCGCCTAGGGCGAGAGGCTGTGGAATGGCCCAGGGGGGTCTTTTGGGGGTCCTCCCGGGGGTCTCCCGCAATGTGCGGGCTGCTGTGTTTGTTGGTCATATCGCAGAAAAGTATGTCAGCCTGCCACAGAGTAGGTGTGGCCCCAGCCCCACCTTTTGATTCCCTTCAAGAGGAGCATTTAAAAGCAATAAAAACCCAAAACACAAAACAAGGCAAGTGCTGAGTGCATCAAGAGCAGCATTCCCCTTGCTAGCTGCGGCAGGGGCTTGGCCCAAAGTTTTGAGATCAGAAGATAAGGGAAAAATCATAATTTTCATGGGAGAATAAGGACAACTCTTCCCTTATTGCTTTTTTGTGAGCACACATCCCAAACCTTCTTCCTCTTTCTTTCTCTCTTGCTCCCGCCTTCTGTTCTCTCTCTTTCTTTTTCTTCACTACAAGAAACAGTCGTGTGTGTCCCCGGATAGGTACCCATCAAAACCATCCCCAAGCACATTAATGCCTTTGTTGGAGGCTACAAGCACTAGGAGCTGGGTAGGAGAAGGGAGATGTGCTTGGTTGTTTGAATAATCAATGATGGGGCAGTTTAATGGTGGGTCTGAATTTCAATGGTCACTGGGGAATAGAGACAGAGAGCAAAGGAAGTAAATCTTATAAGATGGTGGGTGCGAGGCTTTGGGAAAGTGGATAGGAGTTGGGACTCTGTCGTCTTCTGGCTCGGGTGGTAGCTGAGCAGAAGGGGTTCAGCTACAGTTGGGGCAACATCCTTACAGCTGCCTGCCAAATAGGATCAACCAGAAAGCAGTCCCTGGGTATTTAATGTTGGGAAGTCACAGATTAAAAAGTGCGCTTCTTGTACAGGTGTTGAGCCGTGTCTGTGAGATGTTTTGATTCCCAGTACTGAAATAATGCATGTACACCCTGTGCGGGGGCTGGGCTGCTTGGTTAATGTTTGCCCTCTCCTCTGCTGCAGCAGTGCTGATGGGAATTAGATCCTTTTCCATTTGGTGCTTTGCTTAGTTTTGGCAAGTTCCCTGCCAGTTGCTCACAAAGCAGGGCCTGTGGGGCTTGAATTCTGTGGGGAGATGGGTGTTTTTTGAACTGTTTTTTTGGACTTTGAAAAAACAAACAAACCCATCCCTTCCCAAGCCATGACACAGAGCGGTTCCCATGATCTTGTCAGCGTTTGTCTGAATGGGATGCTGAATCCAGGCTAGCGGCTGGCACTGTCCTTGGAGGTCCTGCTCCTGCCTTCGGTTGTGCAGTTTCTGCTTGGTTTTGCAGTGAAGCAGAAGTAATACATCCTGGAGGTACTACACAAAGCCAGAAAACTAATGAAAAGAGCCCCTGAAGTTACGGTGTTTCCTTCCTCAATGTATCTCGGGGTTTTCCAGTGCCTGTGGATGGTTTTCTCAGAGCTGATGTTTGCAGAACTGTGTTTTGCACCAGCCTGCTTGGGGGCTGCGTTAGTGTGGGTACGGCTTTTTGCTAGACTTGCAGATTCCACCAGGGCGCAGTTGGGCTGCTCCTTCCCCATCTTGACTTGCCAATCTCCGAATGGCTTGGATAGACCTTTGGAAATTGTTTCCAGATTGCTAGACAGCCTGGAGCAAGGAGGCTTATCCCTTAAAACCTGGTGCCTTTTACAACCGAGGTCTGCCCTTGCTTGGAATGACCTGTGAAACGCTGCTCCTGTTGCACAGTGAGTGGCCCATGGGCAGGGCCCAGACCCATGCCGTAACAATTTCATGGTTCAGCCCCGTTCCTGGTGGTAAAATCGTTGTGTGCTGATGGGGTGGGCTGTACCGGGGGCTTCTCAGTGCAGAGCCATGGAAAGCCATGGGAGTAAGGAGTGTCACGCTGGCGTGTGGAGTAGTGACTCTTGCTTGGACTGCCCAGCATGGCGGGGGTCACACACACATCCCAGAGCAGAACGAATACTGTCCTACGAGCACCATGGAGATGCTTCTCCCATCATCTGCTAGCTGGGCCAGACAGGTGCTTTAACCCTGGGGAGTTTGTGTTCCCTGGGGACCTTGAACCGGCAGCCTCTAAGGGGTGTTGGAGAAACAGAGACTCTCTTGAAGGAGTTTTGGGGAAGCCTGTGAGTCATTGACTTGTGTGGGGCAATTTGGGCCCCAGGTTGGTAGACCTGGCATGATGCTGGGACACCCATTTTGTCTAGTCAGGTTGCCTTCCTGCAGGAGTTGGTAAAAAATGCTTTGTTCTGAGACAGCACTGCATTCCCTGGGTCTAGTCTGCTGCAGCCAGTGGACCTGCAAGGGGTCCTGCTAGGACCACTGTTCAGGGCTGACAGCAGGAGTGTGGTAGGATGCTGTCCCTGGAGTGGTGAAGGCAGATGTGCAAGACATAGTCTTGCACAGGAAAGCAGGATGGTCTTCCTCATGGGAAGGGTGGCTGGGAAGTGTTTAGTTACGCTGATGTCCAACTGCACCATCCCCATACAGCTGAATGCTTTTGCCACCTTTGTCACCGTGCCAGTTGTTCACAAGTTGGATATTCGGATCCAGACTGGCTCTAAAGGCACCTTCCTCCATGACATCTTGCTGTGGCATCCCCCAGCCAGCTGCTCACCTCCTTCCCCCTCCGATATCTTGCCCATTGCCCCATCCTCGTGGCTTTGACTGTGCCCTGCTGCTCTACCTGCTACCCTGGTTTGCTCCTCCACCGGAGCAAGCAGGCGCTATGTGTCTTTGCCTCCAAGCCGTTCTCTGCCCATGAGCAAGGCATCACCTTGTACATGAAGCTGAAGGCTTTCTCTTGTCACCTTTCCACCTGTGATATGCATTTCTGTCCAGTGCTCTGTGAGGAAGCCAGGGAGAGCCTGATTTTGTACTGCTGCCAACACTTAAGCCTGGCTCAGATATGTCACATAGCTGAGGTTTCTCTGTCATTGTTGTAAGCCTCCAGGAGCTCGTCTGTAAGGCACAGAACTTGAACAGGCTTGAACTCCCTCTAGAGTTATAAGGGTCAGTGATCTTTATCTGTCTTGGCGTTACAACATCATTCTAGAGCAAGAGTTAATCACACAGCTCCAGAGCTGTGGAGCCCTCAGTGGGGGTCTGGGGTCACTGGAAGAGGTCTAAGGGGTGAGAGAGCCTTGCAGTGCCAACTGCCTTGCTGCTGGCTCCTGTCCCAGAGAAAGCATGATATCAGGGAGGTTGACTTGCTTGTGCCAAGGACAGGGGGAAGCATCCTTATACATTATTCCTAACGCCCTTCCTCTGCTCTCCCATGAAACGATCAGCTGCTTTTCCCTCCTCACCGATCGCTTCCTGCTCTCCCCAGTTATTGGCAGCAGGGGGGTAAATCCTGCTCATGGTCCAGAAGCTTCCATTGCACAGGTAATCAGGGAGGTGTTGGGGGGTGCTGACTACCTCCTTGGCCAAGGATGGCAGCTAGGACAGCCAGGAGACAGGGAAGAAACAGCAGATCCCGCTGGTGGCTCTGAAGGGAATGGGATACCTGTTGCCTGTGAAAAGAAACAGCCCTGGGGGCTGGAGACGGGCAGTGCCAGTGGGAAGGAGACTCGGTGGGAGCTGCTCACCAGGGAGGGTGTGAGGGGCCCAGGGGCTGGGCACCGCGGTGCAACAGCCCAAACGTGTTGGCACAAGAGCCAGCTGCAGCGTGCCAGGTACTCACGTGAGCATGCCCCAACTCTGCTACTTGCCAGGACTGTGCACCTCTCTCTCTGGGATTCAGCTCCCGTGGAGGCTGTTAGTGCCAAGGGCCACATACCTTGGTCACTGCAAACTAGCCAGCCGAGCAGGCGTGCCGTGGCCATCAGCACAGGCTGTGAGAGCCCACAAGGGATCCAGGGCTCTTTCCTGATTGCTTTCTCCTGCCAAAACTCATACTGAGCCTTGCACATTTTCCTCATGCTTGGGATGCAAATTATCTTGCACTGATAATCATTCCCCTGTCTGCAGACTGCTGAGGGAAGCTGGTGCGTGGGGGACCACATTGTCAGTCCTCCCTGTTACCTTTTGGATCTACTGGCCAGTTTCAGCCAAATTTAACCAGATAGGTAAAGACTTGAAAGGAGTTAGGTTTGCACAAGCTTGTGAAAAGCAGCAGGAGAGAGAAGAGAAATCCAAATTAGGACTCCCAGCTGGAAGAAAAGGCTCTAATGTGAGCCCAACCCGATTATTAGACATCAGAGAATCCACACAAGAGAGACCGCCCCAGGCAACCAAGCTTCATGAATTCTGCTGCTCCCAAAACAGCTGTTTATTTAGGTGCTGCAAAGCCTGTGAGATCCCTTCTGGGATCCCAGCACACAAATCCCATCTGACCCACCAGAGCTGGGAATCCAGACTGGGCTCAGCTCCCACCCCAGCCTGGAGAGAAGAGCCGCTCTGCCCAGTGTTTGAAGGGGCTCTAACCCTGAGCTGTCTGTCCCTGCAAGTCCTCATCCTCACCTTAACTCAACCTGGATGCTTGCAACAAGGACATTGGCTACATCACCTGAGTGCCGGTAGTCCTCTGATACCCTTTCTGCAATTCCCTGTGGGGAACATACATGTTAGCCTACGATCGGTAAAATTTGTTGGGAAGGAGTCGAAGAGCATCTTGGCATGAAGAGCTGGGTGAGGGACTGTGTGCCCCACTGGATGCAGGTGAGGAGCCCTGGTGCTCAGCAGGATGTGGACCGCTCGATTTCTCTCTGCCCTGCAGAGCAGCCCTGGCCACTATGCCTCCTCCCTCACCTTTTTCTCTCCTAGCAAGCAATTCTCATTCACCCGCAGACCCGTCCCTGCACTGAGACGAAGATCTTCTCATTCCCTTGCCCAGCACCCTGCTGGTCTTTCCCTTCTGGTGCCTGAAGGTGAGCACGGAGAGCAGCTTTCCGCTCTGCCTGCAGCCTCTCTCACTCTGTTGCCATCTGTCTGCCTTGCGCTGCTCCTGCCCATCCCTCTCCCGTGTTCAGAGGCAGCGTAAGGACACAGAGGACAGAGAATGAATGAGATGATCAGTGCACGATCCTTCCTCGTAAAAGGATGCCTGACCAGCATGCCAATAGCTGTGCCACAGAAATTCCCTGCAGCAGACATTTATTGAATGCAAAGAGATACCTGCAAGCTGATAGAAAACCTTCAGCTCCCACATCTGCCTGCTCTCGGGAAACCTGCCTACGGCAGCCGACCTCCTCTGCTGTATCCACGGTGCCATACAAGCTGATGCAAAGCTAGCCCCTGGCCTGGGGAGCTCAGGGTTTCACAGGAGAAAAGATTAACCCCTGAGACAGGCATGTTTGCCCAGGCTGGTCTCATTGCCACAGCGTGTCCTGGTGTCCTTGTCAGCTCTCATTACACTCCCAGCACAAGGTGCTACCTCCCACTCCGGACTGTCTGCTGGAAACGCATTTCTGAAAGCTCTCGCCATCGCAACGACTCTGCGGAGCGGGCAGTGGTGCACAGACACTGCTTGCAGCACCTGCGACAACCAGATACCAGGCTGGGCACACAGTGTCCCTGTCAACCTGAGCCATATGGAGTATCTATTCATGGCATAACCAGCGTAGCCCAGGCTGCCTGAGTCACAGCATCTATCCAAGGTACAACCCGCTCAGTCCAAAGTAGTGCCACAACACAAGAACATCAAAATAACCCTGCTTGGCCATCTCTCTCCCAAAATGGCCAGTTTTGATTGCTTAGTGGAGGAGCAGAAGAAACAAGGCACATGTAACATGTTCCTTCTCCCAATTTCCAGCATCAGTGCAAGTACACTGCTGTTCTTGGGCTGTTGCATTTAACAACCGCCACTGGAGCTATCCATCCCAAATGGATCGAAACCTTGTTTGAAGCCAAGTACACTTTTGGCCTCTGCAATATCCTGTGGCAATGTGTTCCAGAATTTAATTATGCCCTCTGTGTGGAAAAAAAAAACCAAAACCAACCAACACAACCCTACTTCCTTTGGTTTGTTTCGAACCTGCTGCTTGTTCATTTCTAAGCTACAAACCTTCCTAACAGCCCTTGCAGCCTGCCCCTCCCTGGAGCTCCTTCTTCCAAGAATTAGGAAAGAAAGTTTCTTTGCTAATAAACCAGTACCTGCCCCATTGCCAAGGAAAAAAGTGTGGTTGAGAGAAAAATTGCTTGCTCAGCAAATCAGCTTGCTAATAGACAATGAAGCATCAGTGTTGCCAACGCAGTTGAAAAAGAGAAAAAAAAAAAAAAAGTCTGAGGGTATTTAATCCTCTTATGCTTGCACATGATACAGAAGAAAGCCCACTACTGCTTGAGGTGCAGCTGCACTTGCATACTCCACACGTGGCAAAAAAACAAAGCGAGGTACGCGGAGCAGGGAATGCCATTTCTGTAGCACGGAGGTAGCTGGAACGATCCTCTAGGACTTGCCTTGGAGCAGTTGGCAGGAGCGTAGGATGCAAAATGCATTAGTTTCTAACAGATGTTTGATTCCAGGTGTTACACCTCCTTTGAACTCTCCCTTCGTACATGAATGATGCTTGTTTGTTTGGAGGGCTGGGAGATGCACCGGTTTCTGAGAGCATTAGGATTGGAAATACATTCATGGCGCAAGCTGTAGCTAAGGGAAAAGCTCGGGAGAGAAGCAGATCCTGCTGTGCTCTCCCCTCCGCGGGCAGGGTAGTTGGGCTCACTTTTGCAATGTTATGGAGCACATTAAAGCGGGAGAAGCAGGGAGGCTGAAGCCCCTGGCTGGGTTAGAAACCTCTTGCCTGCTCAGTCCCTCAGGAACCCCAGTCGCTTATCAGACAGGCGGATGTCCCTGAACTGTTCCTGATAAGGTGAGGTGTGCTGTGTATTAGACGATGATAAGGGTGCACAATACCAAGCCAGGTGATTTTGCCTCCCCGAATACCAAGACAGCCCAGCCTTCCTCAGGAGCCCGACACAGACTGTTTGCTTTGTGTCCTGAGGCTCTGATAACCTTCCAGGTCTCTCTAGCTGACAACCTGGAGAGCCGTGGCAGCTCCCTACGTATCCCATGCCCACTCTTTGCTCCCCTGAGTCCGGGGCAGAGGATCCAGGGTAGCCAGGGCGAAGCAGGAGCCCGTCGGCCGCAGCCCTGCCTGCCCCGGCAAAGCTCCGGCCACCGCTCAAATGGAGTTTCCACGGTCCTGGAGACTCTCGGCCCTTTGCAGCAGCAAACCCAAGCAAGCACCAGCTTTTTTAAAGAGTTTTGTCCAAAGCAACCCCTGTTGTGTGACAACTGATCTTTGCCCCTCTGGAGTGCTGCACTCCACCAAGTCTGCCTTTAATTCCCCCGGGAGGCTGATTAGCTGATAACTGCTGTTTGGAAGGGCCCCATTTGCTCCAAGTGCCCAGGCCTCCCTCCTTGTATTTTCACCTCTTTTCTCAGCGCCGAACACGTACATGGGAAATAATTCCTGCGCGCCCTGAACTGGGACTGGATTTGCTCTGGGATTTCATCTTATTTTGCCATCAGACACCTGACAGTGAACAAAGTTGCACTGATGCAAACACGCACGAGTTTACACACGCGGTCTTGTGCAAAGCGGGGACAGTGGCTTTTGCTTCGGTTCCCCGGCTCTGCTGCCTGTCACGGAGGGGACCAGGGCAGGCAAGGAGCTCTTGCCTGGCCGTACAGGGAGAGAGAGCTGGGAAACACCAGCGCCGTGCCTACGCTTAGAGATCACCAAAGCACAGCTGAGTTCAAGGTGACAATGGAAGCGGCTTAATGGGGAACACGGAGACAGAGCTTGGAGCGGTACCGCATCACTCCGGTTAGTGGGGTTGTATACGGCCAACTACTGAGCCTGCAGCTGGACGCCATCGCTGCTCCTGCAGCAGCACATCCATTTACTCCAGCACAAGCACGCTCCCTGCAGAAATCCTGCCCTGTTCGGACACCTGGAGCCCTTCTCTGTTCAGTCCTTCCTCGCCTGCCTTGCTCAGCAGTGTGGCTTTCCCGTTTGCTACCTGGAGCCCACCTGCTTGCACTGGCTGTAACATGCTGAAGTTTTCCAGCTAAGACCAGATGCAAACTCTGTGCAAATGCAGCTGAAGCTTTTCCTGGCTCCTTCCATAAGCCCCCATGCTAGGGCTGCCAAAGGGAAGGAAAAGATGAAAGGCTCTCCCTTTGCATCCCAAAGCCCTATCTTTAGGATAAGGCTGTTTCCAGCAAAAGTTACTCGCATGCAAAAGCAGTTTCATGACTAAAGCAGTTTCATGACTAAATCTCTGCATCCTCCATGCCTTCTTCCATCCATGCTGTACAGACTGCTCCCTGAGTCATTTCAACTTCCCACACCGGCAAGCAGCGTGCCTTACCTGTTGCAACAGGAGAGAGACCTCTCCTGAAGTTTACTGCCTCTCCGCTCTCGCCGCTGAAAATCCTCTCCCGCAGCAGCACCTTGCTGGCTGCCGGGGATCCATGGTGCTTGCAAATCAGAGGCGAGGGCTCAGAGAAATTCCTGCAAGGAGCGATTTTGCTGGCTGAAACTCCGGCAGCACAGGTTGAGAGCAGCGAGGGAGAAAGTTGCAGGAGGTGGAACTCCCTCGCTGAAGAGCCAGCCCTTCCGTGACGGACTGGAGGAGGAGGAAGAGGAGAGGCATCGCCTGCTCCCTCGCTGGAGAAGTGAACTTGTGTGTGTGTGTGTATGTCAGAGCTGGGCAAGGACCCAAGCCTTAGAGCCAAATAATTGCAGAGCTTTTTACTGTTAGATTAACTAGTATTGCCATGAAATCCAGGACCTCAACTGCAAGGAGGGGGTGGGGGGGGGGGTGTGTGGAATATGTCAGGTAAATCCCTCCAACACACCTGAAAACCCAAAGACTGTTTTTAACTAGCTGCCAGGTGGGTGTTGCAAGGAGGGATGGGGAGAAGGGGGTGGGGGAAACCTGAATCTGCCCTCAGAGCAGCTGCGTGTGGAGAGACACTTTGAAGGTTGTTGTTGTTTGTGTTGGGGGAGCCCCCAGAAACCCCAGCTGCCGCCAATAAGCCCCAGGGTGCTCGGCGCTGTACAGGCAGAGGATGAAAAGGTGGTCCCTGTCCTGAAAAGGTGGTCCCTGTCCTGAAAAGGCAGGAGGAAAGAGAGGGAAGTAGCGAGGTGAGATGGCAGCACAGGGAGACCAAACATTGTACCAGAGCTTGGGGGGATTTTTCTTGGCAAAGGAAGAGCATCCCAGCTCTGCGGGTGTCGTTGGGGGCTGGACGGAGGGGAAGGGACACAACTCCTTCTGTGGGTGTTCCTTATCACGTTGGCTAGAATACGGGCAGTTGGTGGGTAGCTTCAGTCCTCTTTGTCCCAGTCCCCCCTCGCCTCCTTTTCCCCCCCAACCCTCAGTACCCACTTTAGATTGCAGTGGGGTTTGAACAGGCACTGGGGTAGGTCTCAATGTGGGAAATCAATGTTCAGGTTTAGGTGAAGTTTTTCCCCCCATGGGGCATTTTTGCAGAGGAAATGACCAGAAGGCTTTCTGTACAGTTTTAGGAAAACAAAACCAAGTAAAGAATATGAAAACTGGACAATTTTAACTTTAAACAGCCTGAATAGGTGCCTAACTGCTCCTTTTGAGGCTCCATGCAGGGACAATGATGGAAGCAAGCACAGGAGCAGGCAGAGGAGAGAGACAGACCCCACTAGCATCCCGTTTGAGGAGGAGTGGTTGGTGCAAACTTGCACCTTACTAGTCACCAGCAAATCCTCCAGGACAGCAGGTGGTGAATCCTCCAGCCACACATACAGCTTCAACTGGAACTTCTCTCGGACTGGACACTCTCAAATTAAATCACAGGACACCAATTCCTGGGAAAATCCATCTGATTTCATGGTGCAAATCCAAAAACTTGTGAGGAGGTTGACGCATGATATATTAGACTATTTGGGGTTGTTGTTGGAGGGCAGTGACAGCAATCTGGTAAATTCACCAGAAAATGCAGTTTTGATGGAATCAGAATTGTTCAGCATTTTAGATTAAAATTAGTGAACAGCTCATACCAAGAACGAGAGAGGAAATTTGCACAGCATGGTGAGACTGAGTGATCTCCCTGGGGTCACCCTGGGACAGTGCTGGCTTGAGAACTGATCTGCTAGCTTTTGTGCTACTAATGTTCTTATTGGGTGCTCTCCTCACAGCATCTTAACTCCACTTGGAAAATGACTTTGATTTCAAGCTCATCATGATCTTTCAGAAGTTGTTTGAGCGGAATGAGAAGGGGGCATAAATCCAGTTAGATTTACATGTGCAGCTTGTCCATTTTTCCAGCTGTTTTAGTCAGATGCCTTGGAACTTGCAGGGAAGTTTTGAGGAATATAAAAGTGATAGTAGAAGTAATAGTACCTTGAACTTGCAAATCAGCTCCTCTTCTTTAAGATGTCTCATGAGAGGAGGCCAGGTGACCAGTCAGTAATGGCAATGGGAGGCGCATTTGGGAGGAATGAAAAGAAAAGTTCCTTCACGCAGCTGTGTCTCTCGCAGCCATGGAAGGCGAGAAAATCAGGTATTGGTGGCTGGATTTCAATGGGGCTGAGGCAGGACTCAGAACAATACTTGTATTATACTTAGACATACCAAGCTACAAGTGAGCAAACCTCTGGCTTCAGGGCATCAGCTGATTGCTACAAGAACCAGCATTTCCCTGTGTTTGGAGCCTTTCAGAACTGGCCAGGTGCCTTGTTCCTTTTGCCTGCATCTGGAGCAGCGGGTAACCCTGGAAACATTGGACATGGGGATTTGGTGTCATCTAATGTGGCAAGGCATGAACACCCAGCTAGCGAGGCTAGCAGTGCTGATCTTCAGCAAGGCAAGACTATCATGCCACCCGCAAGACAGCTCTCCTTTTAGCACTGTCTCACTGCTCTTCCAGGTGATCACAGAGGCACTCTTTCAGTCCCTTTTCTCTGCCGTGCTTTGCTGATGAAATGCTGTTTGAGGAAGCTGCTTCTCCTGGAAGAGCCATGTATCAGGCAGACCCTCCAGAAAGCTTGGGCATAAGATAGGGATGGTTATTATCTGATCCTCTTACAATACATGTACAAATGCCCAGTGAGCACAAAAGCTACTGACGGCTCCACCGCGTTGCCAGCAGGTTGGTGACACCAGGTCTTCCTTTCCACAGCAGTGGCAGAGCATGGTACCAGTCTTGTTGGCTGCAGGGGGCTGCAGGCGACTGTTTCAGTTCTCAGAGAAGACTTTACTCCCTGGATATGGAGCAGAGAAACATCATGTTAGCCAAACAGGTGTAGCTGGAGAAAAAAGACAAGCTTTTTGGGTACACAAGTGAAGGAGGACTTGATTGTCCGAAAGTTGGTTCATTTTTCCAAATGTACTGGATGGTTTAATAAGAAATATTGCCTTTCCTAATTAAATCACGGCACTGGGGTGAGCAGTGCTTTAGCTATGGAGAAGAGACCCTCAAATCCTCAGATTATAGTTGGTTAGGACACTAAGGTCGTAGAAGATGGACTCTTGCCTTCCTTACAAGGGCAAACAGGAGCTCTTAGGGCTCACTTGGATTGGTTACTACCCCAGTGATCCAGGAAGGGAAAGAAGCACAGGAGAACTTCTCCTGAGGTCCAGCTGTTAATTATCTATCAGTGGTGGGTGAGAGCCTGGGACTGGTGAAAACGGTCTGGATCTGCCTTCTCAGCTCTCCTACTCAACTTGAAATCAGGCTGGGTTGGGAAGAAAAGTGTTGTGTTTGTCCCAGGGAGCAACTCCTGCTTCTGCAGTAAGGGGTGGGTTGCAGAATTACCTGTGGTTGCAAGCAGAGAGGATTGGCCTGGCTGGGTGAGCTGCGCCAGGAGGAAAGAAAGAAGGAAGACAGAGCCGTGCACGATGCCTGGCTTTGCCCTGAGCAACGCTTCACACCACTCAGTCAATCAAACAAGCCAACAAAAGCTCCATAAGCTGGCGTCAACATTTCATGCCGCCATGTCCCGCTGCCGGGATCTCACCCTGTCGGATGCAACGGGCCCTTTTCCAGGGCACGGGGAATGTCAGAGCTCCATCACTTGGCTGGCAAGGACGCTCCTTTCTCCCTAATCACCCGGAGAGATTTCATTTCCTGGTTCCGCCCAAGATCTCCATTTGATAAAGCCAAGATGTTCTGCTGTGGGTTAGCTGCACGCAAAGAGTTTTGCAGAGAAGCAGCATGTTCGGGCTAGGGTAGGGAAATCACCACGGGCCTCTCTGGACCAACAAGAAACACTTACAGGGGCCTCACTGCCAATGGCTATACCTACTCACTGCCCTGGGGACCAGATCTGCCTGCCTCCCGAACACATGCCTGCAGGCCCATCTTCCAGCTCATCCTCCTAAACACGTGCCCTTCCTGGCCAACACTTGCAACTGGCCCCGCCAGAGCATTGCCTCCACGGATCTGGAGGTCAGGGCAATGCTGCTGAGATGTGGTACTGGGGTGGTTCTTCGAACCCTCCTGCACTCAGAAACGGACGTGGGGGTGCTACCCCCTTTATCATCCCTGCTGAGGGGTTGGCACTCTTTAAGCGAGCTGGCCCAGCTAGGGACTGAAATGCTCCAGCTTTGTGGTGAGGGTGGGCTCCTAACCTTGTGGTGGGCACTTCCTAAGTGGTCCCAGCTCCCAGTGCTCTCCCATGGTGCCTGACCTGATTTATCAGGTCACCTCCAAATCTACAGCAAATGTCTGCTCGCTGCTGTGCTGGGAGCTGACGGTCCCCAGGCAGAGCCAAGCCAGACTGAGAGCTACCTCCCTCAGGGAGAAACAACTTCTGTTTCCCCTTTGCAAAAAAGAGAGCCGGTCCATGGGTCTGGCCTTTGAGCCTCAGCATCTGCTATGCTGAAATGCTCTGTGGGTATGTTTGCACGGGAGCGTGCAGGGACTTGCACGGGAAGGGGCGATTATCTGCCTGGAACAACAGCAGCATTTTCCCCAACAAGCGGGAGCGTGTGCTGGGGGAGGGGAGGATCCAGCCTTGTGCAGGAATCAGCTCCCTGTGCTTGTGTGTGCACCGCAACCTCGTTGACCAGCGCTGATAATAATCCTCCGTGAAGCTGCTCAGATGAGTCAGGATGGTTCCCGTGGAGCTACAAACCACCGTGCAGCTCCCAGCCGGGCAGAACACGTGGGTGAGCAAGGCAGGTGCTGTCTGCAGAGAGGGACAGGCAGGTTGCATCTCACTCTTCTTCTTCTTCTGTGCCAGGGGGAACAGGGTGGATCCTTCTCTCCCTTTGCATGGGACCAAAGGCCCTGAACCGCATCTCTTTGTGCAAAACCGATTCTCACTCTGAGAATCACCCTTTTTACCCAATACAAATTTGAACTGGGATTTCCATAGAGCAGCTCCGTGTTATTGTGGCCTGAGGTCCAAGAGGAGTCCATTGATGGGTGGGTTTGACTCGGGCCACCCATCATACTTAGTTTTGGGGATAGAGGCTGGTGCAATGCAAACCACTCCTTCTGGTCTCCCCGGCATCCAGTGCAGGCTCCACTAAGACATCTTTGGCTTTTGAGGCTGAATGCTGGGTAGTCCCTGCCCTTACAGGCACAGGAGGGCATCACCACAGAGCTCGTGCTGGAATTGGGCCCCCCACTCTCTATGGTGTAGCACAAGGCTATTGTGTGAGACAGATCAAACACAATGGCTTGCTAAGAGTGAAGGACACGAGGTTGTCGGCAATGTTGGACCAGAATCAAAGTCTCTGCGGGCCCTTTGTGGGGTCATAACCGCTGCTGTGCTGTGCTCCTCTCGTTGGCTTCCCCACCAAGGATGATGCACACAGATTCTTACAGGGTACTGCTGACAGGTCCCTTACCCCTTTAAAAGAGATGAAGTCATCTGCCTCCGAAGCCATCTGGCACCAGGACAGAGTCAGAAGCTCAGCGCAACAGAAGGCTGGGATGTCAGCCCGCAGAGGGGATGTCATCGCTCTACAGACAGATGGGACCCTGATGGGATGGGGCGAGATGCTGAGCAAGACCCCAGGAGAAGGTTCGGTGTTTCAGGAAAGGCGATGAAGACCCGCCGGCAGAGAGTATCGGGGTGTACCACAGCTCCGCTTCCATCGTCCGTGCCGAGCGGAGCCCCGTCGGGAGGCGGGAGCTGCGCGCTGTCCTCCTGGGAGGGCACGGGCTGGACCACTGCTCTCGTCATGGGATGAGCTAGCGAGTCAGCGTGTCTTCTCCTCCCCCTCCATCCGTCTGCACGGAGCAGGCATTAGCTCATCTCAAGCCAATCGGTCTCCACCACGTGCCGGATGACTGATCTCATCGTTGGCTGGGGTGGCGGTGACTGAATCCGGAGCGGCTGTGTGACTGCAGTCTCCGCGGGGCGGCCATCGGGGCAGAGCGGGGAGAGAAGCCACCACATCCCGGTGAGGCATGGGGAAGTGACCTCAAGCAAAACTGCCCACCAGACCTGAGCAGGTGATATCATCACAGCGTGCTGGGGGACGAGGCGAAGTCCTTGCCGGCGTGCCCAGAGGACAGCCTCTCGCTTCCAGCTCTGGCAGGAGGTTTCTCTCTTCAGTTTCTGAGGTAGCATCGCTGGCCTTCCATTCCCAGAGCCTCTTGTATCACGGACTCCTTAACCCTCCTAGCTTAATTAGTTAAGGAGCTGGTGCTCTCCACAGGACTTCACTGGGTCATGCTATGGTCCACCAGGAATGTCCCAGGCTACCATAAGTCTTTCTGAAGTTACTGCACTGGAGCCCCTTCTCCCCACCATGCATGGTGGCTTCCAGTCAAGGCAGGGCCCCAGCAAGTTCTTCCTCGTGACCTGCTCCTCAGGAAGGAGCTGGGGCTGTGGTGGATGGATGAACGCAGACATGCCTTTCCATCATCCTGGCTGAGAAACCAAGCTTCAGCTTGGTGTTTGTGCAGGAGAAAGAGGTTGGTGGGGGTGGCAGTGAAGAAGGGTGGAGGGGAGAACATGGGAAATGGTTGGGTCTTTGCTAGGAGGCGGGGAAAGAGGACAGCGAGTTAATTTGTCTGAAGGGCAGAGCAGGGACGAGATGTTAAATTACAAGCCCATAAGTTCAGGTGTCATCCAGGGGGAATGAGCTGTTCCCAGAAGATGCCTCTCTCCCCTCACTGGCCCCACACAACTAGCTTAGACTGGATGTTTAACTTTTAGTCCAGTGCACTGGGTCGCGTGTTGGGGATTGCACAGGCACTGGGGGATCAGGCACAGGCAGAGCAGGGGGCTGCCCGCTCTCTTCCTTCACTCAGAGGTCTCCAGTTTGCCCGGCTCAAGCAGAAACCTTTCAAAGTGGAGGTTAATTTGCAAGTAGGGAAATAACTTGCATTTGTTCTGGTCTGGCCTGAAAAATCCTGGACCGCTAACTCTTTTCCCTAGGAAAGACCACTCCCCTCCTGCTTTATCTTGCTTTGGGAAAAAAATTCTCTTCTTCTCCAGCCCCGATCCTTTGTACCCTCTTCTCCTTTGAATAGCAGTCTGTAAGTGTTTATCTATTAATCAATTGCCTCAACCCCGTATTTTCCTGCTCCCCTTTCAGATCTTCACTGTCTACCACTTCTCCTTCGGCTTGGTGCTGAGACCTGACATCTAGCCATGCCTGGTGGAGAAGCCAGCCTGGAACTTCCTTGCTCCAAGGGCATTATAAAGAGGTGCCTTTGTGCACCAGAGCCTTGTACCAGGAACACAATCCATGTGATGATTATCTCGATACCATCCTCACTGAACCAGGGGAGCCTGAGCCAAAAGAAAAATTTAGAGCTAAACAGCTCTTGTTTACAGGAAGCCAGAGCACAGTGTCTGGGCTTGTACCAGTGTAGCAGGAGATGTTGCTATTGTCTCAGACTGCAAAATATTGATGGATGGCGTGTCCCTGAGATTTCCCAGGGACGCTGTGGGAGCAATTTCCCTAATTTCTGAAGCATCTTGCATGGCAGCCCAAGGGGAAAAGTGTTTGCTTTGGCTGACCTGGACAATCAAGCAAGGGTCATCAACTTTATTGACTGTTATGTTTGGCATAATCACTGCAGGCTTTGCAACCTAGGCAGCACTCTTTGTGTGTCAGTATGGAGAAAGACAGGGTCTCAGCCATGTTGTAAAGGGCAGTGGCCACCATCGGACACAGTACCAGCAGCCCAAATCTCCATGAATTTGTACGACCGAACAAATCCACTGTCCAAACTCCCACTGATTTCTCACAGGGTTTCAAAGAAGAGGAGACAAACTTCTCTCCCAACAGTGAAGCTACTTTTCTGGGGGTATTATTGTCTTCCTTCTGGGTTTACAAAACCGTGGTCCTACAGGCAAAAAGCTGGTGGACTGTTCTGCAGAAATGGGTGAAGAGCCTCATCTCCAAGGCTTGTCCTGGTCTGGGACCAGACAACAAAGAACTGAGAGAGAAAATCAAAATGGCTGACTGCTATCCAGATGTGAGGGAGGGCTTGCCCACATCTGGCAGGGAGTGTTTCACAATGGGAACAGCTTTCCTCAGCCCTCTGCACACAGCTGGGGGCGGCTGTTGCACCCACAAACAGGATGGTCCAGTTCCTGTGGAGGCAGAAGATCTGTTTGGCCAGTTCGATGAGTCAGAGAACACTTACCAAGACCTTTTTGCATCAGGAAATGTGTTTTGATGCAAACAGGAAGAAGTTAAATAAAAAGAGTGAAAAGTGAGAGAAATACAGATTGCAGAGGCATTTCCCTGACCCAAACAGCAAATCTTAGAGCTGAGGGATACCATCCAGCCCAGTCAGGACAGTCAGTGTGGGATTCACCAGTGACCCACTGCCTGCTGTCAAGCGAGCCACATTTGCTAACTGCCCATGGACTTACAGGTAAGACTTTGCCCGTCTTTTAAACACTTTGTCCAAGCGCTCAGAGAAATGTTTGAGAGGTTTCCCCTTGGACTTATGCTGCTGGTTTTTATCAGTCCTGGGCTCCTTCCCGTCGTTGCTGGTGTGTGTGTGGGGGTATAAGGACGTGTGTAGGGCTGACAGTCTTCTTGGTAAAACACTTGTGATGAGAGCAGGAGGTGCAGGGCATCTCTAGATGTTGACGTGGGCCCACCGCATCTCCTAGATGTCTGTCATCTCCCAGTGCCTGCATCCTCCAAGGCAGGCAGGGGGATCTGCGAACCTCCTTTTCATCGGTGGGGAAACTGAGGCACAGAGATGTTCAGCTATACTTACAAATATTTTAAGCCAAACAGGGATTAGGTGGGTGAGGGGGAGCAAAGGAATGGAGAAGGGGCCTGAGGACTAGGAAGTTTGGTGGGACCAGAAGATACAGGCTACCAAAGGGCTGCCTTGGGAAGGTGAGACTGCCCAGCCTCCTTTGCAGAGCCAAGCTCTCTGTTTTGTCAGGGTTAGTGAAGGTGTTTACCTTGTCACCCTGTCCAGCAGATCCTTCCGCAGGGAGCTGGGCATGAGAAATGAACTCAGCCGCTTGAGATGAAGGCTGGATACGTTACTGAATAACAAATACAGTGTCTCTTCAGCATGCCCTCTAAACACAGATTTCCTGGTTTGCCTTGAATCTGTGAAAGATGTGTGCAGTGAGACCATGCATGGGAAATGGATGAAGGCAGCAGGCACCTCTGCTTTGCCTGTAACACCAGGCAACGTGGCCCTGAGAGGGCTGCAGAGCAGCTCCATGGTGCCAGGGCTTTGCTCATGATGCTGGCCCTGCCCTGAGGTCGTGGTGCCCTCTAAATTCCCCCAGCAAGGAGGTTTCTCCATTTTCTGCTATGTCAGGGTTCTTCACCATTGATGTTGGGTTGGGGTTTTTGCTCTAAAGCAGCTTTGAGTCTCCACCCTTCCCTCCTCCCCCTGACTCGTGTAGTTTGGGCATAGCATGAGCAAGAGGAAGGGTCGACCTTCGTTAGAATAAATACGAGCGGCAGTCTGTCAGAAAGATAAACAGAAAAAGGGCTGGGTCAGAGGTGTGGAGAATCCCTAAAGCTGAGGGGCTTTACATTAATTATATCAAGTGTTTGAACGGCAAAAATACCCATCTCCATTTTCATGTGCGTTCACTTTAAAAAAAAATAAAAATCCTGCTTAATTGCTCCACTTAATTCATTAAAGGATTATAGCAAAGACTAAAGGAATAAAAGTGAGGTATGATGGGTGGTTCTGGCATCCCGCTCCAAATTATCTGTGCGTGTTTTGGAGGTAGCACAGGGCGCGAACATGACTCCTCCACCCAGCGTTTCTGCTGTGTTCCCAGCAGAGCGGGGTGAACCCTGGTGCCCAGGAGCTTGAGCAACCTCGACCACTGGGACGGAAGGGTATCGGGAGCACAGCCCCAGGCACTCTTCCTTGCTCAGCAGATGAAAATCCTCCCCGGTGCTTTGACAGTACCGAGTCCTTTGCAGGAGGCTTTGCTGAGACCTCAAGACACACTTCAACCTCTTTACTTGGCTGCACGTTTGACAGATGCTTCTGACCCATTGACAGTATCCAGTACAAAGCTGTCCCATTAACCAGGGTTTTCTTTTTTTTAACAGAGCTGAAATGCTGCAGCAGAAGGCTGTGATGATTTTTGCAAAACATCTTCTGTATTCATTTGCACTGAGCTTTAAAAGTAAACCTGGGAGGTACTGGTTTATCTCTCAGGTGCATTTTTATTTGAGTTCCCAACATTTAGAGGTTAGGCTGATGTATGCCATGCTGGTGCGGGTCTGCCTGCATCGCTTCTGGGCAGGGACCGTGCTGGCAGAAAAAGGGTTAGGGGAAATGGGGGCTGGTGCAGGTGGGGAGTTTGCTGCCTGATAAAGAGGAGGGGAGTGGCTGGCAGGAGGTTAAGGTTAGGAGTAGGAGACGAGATTGTTCATCGCTTCTCTGAGAGTGTTTTGGTGTGATCAATGCTGGGATGGAGTGGTGGCTTTGGAGCAGAAGGCTAAGGGTAAGTCCACTTTGGTGGGACTAGCTATCCTCAGGAGTGGAGGAAAGTGCTGCCATGAGCAAAGGGTGTGGGGGATCTCACAACGCAATAGGAATGGGGCTCGGCAGCCGGAGCATGTATGTGAAACCACCTTTAAGCTATTACTTTGTCCTGGGGAAGGCTTGTGACTAACAGCCCTGAGGGACTGTGTTTGGGGGTGAGGCGTTTAGGATGCTGTTGTAGGGCCCCTGAAACCAGATCACACCCCAACAAACAGTTTATTTGCTGAAAAGAGGTGGAGGCTGCCTTCTGTCCCGCTCCTCACGGCTCAGTAAAGGGCTTGGCCTTGGGAAGTGAGGCTGTGCGTGGGGAGGCCAGGACATCATAGCAGTCCTTGGTGTGGACTTCCCATGCTGCCCGGAGCGCATCGCCTTCCCAAATCAAGCTCCTGCAGGGCCTGAGGTCACCATTTCAACACTGCCTTTTCCCAGCTGCCAGCGTGCCCCGAGCCAAGATGGGCTGGGGAGGTGGAGTGAGGTATTGCAACCTGTTCCCTCCAGCAATGACTGCGTACACATGGCTCGTGAGCAATAGCAGGGGCTGTTCCGAAGCCGGGGTTTGGCCTGAAAGGGGAGCAGGGCATCTACTGCTCTGGGGTGTCCTCAAATCAATGCACAACACCTGGAGCAGCTGGCCGGGCTCAGGCAAAGCTGAGCACCCAGGTAGGGCTCAGCCCCTCTGCAGAGTATCTTGGGTTCAGCTGACAAGCCCGGCTTTCGCTCCCTTCTTCCCTTGATTGTCCCTCTCCTATCTTATCATTGACCGCAGGTGGTAGCAGGTGCCTCACAAAAAAGCCAGACTGGTGCTACAGACCTGTGTGTGCGAGGGGAAAACAGCAAATCATCCTTGAAATAATGTCCCTTTTCAGAGCCTTGGATCCTGGCGGGAATAATCGGTCCTCCCTGGGTGGCTCAGCCTGGCAGCAGCTCTGCCTAATCCTGCCCAAGTCAGGGCAAATCTGTGGATTGCTCAGCTGTGGGGTGACACGGGATGCTTCTGCAGCCCATTGGGGAGCCTCTGCGGCTTGTTGTGGCTCTGGAGGAGGCTGGGAGGAAAGGGCAGGTGATGTGTTTGCACAGATGGGCACATCTGTATGGGCAGGCACATCTGTATGGGCAGGCAGGAGCGCTTGGGAGGGGTGGGTCGTGCTCTGCTCTTAGGGCAGCCCCCATAGGGAATGCTGAGGGTTGATCTGGGGTGAGAATCAGGGTACAATAAGGAATCAGTGTCGACGGCCATCCCTTGCCGGGTGGGAAGAAGGCTGACTGCTTGTTCGTGGGTCAGTCTTTGTACTCCGGAGCTGGAATCAAGGCAGAGATCCCAACCCTGGTGTGCTGCAGCGACAGGTTGCAAGCAGCCCTGTGCCCTGGACGTAGCTGTTGTCTGCAGGATGGTTGCCCTCACCTGCGGGTGAAAAATAAGGGCTGTTCAAAAACTTTCAGGGTCTGAATAACCCTGTTTCCTCTGAGCGGAGGAAGAGATGGTATGATCATGCTCTCTGGAGCTGTTTGCAATAGTGCTGCTCAGATTACAGGGGTGTGTGTGTGTGCGTGCAGAGATTTAATTTCAGGAGTTGTCAGCAATGCATGTTCACAGGGGACTTCTTTTTGCAAGTGAATCTTGTGCTGTTTTGGATGTAATATTCATTGTCTGAAATGCCCTCCTGGAGTTTTTCCCCTACCGACTTTTATCTGTCTCCGCCATCGTAAATATCATCTCATTTTCTCTTTCAAATGGGTCCTGGAATGAACGCTGTGGGCTGTCTTGTACCCCAGACTGGGGAATTCAGATTGTATTTGCAACATGCCAGGGAATTTTATTTTCCAGTAATGACTTGTGCTATAATTGTGAACTTCCTCTTACAACAGAGATCTACCTCCCCACTTCCCCGGTGAACACTCACTTTGGGAATGGAGGCTGGAGCACTGCTGGTGTTTTTCAGTGGGTTTTCTCTAGTCCCCTTGAAATTCCCAGAGTTTTAGCAAAGCTGCTGCAGGAGGATGGGGACTTGGACACCTTTTACTGCACAACATCTGGAGGGAGAGATGCGTGAAGGGCCATCACAGCTGGACCTGCCCCACAGGGAGGATGGAGGATAATCCCCTCTTACCTCCTCTACCTTCTGCCTTCCCTCCCCAGCTTCTGTTTTCCACTTCCTTTGCCTCCTCTCGGCAAGCTCTGACCCACAGCCTGGCCCTGGGTCACCTCCTCCTAATTGGGGATCAAAGCCAAGCTCACACCTACGGTGCTGGCAGGGAGGGCAGCGCTGCCCTGTCTCCTGCCCTGCACGCTGCCTGCCCGACTAGTGCCTGCCAGTGTCGTCTGACGGCTGCAATTAGGATGGGAGAGGAGAGTTTACTTAGCCTGCTCCTGCCAGACCCCAGGGTGATGAAAGTTGGTTTTTTGAAGGCAGCGAGATAGGGCTGGGGAGGGGATCAAAGGCATCCTGCCTGCCTACAGAAGCAGTTGGTGATGCAAAGCGCAGGGCTGTGCTCTCTGAGGCGATGCTCAGCCCTGACACTGGGCACATCTCGCCCTCCCAGCCCTGCTCGAGGTTCCTCCTGACCGCAGCACTGGTTCCAGACCTGCTGCTCCCAGCGCCGCTCCCCGGAGCCGGGAGACCTCTGGGCTATGCCGACGATAGACATCCCTTTGCCACCAACTCTTTCTCTTGCACTAGGGCCCACAGAGAAGTGGCTGTGGCTCCTGGCATTGGGGGTGTCCTTTGGCACCTCCTGGGGGGACACACAGCACCCTCGTGTCCCACGTCCAGGGGCAGAGCTGCAGAAATTGCATTACCATTAAAATGCAGCTTGCGCTGCCTGGCAAGCGTGGAGCAGCCTCTGTTCCCACGGACTCATTTACCTGCTTGGAAGTGGAAAGTGTTCAGTACCTGGCGGGCTCTGCTGAGCTAATTAATTTATTTAATAACGCTGCTTAGCTGCTCTCCGGGCCTAGCTGCTTTGCATCCCAAAGGGGGATGATTTTTTTTAGAAATTCCCAGTGGAGATGCGCCTGCTTTATTTATATATAGAGATTTTGTTGTTGTTGTTGTTCTCCATTTTGTACAGCACCTTGCACAATAGGGCTCTGGCTCCGTACCCCTGCTCTGACATGCTGTTGTCACACACATGAGCACTCCCACCCGTCTGGCGACACTCCTGCTCAACCGCTCCATGCATGCTGTGGGCTCTGCCCTCTGGGAGAATAAATCACAGGGCCCCATGAACCAGAGGAGCTGCAGCTCGAGCTAACAATCCAGCCTAATTAACCTGAAATCTTCCGAGAGTTGCAGTCGCTAGAGGGAGACAGGGGAGCCCCTGCTGCTAGCCGGGGTGTGAATGATTCATGGGCACCCTGTTTCCCTTCTTCTGCAGTCCCCAGGATGAAATCCAGCTGGCTTGGAGGGGTGCAGGAGGATGCCCTGCTAGCTTTCCATCATGACTGTTGTCATCTCAGTTTTGATTCTCCCAGCCGACGCCTTCCCCGCAGCTGCAGCCGGCTGGAAGTAGGGACCAGGCTATGCCCTGGACTAGGGATGTGCATTTCCTAGCAGGGATTAGGAAAGCCTTGTTACCTTACTGGGAACATCTACCCATTTTTCCTGTTGCCACTGGCAAAGCTGTTGGGACAGTTGACTTCAGGAAGCTTTTGTCTTGTTGCAACACAAAATGGAAATGCTGATCAAGGCTGCCTTGCCTTCAGGGACAAGCAAGAAAACACAGGGGTGGGGAAAATGTCTGTTATCCTGTAGGGCAGGTGCAGGGTGTGCAACTGGAATTACCCAAAGCAGTGCCCATGGAGGCATCTGGGCACTGGGGACGTTGGCTTACTCCTGGCGCACGGGTGCAGGTCTTGCCCTTGCTGCCCCAGGGACCGGAGAGGGGACGAAAGGAAGAACGTGCCATGGGTTTGTTTGTCCAGAGCCCGGCCAGTGCTGCTGTCCCAGATTTGGCTGGGATAGAGTTAATTTTCTTCTTAGCTGGTACAATGTGTTTTGGATTTAGTGTGAGAATCATGCTGATAACACAGTGATGTTTAGTTGTTGCTAAGTAGTGCTTATCCTAAGTTAAGGATTTTTTCAGTTTCCCGTGCTTTGCCAGCAAGCAGGTGCACAAGAAGCTGGGAGGGAGCATGGCCAGGACAGCTGACCCGAACTAGGCAAAGGGATGTTCCATACCATAGAATGTCATGCTGGGTATATAAACTGGGGGGAATTGACCGGGAGGGGCCGATCGCTGCTTGGGCATCGGTCAGCAGGTGGTGAACAGCTGCATTGTGCATCACTTGTCTTTTCTTGTTGTTTGAGGTTTTTTTTAAATTTTATTTTATTACATCCCTTTTGATTACTATTATTATTACTATATTTTATTACTGTTAGTATTACATTTTATTTTACTTTAGTTATTAAATCTTTCCTATCTGAACCCATGAGTTTTCCTTTTTTTTTTTTTTCCAACTCTCCTCCCCATCCCATTGGGAAGGGGGGAGTGAGCGAGCAGCTGCATGGTGCCTAGTTGCTATCTGGGCTTAAACCACAACACATGGGTGCATCTCTGCCAGAGCCTGGCTCTGCAACAGTGTTCAGCAAGATGCACCCTGGCATCGTCCACCCGAAACCTTAGGTGACCATCCTGTTCACGTGGGGACTTCTGTGGGTAGATCCTGTCCTGAAAGAGAAGAAAAAGCTCCCAGCACTGTGGCTGGATGAGGATCTTTTCCACTTTAGCTCAGCCGGGGCTTGGATGCCCCAGCCTCGTCAGTGGCACGAGGTGCCTGTCGCTCCCAGCGCAGGTTCGCTCACCCGATGCCGTTCCCCACGCTTTCTCACCGCTCTGCACAAGTTTGCTCTCCTCTTCGCCCTGAGACAGACCTGGGTGTTTCCATGACTTGCACCCCTGGTTTGTGCCCCGGCAGGTTGCTCTCCTCCTTGCGTTCCCGATTCCTTCCCCAAATTGCATTTTTCTCTGCCGGTGAGTCACGCGTCGTACTGTTGCAATACTCACCTTGCCGCGACCTCTGTGGGAGCCGTGTCCCTGCATGCAGGAGCTCATTCGGGCCGCAGTGATTCAGCTCGGATCAGAGGACTTGCGCCTCTTCCCTGTGCCCAGCTGTGTGTACCCAAGAAAGCATTTCTGCCTGGTGGGGAGTGAATCACCCAGGAGTGGCTTACCCAGCCCTGCCTGCCGCGAGCAGGAAGGGGAACGCGAGGAGAGGAGAAGGGGAACGTCGCTGGGAATTCACCGGCAGGGAAGCCTTCCTCCTGCGCTTGACACCGGGGCCGCTTTGCAATGCAACGCTCCGGTTTTGGGTTGCAGAGGAAGAAAGTCCAAGTGGAGATGCAGCATTTGGTTGCTCTTGTACAGGCTCGCAGGTCACCCTGGTGGCTGTCTTCCCGGAGCGGAGAGCAGCCGGTGCCTGCCCGGCTCCGACTGCATGGGCTGCAGCTTGTCTCCAGCCCTTTGACTTGTTCTCTGCTGATGCTTCAGGCAAGCTGGGACACGGCCACCACGGAGAGGACGTCCGCTTTGTCATGCCTTGAGCTGGCGCTGGGCTGATCTCTCTGCCGATTCCCACAGCTGCTCTCTGGAGCGAGAGGCTGGGGGTTTTCCAAGTAGGGGAGCTGGTACGGGGCCATCCTGCCTGCTCAGCTGTCATCTCCAACAGGCAGTGGGTGGCATTTTGAGTGGAAGGAGTGAGCTTTCGTCGTGTTCTTTCTGCTGTATTATTTCATTTGCTGTGGTCTGCATTTGCTGTACACTGGCCCAGAGCAGTTAAGGGCATCTAATTTAAGAACTACTAGAATAAATATAAGTTGTGGCAATGACATAAGATTTAAAAGAAAGCCACTTGGTGAGTCTCCCTCTTTGACCTGTCTCTTTTGGAGCACTCTCTAGCATGGCAAGCATTACTCACTTGGAGCAAAATCATTTTTGCACTACCAGGTCCTGGCCGTAGGGAGCTGGGAGCTGAGGGTAAGGCTGCGTTGGGCTCCCCAAAAAGCTGATGTGATGGATGAGTCTGGTGAGCACCTGTTTAGATGGGATCTGCAAAAATATGTCCCTATCAGATCAGAGCAGCCTTCTGGCCAGTCGCTGAACAGCCCCCTCCCCTGGGAAGCTGTGGGTGCAGCCTGGGAGCACTGAGAAAGGGCAGGACCCGTGCAGGGACCCAGGTGTCAGGGTCTGCAGTCAGCCCACCGGGGGGTTGTCCCACGCAGAGCTGTGCTCTGAGGTGCCTGCCAGGCCCCGTGCTTGGCTATGGGTCCGACCTGAGTTTTCCAATGGGAATATCAGGCGGGATTGCTGTGCCTCACTACTGGCTCCATTCAGTCTACCCGAGGAGCGATCTGGACGACAGCAAAGCTGTGTCTGATCTGGAAGCAGGTCCCTAAAGGATAGCGTTGATGCGCTCGTCTGTATGTCCCCACCCTGTGTAACATCAGACTCAGCTCGTTGCCTTCATTTTCAAGGTGAATCATGGTTTATCTCACCCAGCCTACCATCCCTCATTTGATACCGAGCAATGGGCTGTTGCCTCATGAGCTTGGGAAGAAGACTCCCAACCTCCCCCCAAGGGTGTCAGCATCCTTCAGGCACCTTCTTCACGCTGTTACCGCTGGCAGACGCATGCACGTGCATGCAGCTGGTGCTGAGGCATCCCAGGAGGAGGGCTGCGAGGTGCCGTGGTAATTCACACGATCAATAACTGCAGAGGATGAATCTCAGATACACATCTCTGGGGCAAGGCAAAAGACCTGCAGCTCATGTATTTCTGGCACAGGAATCAAGTGTCCCAATAAAATTACAGCCCCTGAAAGTTAAATGGTAGATCTGACACTGATAGGTGTGGGTAGGGAATTTCCTGCAAACTGCTGACTATAAACATGACCATTAATATTATTCTGAGAGGATCTTGTTCATGATTTATTAGACCTGTGTGGGACAGGCCCATAGAAGACACATGGAATAAATCAGGTGAAACCCAGAAATGCCCTTGAGCTGGTTCAACCCCTGCTACTGCAGCAAGGGCAATGGGAGCACGGCAGCCTGCGGGTATAGGCTTTCCATGGGCATGCCGCAGTGCTGGCCAGGATGGGGTCTGCGGTCTGCTGATGGGACCTGGGATTAAGAGAGGACCTGAGCAGGAGGCTGGGAGGGGAGTTGCGAGAAGCTTGGTCCTTCCCAGGACCCGAAACGGCCGGGCTATGGCAGCGTGCAGCTTTGTGCCCCACACCGCCGACGGAGGCTGGGGGGTGGGAGGGAGGCATGTTGCTACAGTTCTGCCATTACCACATCCAAAATTATCCTTCATATAAACAAGGCAAGCAAGCAAACCTCAGGACAAACCGGGACTCGTCTGGGGGAAGCGGGAAAAGGCAGGAGCCACCAGGTGAGGGGGAGCCAGGTTGTACGGGGGACTGCTCGTTCAGGCGGTGGGCTCCTGTTGCTGGAACTGCAATTTAACCCATCTCACCTGGCCTTGCTCTGAGGCTGCTGGACACTCTTGCAACTGTGGCACGATGTGTCTGAATTGCTCCCAGTGCAGTTTGGAAGGGGAAGATGTGGATGTAAAGGAGCTGGGGGTAACTGGGGAGCAGCTCCGCTGTGCTGATGTAGGAACTTCTCCTTTGCTCCAGGCAATTCTCCAGCAGCAATTATCTCCTGTAGGTGAAGCTCTTGCTGGGTTTTATTTCCCGGACATCTAACGACTTGCCTGAAGAAAGATCTGCTGTAAAGCCTGCATCACCCCGCTCTGTGCATTAGTACGAGGCTTTGTGCGTGGCTGACTTACGTTCGGACGGGTGCCAGCAAACGGGCTCTGCAGAGGGAACTGAAGCAGCAAAGGGACCGTCTGCCTGGGGTCTAAAGCATCCTGGGGTGAGGTTTAAAGCCTAGGCCAGTATGTTGGCATAAATTCTCTTCTCATTCAGCATTCCTACTTCCTCCAGACTCTGGTGGGCCTTTTCTGTCCATGGTTGCATAGGGAGGGTCTAGCTCCATGGGGCCCATTGTTGCACTAAAAAATGAACGTTGTGTACCATCACTGCCCTGGTTGGGCTGAGGGTGGAGATTTGCCACTGAGATTTAGGACAGGTCATCAGGTATTAGGTGGCTTTTAACAGGGAATTAACCTAAAGGCTTACACACCAGGGCTCTGGAGGGGGTGTCTGTGCTTCAGGTAGCTGAGCTGACCACTGGAGTCAATCTGGCTTCCGAAGGGCTTTCCCTGGTACTTGGACAGCATCTCCTTTCAGTTGCATTTTCTTGCTGTTTGTTTCTTTTCACGGAAAATAAGTAATTCTGGGGACATACTGACATGGAAAGGAAAGAAGGACAAAATCTGAGGTTTGCTGTCATGATAAATCAGGTACCCTGCTAGGGTCACGTGCATCCTCAGAGTCTGAGGTTATTCCTCAGCACCAGTGTCTGAACTTGTCTTGTCTTTGGTAAGGAGGTAAATGACATCTTTATTGGACAGGTATTTTTAGCTGTGCTCCAGGCAAGCAGCTTGAACGTCCTGGGTATCAAATCAGAAGGGTAAAGCCCTCGAAAAGAGGAATTCCAAGCACCAGGAGAGCTGGACAAGGAGACCTTGTCAAGCACCAGAAATAACCAGTTCCTTGACTACCCATGGGAAAGCCAGCCTTCTGGTTAGCTTCAGCACAAGCTTTGCAGCCATGTAGGCAGGCAGATGGATGGTTGAGATCTTCTAATACATATTAGCCAATACTGACATGGTTGTGGCATATGTGTACATAGGATGACTATGAGTAGCCTAAATATGATTGTTGAGCAATAGTTTGCTGTTATACGAATAACACAGATGTTGCACAACCAGGGAGGGGTAATCCTTCAGGTGTCCCAGTGCCTCTTCTGTGGCTCTGCTCAGCTTGGAGTCCTGCTTGAGCAATGCTGTGGGAGCACAACGCAGGGCACATGGTGCTCCTTAATGTCATTTCTTGTTCTGGGTGCAGGGGACAGATCCTGCACCCTATCTCTTTTTTACTGTTGTCACTAAGTGACACGCTGCTGATGGAGGTGCCTGTCCCTCTGTCCACCAGCCGCCCCTTGTCCCTTCATTTATCATCAGTCAGAGCTGAGTAAGGGCATAGGAGCTGTGGCTGTTGCACAGAGACACTATCAGCAGACAAAGGACTGCTCTCGGATAAGCTTGGGGCCAAGTGTTTCATCCAGTTTTAAGTCTGGAGAACTTCACACTTACAGCCCCAGGGTGCAAGGAGCCCAGAATGGCTGCAGGTGGGAACACGCCCCATTGTGTCAATGCGCTTTGGCTCTGCTGCTCACTGCTGCTGGGTAATTCTGGCAGTGTGAGGTGTTCAGATGTGGATCAGCACTGGCTGATCGTTAAACAGGCCCAGATTGCTATTTTTGTCTTCCTAATACTCCCTAAGCTGGTTATAGAGGAAATTCTACTTTAGACACTACCGTGCGCTCCCTGCCAGTCCTTAGCACAGCTCATCACAGTACCAGTTTCAGCAACATGCGGGATTCCCAAATGAATAGAAAATTATGGGGCATAGCTTTGTCAGGCGTTTGGAAAGGGTTTGTTTCTGCAAAAGCAGAACGTTGTGTTAATGGGAGAAGCTGTAAAGGGATTAGGAGTGAATGCACCTCTGCAGCAAAAAGGACAGCAGAACAGTACCTGAAAGTGCAGTGGAGTTGGACTCTGTGCCTGTGGGCACCTGTGCAAGCTCCCTGGGCTGGGGTACAGGCAAGCCCAGGGGTACCCAGGGTTGGAAGAGGGAGAGCTGAGCACCCTGGCTATGTAAAGTTTTCTCTGGACCCTCAGGAGCCCATCCCAGGGCAGATCAGCCTTTGCAGCTCCTGGGGCTGACTGAGGAAAGCTGGGACCCGTGAGGCATCACTGACTGTGACTAAACCCGCAGGTGAGGGGAAGAGCTATCAGTCCATCACTTGTTTTGACTGAACCCGAGGGCCCTGATTCAGGGTTGCTTTAAACCACTAAGTCCAAGGGGCTTAAGGTGGACAGAAACTACCTGCTGGGCTACGCTCCCCTCTGGGTGTGTAGATGTGGTTTCAGGGGTAAACCAGGTGCTCGATGACTGTGCTGGGCATGCACTGCGGATCTGGTTGTGAATCCTGAGAAGCAGGACATACATCAGCATAAGCGCCTTGAGCCAAGGCCGGTGTAAAGTGAGGGACGGGCCCTAATTCCCAAAAACACGTGCATTGAGCCAAAGCTTGCAGTGCTACTGGAGAGCAGGGCAGGTCAGGAGGCTTTCTGTGGCAGCCGGCCAGCCAGGCTCAGCTCTGAAGCCCTGGCCAAATGTGGTCCAGCGTACCCAGCATAGTGTGTGTGCAGGGACATGAGCCCCACAGCGTGCAAGGGGGCCGGACATTTGCTTCTCGTCCGCAGGATTTTAAATTCTTCTGCTCTTTGTTTTCTGGCAGAACAGGAGACTACGTGGATCCTCACGAGCTCTGATATCTCTGCTTTATCTCCTTCCTCTAAATGCCTGAGATCATTAAGGACAGAGAAAAGAAAGCCTCTTATCTGACTGCCAGCAGCACTGAAAGGGCCCTCTATATTACCTTGTGGTTTATAGTTTCTGAAGTATTTCTGTCCAAAATTACTGGAGGACAGGATGGCTGTAGGAAACATGGAAATAACAACAGCAAGGACACAGCTTGCTCTTGCTTATACAGGAATGGACCAGCATGCGCAAGGCAATGGGCATGGGTTTTCAGTGGGCACGTGAGCACCAGATGGACAAATACCCTGTAAACTCTTAACATGGTTGTACCTGGCCAAAGTCTTTTTTCTGCTGTGGATTTATGCATGTATGGACTGCGTAAACAGAGCGTAAAGGCAAAGCGGCAGCAGGTGGTCATGTTACACAGAAGAGCTGACCTTTCTGAGTGTGCTTTTAGTCTCAGGGAGACATGTGGACCTGTGTGAGGCTCAGGAGACGGTAAACTGAAGGTGGGGGAAAGTCTGCCAGGGCCTTTGATGAGAGCTAATTCTGAAGGCAGAGTTAATACCAAGGGAAAGAACATAGATGTTTGGGTGGTTTCAGGATCAAGGGATTGCCTTCAAAGCTGGTCGGGCATCTTGTGCTAACCTAGGGTAGGTGGTGTAAATAAAATAAGTGACCTGAAAATACACCAGGTCTTCACATCTCTGCTTTCTCTTCTGCTAGGCAGCCGGCATGCAGAGAGGGTCAGGCATCTGCTGTCGGTTGGCAGGTGAACAGTACTGATGTGAGCATATGACACCAACGATAGAGAAGACAATGCCGAAGTTGCGCATGTACAGAAATGAGTGGGTTTAGGTACATAGAATAAATACGTGAGCACGCACATATGCCAAAACATCTATGTAAGGTGCTAAAGCAGAAGTTTATGCAGAATGTATTTGTGTGGAAATACGCCTTGAGTTTGTAAACACCAGTTTACGCTCTTCTCCATGTATGTGCACAGATGCCTTTCATGGCATAGTATGAACATGGCTAAGGGGTAGTACTCCTGCTAATCAAGATGAGAAAAGATATGGAAGCACATAAAAGAGGGAGATTACACATTCTTGTAAAGCCTTCAAAGATGAATTCATGCACTGGTATACAAATATGTAGGGTAGGGGGGAAGAGATGTACCCAAACACATCAACAGGGAATAATACCTACGGAGAGATGAGCAGTCCCCCTGTCTTTTTGGATGTACGTTGAATACCTTTGTGATGATAATTAAAGCCCCATTTGGGTGTTACGTCTTGCGATTTACTGCAGTCTTATAAATCTTTCAGCAATTTGAAATCTGCAGTGAACAAAGGTATTGCAAAGGTTTGGAATAGAAACAAAGAGAAGGAGCTACACCGCATTAGGCAGAGAGTACCCCGGGCTCTCCGGAAAGAGTGGCTGATAGGCAGGGAGAGTAGGAGGTTCCACAGGGCTTTCCAGCCCAGGAGACAAAAAGCCGTTGTCAGTGGACCCCAATTCCTCCCACCTAAGGGAGGCACCCATCTCAAGTACCTCGTCCCTCCGGCTGGCTCTTACAGTCATGGAAGGGGATCTTGGGCATGCTGATCTCTCTTCGAAGGGGCAGACCTCTTCCAGTGGCTCCACGCCTTCCTGGGGATCTTGAAGATGGGAGGTATGAACGTGGGCTGGGAAAGCCACCTGTGAGGTAGACAGTGTAGTCGGAAGCTGTGGGTGGAGGTGGGCAGAGAGTGCAGCTGAGAGCAGACAGAAGGGGGGTGGAGGTGGTTTTGGGGGTGGAACGGGGAAGGGAAATGTTGCTGGTGAGGGATACGCTTGTGAGTGACAGAAATGGAGCAAAAATAATTAGGCGAGACGTGTGAAATGGGTGGCTGTGGCAAGAGGCACTGGAATGGAGAATTAAAACAATGAAATGTGGGACACAGTCTGGAAGGAAGAGCCAGAGGTCTGGAGGACTGGATGGAGACACAGAGAGGAGGGGAAAAAAGAGGTCACAAGGACTCGGAGAACAAGGATGAGATCTCTCTAGGAGGATGAGCAACTGTGAGAGGCAGGTGGGCCAGGAATGCTCCGCTCCACTGCAGAGCATCCCTGCTGCAGAGGGTGCGCATGGGTGGCTGATCGGGGAGGGACCTTGAGGAATGATCTCTTCCCAACCAGACTGAGCCTCTGACCTGCGGGCAGTGAAAGCAGTGCAATGGCTGTCTGCGGACATGCACAAACCACATCTCTTCTCTACCCTTTCCGCGACCCTGGCAGGGTGCTCTCTCACATTGCTTCCAGGAGGTCAGCAGGCTGTGTCAGCAAGCAAAAAGTTGAGGGCTCAGTCTAAAGTAGAGCTGTGGCTGCAGTGTGATGGAGGCTAAGTGACCATCGTAAGACCTGGATGGTTCCTAAGTTTCAAAGACAGGGCTTAAAGCTCCTTTTCGAAAAACACAGCTGGGAGGCAGACAGGCATGGGCTTGGGGGCAGGATGGGACTCTGGTGAGAATTAAATCAGTACGTGAGGAGCCAGGCAGATCAGTCATTGCATTGCTGCCCTCCTCCCAATAGGGCTGAGAAGGGACGTCTTGAGGACAGTTGGCCTCACAAGAGACATGGCACCCCAACATGGTGCTGGTGATATGCTACCGCCTGAGCAGGCAACAGGAAAGTCTTATTGATAGTCCCACAGCTAAGGAAAGAAGGGGTGACTGGGACAATACCTGGGGTGCACCCAGCTCTGTGGATGGTGGCCAGGCTGCCCTGCCACCACAAGGGCAGGGAAATGGGGAAGGGACAGCGTGGGGATGGGACTGTTGCAAAGATACATGATCTGCCTCCAGCCCAGCAGCCTCTACCACATCATACATGCCAATCCAGCCCTTGTCAGTCAGACCGCTTGCTCGTGCAGCCCTCTGAGGTTTGTTTTGCCACTCCAACGCTGAACTGGTTTTCTTCTACTCTTTGGCCAGCTTGCCTGATGTCCTGTTGGTGTGTGGTGGTACAGTGGCTCTGATAGTAGTCACAGCGGTGACAGCAGTCCCCACTACTCCTGCCAAGAAAGCAAAGCTGAAGAATGTGGAGGTGGAGGTGTTGGTGGGACTGCGGGGTGGAGAGGCACCACAGACCATCTGCAGAGAGCACGGGGTTGTCTGTGCAGTTGACAGCAAACACCATGATTTGCCTGGTGGAGATGGTGATTTCTGGCTTCCTTTTGAGGATGAGATCACTCATTGGATTCCCACCAAGAAATCAGCACTCCCTCCCGCAAACGGTTCAACCCTGCTGAGGGCATCTGTGCTGATTATCGCTGTAGACGGGTCTCCAAGAATGCCAAGGGGCTGATGCTTCAGACAATCTAAGCCTGGCCACTTGTGGGTGGATAAGAAAGTAAATAAAAGGATGAAGAACTTGGTCAATCAATGCCTCCCTGTGCTGGAATCACTCTTGTCTTCATCAGAGTCAGGAGGAATGGCAGGCACTGGAAATGAGCAACATGAGCAAAACTGGAAATGAGTAAAAGCCAGTGGGAGGTTTTGAATTTTTTTTTTTTTTTTTTTTTTTTTTTGCAAATGATCACCTACATGATGATCATCATTTCACCACTTCCAAAGCAGCACGTGGCTTAATTCTGAGTTCTACAAGGAAGAAAAAACTTTGTTGCCAGGCTAATTCTGATCCCCTAAATAATCGACAAGAAATCCACCCATCTCTTCTGAGGCAACTCAGGATCAAACTAAAAGCACTCAGATAAGAGCTCTGAACCCCGCAGCTAACGCTGTTCCTGGGGTGCCTGCATATAAATTGACTTAGGTGGGCAGCTGAGACCCTTCAATTTGTGCTCATGTTTTTCACCCTTGCTCCTCTGCAGGTCTCTAGGGAGAGGTCACAAGCAGGCTCCTGGTAGGAGAAAGCCCCAAGAGATCAGCGTCTGCTCCTTCCCAGCACTGGTGGCTGAGAGGGGAAGGAGACACTGATGGAGCCAGGAGAATGAAAGCTGATATTAGCCTGTGGGTGAGCAGCGGGCTTGCCAAAGAGGTGGGGAGGAGAGCCTCCTGTTTAGCTCTGGGGGAAGGTTGACTTGACTCCAGGGAGACGGGGGTAGAGCTGGGGTGGCTACTGGCTGTGGCACGTCTCTGGTGATTTAGATCTGGAGATACGGGAGAGGTTGCTCTGGCTCCCGGAAACCCGGGCAGAGAGAGGCAGAAAATCCCTTCCAGCATTTCCTGGGAAGCCTTGTGGGCTTTGGAGAAGACAGGCTGGGAAACGGGCAGGAGAGATGGGTGGCCAACACCACCGAGCCTGGGGCACTCAGAGAAGCTCTCCGGCCCTGAGCAGGGAGCAGTTT
This sequence comes from Astur gentilis, assembly GCF_929443795.1. NCBI lineage: Eukaryota > Metazoa > Chordata > Aves > Accipitriformes > Accipitridae > Astur > Astur gentilis. The sequence goes on along the minus strand of NC_064905.1, from coordinate 16,082,779 downwards.
GGGGGGCCGCTGCCTCCCCGAGCCCCCTGCAGCCGGCTCAGCGGGATGGAAGGGAGACAGGCAGAGGGTGTGCAGCAATGGGCATGGGTTTTGGTTGGCAGCAGGGTTTGAACAGATGGCTCCCATACAGAGGCACCCACAGGGTTGTAGCTCGGGTTAATAAACTCGGCTCCTGTTCTCTGTGGGGCTGGTGGGGAGGTGCCCGGGGGCTGCCGTGGGGCCGGCGCGGAGCCGGGAAGAGTCACAACTGCCTGGAGCCAGCTTTACTCTGGTGTAACCGTAACTGGGATGGAAGGAGCTGTGCGAGGATGAGCTGAGGCCAGGGAAAAAGAAGAGAGGGAGCAGAACGAGGGAAGAGAAGATGAAACTGATAAGTTAACCCTAGAAACCCTGTTTGTGTGTGCACGTGTGTGTTAAGCATGGGTCCACCACGCGGTCTTCATTCTGTCGGCATGGAAGGGGAAGATCTTTGCTCTCCCACCTGGAAGGAAAGAGGAGACATTTACAAAGAAACAACGGCAGGGTTGCCAAGGCAGGTTCATTCACTCTTTTTGCAGATCCTTTTGCACCCTTGTAGAAGCCACCTTTTCAGCAGGGATCTTGCCTCATCCCCACCTCGTTCCCTCTGCCCCTGTACCTGCCAGGCAGAGCCGATCCCTTGCTGGCTCCTCCCTGGTCCGCGCAGAAGCCTCCCCAGACGGGGCCGGATTGGGAAGCCAGGCCTCTCCCAGCTTTGGCAGCCCAAGGCTGGCCTTTCCCCAGCAATTCAACCATTCCTCCTCTCCCGAATGGAACGTGCCCCGACACCTTTGCCTTGAACCGAATTGCATTCAAGAGCCTGGGTTTGCCCACACATGTTAAAGGTAGGGCTGGAGGCGAAAAGCAAGGAAAGGCAGCCACAGCTCCAGCGTGAAGGAAAAGGGGAGCCATCAGCAGAGCCCAGAGCTCGGCGCTTGTACCCAGCGATGAGTGTGGAAGGGGGGGCTGGCTGCTGGCGCAGCTGGAGCAGCAACGCGTACCCCGGCTTCCCATCACAGCTCCTTTCCAGAAGAGTTCCTCCTCATCTAACGTTTGGCTTTTCAAGTCAGGATCGAGCATCCTCGGGGAGATAAACCATCCAGAGGAGGAGGGCTTGATCTGCCAGGGGTTCATTGCCACAGCGTTGCAGCTGCATGGTGGCGGTGGGGGTCTGGAGGCAGGGGTGGAGGGAGCGGGAGAAGGGATGGGCACAGCGGCGTGGGAGCGATGGGCTGAGACCAGCAGCGCCGGGGGCTGCGGAGGTTGCTTGGCACTCGCTGGTGTGCTCCTCCCCAGAGGGCTTGCCCGTGTGGGCAGCAGCACGGGCAGGGGTTTGCAGGTGTGAGCTGTATGTGGAGCACTTTCATCCTTGCCAGTTTTTAGGTAGAAGCAGCCAAGGAGCGGAGTATGGTCTTCTCCTCCTCTTCTCTTTTGCTCTTTGCGTACGGAGGGGGAATATTATCTTCCTGCTCCTTCCAGTCTGTGCAATGTGCCAGGATCTCTGGGGGAAGTGAGCTTCCATGGCCGGGGGTTGAAGTTTGCCAGCACTGGCTTGAGAACATCTGTACGCGCAGGCCCTGTGTTATGGTTAACGTGCAAGGGATATGGGCATCGGCCTCTGAGGATGAGCAAACCAGAGCCCTCCAGATTTCCCCCTGATTATTGCAGCATGTTTCTTCCTGCCACAGGTAGTTCATCAGATGCCAACTGCCAGGCTCGGGAGAAGGATGCAAACAAGACATGTTAAGTAAAATACTCCAGCATCCAACCTGGATGAGCAAGCTGTAAAGGAAAAGGAAATTATTCCTGTGGAGCAGGATAAAGGCTCACCAAACAGACTGCACGTGGGCAGTGCTCAGAATAGGGATAGGCTCTTTGAAGGGCATGAAAATCTGTACCAGCGCTAAAACCTGGAGCTGGCTTCCAAGTGGTGGGGCAATCATCTGATGGTAGATAAGGCAAGGATTTCATTAGGGACACCGTGTCCGAGAAGAAACAACAGGAATCCTACAGGATGAATCCTTCTGCTCAAGCCCAAGCAGACAGGGTATGATTGCAGGTGCGGTTAGTGCAGAAGAGCAGCAGGACTGGGTCAGACCAAAGGTCTGCCTTGACTCATCTCTGAACCCAACAGCAGTTGCTTCAGGAAAAGGGAGCATAGCAAACATGTGGCGATACTTGCCCCAGATATTAACCCAGCTTCCAGCCAGTGTCCAGCTCAGGCGTTTCTGAGCCAAAGCAGCTCTTCTGGGGACGTTAGTGTTGGGGAGAAAGAGCTTTCAGTTTCCAGGAGACCCCTCATTTCATGGGAGGGAAATGCACCGTGTGGCTGGTCAGCTCTGGATGTTCATTCTAGGCGTCCTGTGTTGTTTTTACAGTCCTGGCTGTGAAATGTCCTACGAGTGGCTGGTACAGCCCCAGCCACCGGGGATTGTCCCCGCCGGGCATGGCTGCGGTGCTGTGGCTGCCCTGGGCAGGCCGCAGACAGTCTCCACCGTGCTGCGGTCAGGCTTGGCTTTGCGCACGGGGAATTTCGGCCCTGTAGCTGACAGCAGCAAAGTCTCCAAAAACCCAGGCAGTAAAGGTGATCAGCGAGGTGTTTGGACAAGAAATAACAAGAGACTTGTATAGCCTCTTGGGTCCAACTGAAGCAGTGATCAAAAGGAATATGAAATTAAGAAAAATGTAGGGAATGCACATAAAAATGTGTCCTGGGGCGAGTCGTTTCCCAAGAATCACAGAATCAGAGTTAGGAGCACAACACCAACGCTGACAAAAAGTGGGCTTAATTGGGAAATAGCCATGGTTTATGTGGTAGGCTGTGATACAGAAAGTAATGTAACTTCTCCATGGCCAATGCAGAAACTGGCTAGTCCCTGACACAAATACTTACCTACCGTGCAATTACCCTGGCACCAGAGCAACTGGGAGGCAGACCTAGCCCAGCTCTTGTTAGACTTCAGCATCACTGTGCGGCGAAGTACTTGTCCGTATGTGTGTGTCCTCGCTCTGTCTTAATGCTACCTGGAGGAATGTGACATCTTTGTGGTTTTATACCCCATCAAATCAGGTTAAAACTGGACAGTAGGTTCAAAAATTAGAGGGAATGGCACTGGGATGGGCAGACCGATCAGAAAAACAGAAAGCCTGGGATCGTATAAGCCATGTGTCCTTTAGACTGAAAAGCGGTCCGTGCTCCAGAAAGGCTGGGGGGAGCTTGGGAACCTTTGAGTGGGGATGGGATGGGATGGGATGGGATGGGATGGGATGGGATGGGATGGGATGACCAGGCGTGGGCAGAGATGTAGCCCCAAAAGGAACCAGGGCTGCATTTTGCGAGGCCACATCTTGCTGCTGCTGAGACGCTCCCCTACGAAGGACAAAGCCCTGGGCTTTACACCCAGGGGAGCAGGTCCCTCCTCCCGCCCTGTGCCCGGGCAGCCCCTGCCCTAGCAGGACAGCCACAAACCCACCCTCCTTGACCGGGAACACCCGGCTCTCCCCGCTCCATCCCGCCCCGCTCCCGGCGCCGGGCTCCGTCCCTTGCCCTGCCGCTCCCCCCGCCGGCCGCGCCGCGCCGCTGCCTCCGCGCCGGGGGCTGGAGATGGAGCTGGGGATGGAGGAGAAGGTGTCTCTCCCAATTTGGGGCGGCAGAGGGGGGTCTGCCTCCATTCTTGTCTCGCTCCAAGCCGGGGACATGCATCCCCTGAGATGTTTTTCCCTGGCGTTGTCTCTTCGCGGGAGGGAGGGCTTGGTTTTTTACCGAGTTTGTCCGTCTTTGAAATACATGGGCCGGTTGAAGTCAAAAAGAAAGGGCTCTGCGGGGGATGTGGGTAGTTCAGGAGGTGCTCAGCGAGCTGGAGCCGGGCAGGAGGATGGAGGTGGTCCTGGCACCGTCCCCGACAGGCACTGTGGGACCCACCCTGTGCGAGACCCAGTGGATCGTGATGGGATCCCCCATCAGCAGCAAGTCTGGGTGTGCTGGAAGAGATACCTAACGATGGGGAACAATAAATCCATCAACCCCACCACCATGGGCCAGCTGAATATGGGTCAAAGCCTGCAGTTATATGGCTCGACCTTCCTTTGCAGAACTGATTTTAGGTAATGAGGCTCAAGCCTGTGTGAAACCAGCCTTCGCCCATGTTGCAGGACGGGTTTAACCCTGTACGTTTCCAGTGGCACCATTAGCTAAAGCAGAAGCATCTCCAGGTGCAGCTACATCTTGCAAACGGTGAGCCTTGGAGCCCAGGCTTTTTGCGTTTGCAATATTTAAGCCACAAACCGTAATGCAGCATTTATGGCACAGTTTGTTTCTTTTGTAAAAGTCAGGGTCAAGAAAACAGACAGGAAAGCACTAATCTCTACAGGAATCTTTATCTTTCCCCATCTTTTCTTTGTTCAATGCAGGACAATGCTCAGTGAGCTGCTCTGTGGTTCTGCCCGGAGTACCTACAGCAAAATTAGCCACCTCGGCCTGCAAATGCACTGTAGCACTCGGGTCAGATTGTGCTTGTGTCAGGCTGGTTTTGGATCCAGATCTTTCTGTTATTTTTCTTTCTTTCTTTTTTTTTTTTTTTTTTCAAGTTTGCAGACTGTTTCCTCAGTCAGCACTAACCACAGGGAGAATTTCCACTTGGAAAGTATAGGCGAGTTTCTTTACTTCTGTACAGGCACTGGAAGGCTTGATTTTGGCTGTAACAGGGAAAGGGCTGTTCTATTCCACCCTTGCTGACCGTCTAGGTCTGAAAGCTTAAAAAGGCCAGCTTATTCCTGAAGTCCTGATGTAACCCCATGTATGGCATTTGCCCCAAGGCAGTGAAATTCCAGGAGCTTGATACTTCAGGCTGTGACCTTTGAAGGGTTAAGGGAAGCCCAGCTGCAACCTCCTGAGCTCACTTTGATGCTCAAGTTAAAGCCAGGACAGCTGCACTTGTAACAGCACTGAGTTGGGTCCTTTGGGCTTTGCCAGACTATGAGGACATGAGTATCGTCACCTGGGATGGGACATGGCCTTAGAGATGGATCCCTTCACCTTCCTGAGCTGTGATCGCCAGCTCTCCTGGTGGAGCCTGCTGTCTTTCCTGAGCTTGCTGGGATTTAGAGCAGATTCCTGCACAAGAGAGGAAGGCGGAGGAGAGGAGGGCTGGAAAGCCTTCCCTTGCATGGGAGCGAAGCCGCCCGTGTCTGTCCGGCGGCACTGGTGGGGAGGGCTGGAGCTGGAAGGAATGTGGCTGCGTCTTGGCGGAGGAGCTCGAGCGGGAGTTTCTGGCTGAGAGGGAGCGACTGGAAAGCAGGTTTGCACAGGGTGGCTGATCTCCTCTGGTCCCTGCCTGTCTTCCCATCCTCTCCGCTGCCCAAATCCTCTCTCACCTGCTTTCCTGGCCCGGAGGTGGTTTGGCAGCTGAGGGCTGCTGGAGCCAGCTGGATCTTGCAGGTGGGGGTCATGGGCAGCAGTGTCCCTTGCTGTGCCAGGCTTCCTAAATCGCAGTGGCAGCCTCCGACGGTGGGGGGGAAGCATTTGCTGTCTCTCCATTGAGAACCCCCACCCCCCGCCTCTGGCTAAAGCAGCATGGCTGGGTGGAATGAGCCCTGGGGTTCAAGGCAGGGGCGAAAAACCTTTGCCTGGCCCCTCTGGTCACCAGCTTTCCCACTGGGTTCAAACAGCTTGGCAAAGCAACTGCAAAGTGACCGTCTCCCATGGGACCTGCCCAGGGCTCTGCAGCCGGGAGCGACCCTGTGCAGGATCTGACCCTGCAGCCTGTGTCCGGAGCACGGCAGGTCCGGCAAGGGGCTGTTAACAGGGGGACCTCACAGCTTAACCAGAGCTCTTGCAGAATGGATATTTTTAGCCTGTGCAAATGGCAGTATTTATTTTCTACTGTTGTGCCTTTTCGCCTTTCCCAGGGATTTTATTGCTCGTGAAAGCAAGGGCCTTGGAGCTGCTGCAGTGACCCTGCCTGCCTCCATCACTCCATCTCCATCTGCCCATGTGTTACCCATCCGATATCCCCCAACAAGCCCATTTACAGTGAGGTGACGGGCTGTGACTGGCAGAGGCACCTCAGCTTACCTTGAAGGAGACTCTTCCCTGGGGCTGGGATGCCTGTGTTACAACTTGAACGCATGCATGGTGCGTGCAATCCCCCTCATAGGGATGGGATGAAACAGAGGAACATTGCAAGCTTGTTTATTGTCAGTGTTTCAAATCAGTATTTTTTATTACAGAGACTCATCAGGTTGCTCACACTGTGGCAGGAATTTAATAACATAAGGCACAGGGAACATTCAGAGGTAAAAAAAAAAAAAAAAGAGTTCTCAGCCTGTGAGATTTAACCATACCTTTGCTCCTGTCAGGACCCTCTCTATAAAGCAAAATCCAAATACCTTCTCCCTTCCCTCCTGCCCATTCCTTAAACCCCAAAATCCACAACAGGAAAAAAATATTACAGCCTTTCCCTCGAGCGTGTGGCAAGCATGCCTCTTTCTGTGCAGAAATGTCCCTTCCAAGCCTGACACAGATTCCCTGGGAAAGCAGGGCTGGAATTTAAGCATGACCAAGGCAGAGGTGGGAAGTGATCAAGGGCACTGTGATTTGGGGAGAGCCAAGAGCTTTATCTCAGCTACAGCAGAATCGCAGAATCGCAACAGCAAGGTCAGCCACGCGTACCCCGGGGGAACAGGCGGCCGCACCCGATCTCCCTTTGCAGCGCAGAAAACACAACAGCAGTACGGTCATTGAGTAATGGTAAAGCACGTAGCACTTTCAAACCTTTATTTTTTGAGGGGATTTTACAGGATGGGATGCGTTTCTTTTTATTTGTTTTAATTTTTGTGCGCTTTCCTATCTGTTGGTTTGATTAGCCCTTTTTTTTTGCGCCCCAATGATTGTTAAATTCAAGCCCTGGGAATGAAAAAAAAAAAAAAGGAACACGAAATCCTGCCACTCTATGTCTTTCTCACCCCTCTCCATACCCCTACCATGAGCTGGGTGACCACAATGTCACCCCCAGCTGCTCTGCTCGAAAAGCCCAATCCTTCTACATCCTCTGGCTCTGCCTTCCCTTTCTGGTGGTCTGTAACTGGGGGCGGTGAATCAGCTGAGAGGTCTTTGTGTCTACGCTGACGTGTCCAAGAACATGTTGTTAGTAAGAAGTTAAGAGAAGTCGATCCGAGAGTGGATACCGAGATGGAGCGGATATTTAGGACAGGAATGGGGTCGGTCAATGGTAAAGACACGTCGGAGAGAGAAAGGGCTGGTAAGCGTGTGTAGAAACAGCCGAGTAATCTAGTGGTAATAGATCAGGCTATGAACGAGGATTGTTATTTCTCTTAGCACCGTTACTACATAAGTTTAGATCTATATTAGCACCTTGTTCCCAGGGAAAAAACAAAACAAAACAAAAGCGGTTTAAAAACCAAAGGAAGTGGGAAGGTTAAAACAAGACAAAGTTGGCAGCAGAGAAGGAAGCTGGGGGTTTAGATCACAAGATCCTTGTCTATGTCCTCTGTGGAAGGAAAAGAGAGAGATGAGGTTAGGAGGCGGATGCTGCCAGGGTCCCACTGCTCCTGCAATCCCCCCTCCCCACTCTCCCCTGCTTTTCCCTCCCTAGGACAGGCTGTAATGCACTGCTTCGTCCCGAGTGGGGACTTTGGGGGTGCTTTTCAGTGTCCCCTCCACCCCCATTCCTTCCCTACTCGGTACTTACGCTCCTTAATGCCAAAGCAGCTGGCCCACTCCTCCAGGGCGATGTACTTGTCGTTGTCCAGATCGCAAGCCTCGAAAAAGCGGGTGGTGCAGTGCTCCATGGGGATGAGGGGGGCACGAAGGGGGGCCAGCTCGGTGTGGGACAGGTACCTGCCGAGGTGACCGCACGGTGAACGCGCTGCCCGCCAGCGCCAGCCGCCCTCCCACGCGAGGGGAGATGCTCTGCTGGGTGTGGGGGCCAGCGCAGAGCAAGATGCTGGCCCCAGGTCTCCATTTGGTTTGACTGCTGTCCCAGTGCCCTCCCAGTATCCACTTCTGAGTGTCATGAAGGTCAAGGATCGGTGTCTGCTTTTGCAACCGGCTGTGCTAGTCACAAGATAGCCAGCAGCCGGGGGTCCTCGCCAGCTGCCCCCACCCCATGGGTCTGTGTGTGTGATCGCTCTCGCGCCCATCTCCAGCTCGCAGCTAAGCCAGCAGCTGCTGTTTCAGCTGTTGAAGTTATCCCGGGGCCTTCGGACTAAGATATTTTAGGGAACTATCATACGACAGTAAATCTGAGAAGACAGAAACTCCGCGCCCAAGGGAGACGGGAGCAGCTGGGGCGGGGGGAGGCCCCTCTTTCTGCAGAAGAGCTGTCTGTAGAAGGCAAAACTGCCTCTACCCCAGCCTGGTTTGCCCCAGCCCCTGCCAGTTGTGTGTAGGGTTTGTCCCTCCACGGGGCTTTGCCTGTGCCTCTGCCATCAGCCATCTGCTTGTGTCATATCTCCAGCCTGCCTTGACACCTTCTGCCACCAAATCACGCTGGTCCTCGGGCAGGAAAGGGTCTTTGGCAGGGGCCCCCATCCTGCTCTGCTGACACTCACCCATCAATGGGGTGCTGGTCCAGCTGCCCGAATTGCCAGTGCACGGGGAAGATGTACATGTTGTAGTTCTTCTCAAAGTCACGGGCCAGCAGCTCCACGGTGTGGTCGCCGGCCTCCAGGCGCTTCTCGTTCTCGTGGATCTTCTTCACCTGTCACAGGAGAGGCCGGGGAGACCTTGTCAGCAGGCGGATGGGGTGCAAGGGGGGGCCCTGAGAGGGCCTTTACATGAGGTGCCCACAGGTCATTCTGGATGGGCTCCCCATGTGTGCTGGTCTGTTGGTGGGCTGAGCTCCCAGGCTCCCTTCCCAATCCCTCACCTTGAGCTTCTGCTTCTCGGTCAGCAGGTTGTTGTCCTCATCGCGCTCATACAGGGTGATCAGCACATTCTTGAGCCAGTCCCGCATGCGCAGGGGGAACTCAGTCAGCTCTGTGTCCAGGCAGGCGGGGATGACTGGAAGCCATACACGGTGGTCACTGCAGCGTCTGGACATGCAGCCCCAGATCCTGGACATGCAGCCCCAGTGCCCTCCCACCTTGGCCCTAAGCCTGCCTGGACCTTTGCTCTCCCTCAGCCCATGGGCAAGGGGGCTTTGTTCAGGTTAAGGGTCCCTTTGTCTAAGGGAATGGCTCCACTTACATTTGCAAGGCCCAATGTAGTCCAGGTGCAGCTTGTGTCCCTTCTTGGTTCCCTCCAAGGTGCACTTGGTGGCAAAGAAATGGCAGGAGGAGTCGTAGGTCTTGTTGTCAGTGCCGCAGACCTGCACGGGACGGGGAGATGCTGCGTGAGAGGCAGCGAAGCCCAGCCTTGCTGGGGAGTCAGCAGGGAAAGCCTCCAAACGAGATGTTTAACTTGTTTCCCTGGGGTGGACAACAGCTCCTTGGTTACCACCGGCTGAGGCTGGATGGGGACCTGCCACCCTGACTCTGACTCTCCCCCACCATCTCTGGCGATGTCCCACGTGGGGTCCCTCCCCGCTCCGGTCCATCAAGCAGCTTCTGCCCTCACCTTCTCGAAGACGCCGGCAGTGGCTGGGCAGCTGGAGGGGTCCTGGCACACACACATGGGCGAGTTGTTGTCATCCACCTCGCACACCTTGCCATGCTTGCAGTGGTGGTTCTGGCAGGGGTCTGGGAGAGGGCAGGGAGCAAAGTCACAGCCTGCCCCATCCTCACCTCCCACGAGCTGCCCGGGGCATCTCAGCACAGAGGGAAGACAGAGGCTTCAGCAGGGAGAGCCCAGAGCATCTCTTCTTGCACTAGGAAGATGTGAGGGTTTCCAGAAGTCCACGTTAGCCCTCGGGCTAATCCTGGATTCCTTTCTGTAGCCACACAATGCAATGGCTTTTCTGTTGCAAAAAAGGGCTTACAGAGAATACAGTGCTAGAAAGAGGCCATGCACCTCTTTTGCTCTTAGGTGTGCATCTAGGTTGGCATCATCCTTGCGCTACAGCCCTTCCCAAAGAAGTCCCTCATTGTTCGGGGTGTCTAAATCTCCCCCACCCAGGGAAAGAAAGATGTGTCTGTCTGCTGGAGGGCAGGGGAAGAGCGACTTACTCTCTGCGACAATCTCCTCTACGTCCTCAGTGGGTTCCTCGAACTCTCCCACCTCCACCTGGACAGGGTTAGCCCCCACGGGCTCCTGCAAAAGAGGTCAGTGTTTCTGGTGGGAGTGCACAAAGAGCGAGGCCCCAGAGATGCTCTTCCCAGAGCGGTAGGTGCTGCAAGGGATGGGTGACGAGGAAGAGCCGAGTCACCTACCTCCGTGGTGGGATCTTCGATGACCTCCGTCTCATCGGGCAGAGCCTCCTGCTGCGGGGAAAAGGACCATGAGCTGGGGTCCATGGGAAGGATGGTCCCAAGGAGGGGTGACCCGCTGGGACAAGCAGTAGGGCCACCCTCAGGTTTCCTCTCTCCTCACTGCCTCCCCCCCCCCCCCCCCATCCATCAGGGCTTTATTCATTATTAAAAAAAATCCTCATCAGATACACTGGATGGATAACCCTGAAAGCAGAGAGGCTCTGTTGTCTCCCATACTTACCGGAGCTGCCAGGGCTTTGCCTGCCAGGCAGAGAAGGAAAAAAATCCAGACCCTCATCTTTCAGCAAACCCTGAATAAAAGAGAGGAAAAGGAGGGATGAGGAAGGAGGCCGCTATGTGCTGCTCGGCTCCAGGCTGAGCTCACGGCTGGCAGGCAGACACTTAGAAAAGAGCGTTCTCTGCATATCCTGCCTTGTCTGTTCAATCTTACAGACCCACATGCTGGCTTTTCTAGCCAAAACCTTAAACCAAATCATGTTTCCAAGATAAATTCTTTTGATTTTGCAAAATGGGATGGTGGGGGGTTTAGGTTTCTGTTGCTTTCCTGGATAGCTTTAGAAAAAATGCAGTCAAAATGGCAGCTCTCCTTTCCTTCACAGGAGGTTTTTTGGACCAAAAGAAAATTGTTTTGTGTTAAAAGCCCCTGATATGAGCCCCAGATATAAGCAATGAAACTCTCTACTGTTTTATTTGTCAATCAGAGGGAAAATGAAAGTGGAGGAAGGAAAAAGAGAACAGAGAGACAGGGAGACGGGGCACTTGAGAATTAAATCCTTTAGAAAACTCCTTCCCACATGGACACAGACATCTCTAGGGCTATCAGGGACCAATCCCCCATCCCAAACAACCCCAAACGTTGGGGTCTCTACTGTAGTTTTTCCTTTTCCTGCTCAGACCTGAGGGTCCCCAGACCGGGTCTGAGGGATCCAAGATGCTTTGGGGTTGTGTCCTGCCAGGAGCTGAGCTCCGGGAGGACGAGCCCTTTGCACCCTCCCGGTTTGGGCTGTTGCAGGGACTCTGTAGGATGAGTGAGCCAAGCAGCCCAGCTAACACCGCCCGCGATGCGAGCCAGAAGGAGAGCGCAGCTGGTGAAATCCAGGGGTCTTTGTCCCCCCCTTGGTTCCTGTTTGGCAGGATTGAGCCCCTCTGTGTGAGGGCAGAGAGGAGCTCAGCTGGCCGCTTAATATGCTGGTGGCATCCCACTCCTGCCAGCGGGGAATGCCTGCTCCCTTCCGCCTGCTGGGAGAGCGAAACACCCCCGGTTTGTCTCCTGCCAGCGAGGGGACTTGTCCCCCTGCCAAGGCTTCCGCTGCCTCCCTTCCGCTCGCCCTCCTCCGCTCCACCTGCGTGACTGGGGCATTGCCCTGGGGCTGGGTGGATGGATGGCTCTGCTGGGACAGAAAGCGGTGGACAAGGTGTCTTCTTCTTTCTTAGCGAGCATGGATGGATATCTCATTCGCCAGTGCATCCTTTCCCTTCCTCCCCGTGCACGGAAGCTCTCTGGGTATAAATCCATGCCAATGCTGTGCTGCCAGGGCACCAGCCAGGCTGGGCTGTGCTTCCTAATTTAGCAAGATTTGACCACGCAGAGGCTGAAATCTTCCTTCCAATCTCAGCACCTCACCCAGCCTTGGCGGGGTGTCTGTGCAAAATAGGTGTCAGGGCATGGGGGGCAGATTCCAAGGGATGTCGGAGGGCTGGGAGCATGGGGTAGTGGGGATGGCTGCTGTGGTGGGACGGAGGACCTGGGGGGAGAGGGGCCCGTTTGCTCTGGCGAGGCTGCAGCTGAGCAGCTCCCTCCTCTCCTGCTCAGTACACGCCGTCCCTTCCCCTCATCTGTATTTGCTCTGGAGGCTGCCGAGAGCTCTCCCGGCATTTGCCAGGAGACAGCACTGGTTCTTCACTTCTGGAGGGGTGGTTTGGGGGAGAGGTGGAAAAGTACTGTTGAATCTGGCCATGTCCTCCCTTGCTGCCATCCCCTGGCTTGTCAAGGCTCCTCCTGGGCTTCTCCCAAGGGGCTTGTTTGCTTTGGAAGATGCTCTGACGTTCAGTGATGCTTGTTAGGCAGAAACATGGCAGTGCCCAGCCTGGAGCAGAGGACAGTGGATGTATACGTGGAAGATGGCATTAAGGGAAATGCAACCCCAGACCAAGGCCATCTCAAATCATTTCCCCAAGTGCCCCCCAAACCCCTGAATTTCAAAGTCTGGGCATGCACTAAGCTGGGGTCAGGGAATTACATGCTTGCTAGGAGCCAGCAGACAGTCAGAGCTGCCAGTGTTGTGTTTGGAGGAAGAAGGAGCATGAAAGAGTCTGAGCAAACAAGCTCTGCAGACCTGTCTCACCCTGGAGATGGGAAAACAAGTTTATTTGAAAAACAACATCCTCCTGGAAGCAGAGCCTGTGCGCAGAGGACATTGGAGCATCTGTGAGCCCCTGGCTCTTTTGCAAAGGCATGGTCTTTCCTGAATGCCTGGTGGCCAAAAGCCCTGAAATAATGGCTCAGGAGCCCTGTGCACAGAGCTGCTCTGGCAAAAGACCCTGGTCCATGGTGCAAGTCTCCCTCCTTGTGGACCTACCATGGTTCTGCTGTCCAAGAGGATGCTCTTTGGAGCTGGCAGCTAGGCCATACCATGAGCTCAGCATCCATCCCGCAGCTGGCGGGCCTTGGGGGGATCCCTGCAAGGGATCCTGCACTGGGAATGCCTGGCCCAGCTCTGCAAGGGCTCCACGGAGGGCAGAGGGCAGCATGAGGGACAGAGCAATGGGGTGAAGCAGGGGGTCATTTTGGACAGAGGAAAACAGGACTGGGAAAGAGATTTTAGCGAGCAGGGGCTTACACCCTTCTGTATGCTAATGGAATCAACAGAAGCCAGCATTTTGCAAGACGCTGGAAACCAGCACATCGTGGGCACAGAGAGGGCTGCTGAATATGAAATAAGAGAAGCCTCCATGGTCACCACCCCCTCCTCAGGCCTGTCCTCCTCACTGCTGATGATGGAGAAGACAGCCTGGCACCCACGGGCTGCAGGACCCATGGCCTGCACTGCCTTTCTAATGCTTGACCCCACTTGCACCCTAAGTGGGGACTCCAGCTCCCAGTCACTGTGTAAACAGTCTTGTGGCTCCCAAAAACCCCTCACAACGGTTCACCTTTCTAACACGGCCCGGGCTATCCCTCAGTGCCAGCTGCTCATTGCATTTTGTAGACATGACCCTAACAAGAGAGCCGTGGGGTATAGAGAGGTCTGACCCTCAGCACCTCCATAAATTCAAAGCAGGCTACTCGGGCAAACGCTTTACCACCCTTTCCCCAGTCCTGTAGCACCATCATCAGTTTCTTCTGCTGGGGAAAATACCCTAAAGTGATGCCTAGAGGAGAGTCTGCGCCACTGGGTTCTCTTGGTCCTCCTTGTCTCCTCCTGCCCAGCCTGGGAGCCTTTGTGGGCTGGGGGAGGACAAGGACCAGGTGGGTGCAGGCTCCGGAGGAGGCTCCGTGGGTGGTGGACCGTGGCCCATGTGGCGTTGGCCCTGGCCAGGGTTGCATAAGCCCTTTGGGATGCCACGTTAGCGTGGGGAGGAGTCTGGCCACTTTGACAACTCCTCCCTGAGGCCACTGGGATAACCCCGGCTGCCTCCACCGCTAACCCAGGCGAGGGGCCCCGCTGCCACCTCCCATCGCCAGCAGCGGAGAGCAGGAGGGGGTAATCGTTGGGCAAAAAATATCTCATGTCTCGGCTCCCCACCTGCACCCCAGCCCGGCCACGCGGGAGGCAGCCAGCCCGAGCGGCAGGGTCTCCCGCACCCATCTTCCATTTGCTCCTTGCTTTTCCAAGGCTTTGCAGAGTCTGACATGCCCCAGCACCTCAGACTGAATGTAAAGGCAGGACCGACCCAGAAACAGCTTCTGCCTACAAACCCCACCGTGGGCCATAATTTTCAAGGTGCAGATGGGTGACCAAGTGCGGCCACCAGGCTGCCTGGCCCTGACCTCCCTGTGCAAGCAAGACCCTCTGAGCTGTACTCAGCCAGCCGCTCCCAAGCTAAAATTCAATTTGAAGTCAGAGTTGTTTGCGCGAGTCCCCATAAAGCTCCCTGCTGAACAGGTCCGTGCGTGTCCGGGCCGTGCTGCTGAGGGTGCCGGCTCACCCAGAGGTGCTGCAGCTCCACTGGGTCCCAGGGGAGCAGGGCAGGAGCAGAGGACTGGGCAGAAACCAGCCTGGCTCCTGCCACCAGAGCAGTCCCTTCGCATGCAGCGTGCAGCCTCAGAAAGCCAAGCTAGGTTTAGATGGAAGTGAAATTCCCTTTAACTCATGCACACGCTTACACACTCCAAGTAAAACACAGGGGGAAAAAAATCTATCTACCACATCTGTCCATGCAAAGTCACTAAAGACAGGTCTATGCCACAATGCTGTATTAACCCATTTCGCTTGCAGGGAGTTGAGCAGCTCTGCACTTATAAATGCTCCACATCTTACAGGGCTTACTGATATAAGGGCCAGAGCCCGTATGCCACTATAGTTGTGGGCTGGCTTGAAGCTGTCATAGTTTGTCTAGGTTGCGAATTGCATCCATAACGGGAAACAATTAAATTAGTACCAAGAAAAGTGCGTGGATGAGACCTGGGC
This sequence comes from Astur gentilis, assembly GCF_929443795.1. Taxonomy (NCBI): domain Eukaryota; kingdom Metazoa; phylum Chordata; class Aves; order Accipitriformes; family Accipitridae; genus Astur; species Astur gentilis. The sequence continues at coordinate 16,067,741 of NC_064905.1, read as the reverse complement.
TGCACGCAGCGGTTCACCGATGAGCCCTTTGCAGACCTCAGTCAGAAGGACAGGCGATACAGCATTTTGCTGTCCTGTCTGAGCTTTTTCTTTTGTTTGGGCTGGACTCAGGCCAGTGCCAAAAGCAGCCCAGATACTTCTGTGCCAGGTGCAAGTGGTCCCTCTGGCTCCCGGGGGATACAGCGAGCTGATCTTGCACAGCTTCACAAAGGAGGGAGAGAAGAAACTGTCCGCTAAATATTCTGCAAAAATGCAAACCATCTTCAAAGCATTCCCTGGACTGGCCCTGCCACAGCCGCTCCAGCGATAACAGCCCCTACATCCCTCCGACCAGAGGACCCAGAAAGGGTTTCCATGGGAGCCGACATTCCTCTGGGGCTGAGTCATGGAAGAGCAGAGGACTGTGGAAGGAGTGGCTTGCAAAAAAGTCTGAAAAGTTTATTTCTCCTCTTCCCCCTCCCAACACCGCCCGCATCCCTGCTTCTGCCTATGTGGCAGACAATAGCTTGGCTTTAACTGCTGCGCAGAACGCAACAGCCTTTTATGTCCACTTAAAACTCGCCTGATCGACCCTAACAAACAGCTGCGATTTACTTTTGTCCTTTTGGAGGGTTGCTGCGGTTTTGGGCTGTTTCAAGTTGGTGGTAACTGAGGGCTCGGAGTACCGGCGACCTTCCCGGTGTCCCTGATTTCACTCCAACTTGAAACCGTTGCCTGTCGGTTTGGGTGGGAATTCAGCCCCCATCCTGTTAAGTTTCCTTTTCTTGGCTGGATGCAGCAGAGTGGAGCTTTCTTAGAGGAGGGACACAAAGAGCAGAGTTAGACTGCCACGCACGTCACCGTCACGGGAAGGACAGCGGCTGCCTTTAAAGGAAACGAGCCCTCGGCTCTTCTGCGTGGACCTAAAATTGTGCCTGACTGAGCCCAAGTTCTTAAAACTCTAAAAAAAAAAAACCCCAAAAGAGCTTTATTCCTCCTCTCCTGCAACCTCCGTCTCTCTTAACAGTTGATCAGCTGGATCAGCAAACCAGGGGAACAGGACTTGAAACGGTTTCAAAGTCTGCTTGGAACAAAAAGCTGAGTGTCTTTTTTTTTTTTTTTTTTTTTTTTTGTAGGAGAAATAAGAGCGGCTGTACTGAAAAAAATAAAAACGCTGAGATGAAGTCGACAGCTCTTTTGTTCTTCCTCTAGATATTCTGGTGAGTAAAACATCACCTGCCAACGCACCTCGGGCTGGGCGTAATGGGGACTGGTTTGTAACTAGATCTGATTTGCTCTGCAGATTGGTTTGATGTGCCCAGACTTTGGTCTCACTCATCTCGCTAAGGAAATACCCCACAACAGAAAACCCAGAGGGGAAAAAGGGAGGAGGGGGAAAAATTAGGCCAGGTTAAACTTTTAGGGTCAGATGCCACCAAAGTGTTAAAGCCAATAATCTGGCAGCAAAATACAGTAACAGAGTCAGTTTAGGAGCGGAGATGCTGCAAAGAGGAGAAAGAGAAGTCAGGAGGGGTCTCTAAATGCATCCCTCGGGGTGGGGAGCGTCCACCTTCCCACCCTGAGCAATGCAGTGCCCAGCACCGGTTGCACGCCATGGACCAGGGACCCCCCTGAGTGGGGCTAACGGGACCCCCACGCCGGGAGAAATAGCACAGCAAAGGCAAACGCGAAGGTCTCAGGCCATACCTCGCAGTCCCGGCAGCAGGGCTGAGGAAACTTCAGGAGCTTGGACAGGCTGGAGGAATCTGCAGGTTTTAGAAGGAGGCAGGAGGAAGCCAAAGGGTGGGCTGGGTTTCCCGCTGCCTCTCCTCCTCCTCCTCCTCGCTATCTTTCCAAATCGGTCTCTTCCTCTCCCTCGCTCCCCAGTGGGCAGTCCCACCCGCCCGAAAGACAGGCTGAGGCACAGCCTAGGTCCAAAGGATAGACCAGAGAAATCAAGCGGGGCTGGAGATCAAGGGGGTCTCTCGCAGGGACGGATCAGCCCCCAGCGCAACCTTCCCAGCAGAGTCATTGTCGCAGCGGTTGCCTGCACTGCTGCGACGAGTTTGTCAGTTCTCTGGCTCTCTCGGACTAACAGCACGGGGGGAGGAGGGGGGAATACCATCTCTCTGCTTGGTTTGTGCAACTCCTAGCGCCTTGGTCTACTGCAATTAAAATGTTGAATGCTGTCATTTCACAATGGGGTAGTTCAGTCCCTGAGCTGGTGGTTCCTGTCCTCAGGGAGATGCAGAGGAAGGCAAGAGAGTCCTTACTTCTCCATCCTCTCTCCTAACACTGCTGCCATCTGGGACTGCCTTGCGGGGAGGGTGAGGAAAGAATGATCCAGAGAATGTGGAGAGTTATGACATGTCTAAAATACGCTCCAAGTAGGCAGAGAAATGCTGGGCTGGTAGATGTGACCCTCAGCAAATTGGTCTCTCTGCTGCGGTTATTGTCCAGCAGATCTGGACTGATTGAGCAAAACTCGCCGTCGAAATTGCCCATCAGTTGAATCTGATGGTCTCTTCAGACATCACTGAACAAGTTGACCTTACAGATCGTAAGTCAGCTGAGGCAGCTGCCCAGCCAGAAGCAGCCAGACAGCAAAGCTGTTTGGAGTTCACTTTCCCCATCTGTTCCTCTCTACGCTCAGGGTGAAACCCCAGCTCCTCTCTCCTTGCATCTCACCATGACTGAGAGGATTTAAGGTTCATCTGCTCCCCTGGCGGAACCAGACAGCACGCCTTTGTGCACCGGCATGGTCACGGCACTGCATTGCGAAGTAAAACCAGCAGCCAAAAAGAGAGGCTTGTCAAATTGCTGGAATTTAGGCGTCCCTGAAGTGTCTCCATGACATGCAGGGCTGTCCTGAGCACTGCAGATAGTCCAGCTCTTTGAAGCTTGTGATCCAGCTGTGGTACTGACCCTCACCCCATCCAGGGCGATGCAAGGTTGCTCCCCGGGGGCTGCTGGAAAGATGGTGTTTCTTGTAGCCAGCAGGACTGAGAACAAGGCATTTGGGCACCAGCTGTCTGATTGCAGATGCTGGGTGAAGGACACCCAAGACCATAGCAAAATGCAACATCATGTTTTGTCTTGGCTGCCTGGGGTTTGGGTTCATTCCTCATGATTACATGCTATCTTTGAGAGGGGCTGAGACACCAATCGGGTGCTTAACTCATCCCACTCATGTTGCTGAGGATTTAGATATCAACATAGGAGCTGGCCTGCCATGACCTGCCGGGCTGTGCCGGCTCCTTGCTCTGTAGGATGCCTGTTGCTTCGTGATTTGTGATTCTTTATCAGTTCAGTCCTTATCCGGCCTCGCGGCACTTCTGCTGCATGTGAAAGAAACAGATGTAAGACTAAACATCCATATGGCCAACAAGAAACAAAAAATAAAACAGAAAGTGAAAGGGGAGGGGAAAGATAAGGGAGGGGGCTGTGAGAAACCATCATCACTTCCCAGTGAGACGGTTGATCTCTGTGATCAGGCAGCTTGGGAGGCCAGTAGGAAAGAACAAGAGAAGAAAGTCTTCTTCACCCATTTCTTTACTTGGCTACACACCTTTGTGACCGTGTCTAAGACCCCATGGGTCCTTCTAACACAGCCAACTGCCTGTGGTATCTGGAGCACCTTCTCCTCCCACCACAAGCGTCCATAGCTCCCACACGCAGCTCAGTGCCACGTGTAGGTCCAGTTTGGCTCCAGAGGTCACTCATCCCCTAAGCCAAAGTTTCATTTGCTTCATTTGCACCCCAATGAATTGAATGCTCTTGGTGAATGCTCTCTGCACTGGATTAGTCACGGCTCACATTGAAATCGTACAGCTGCTGGTACTTCTCCTAAGGAAAAAAAAAAAAAGACATCTGGAAAAAATTTTAGGGAGGAAAAAAAAAACAGAAAAGAAACCACGTCTTTTCTAACTGACAACGTGGCAATTGCTTAGTGCTCTTCACTGTAGCCTGAAGCTAAGCCCTCTTCTAAGGGCTTAGACAAATGACAGTGCCAGAAAGATAATTATAACAGGGATTTCTTTATATACGTGGCGGCTTAAACCCTGATTTTGAGAGAAAGCAAAAAGCAACCTGCTGCATTGATGCAGTCACATCTGGAAATGGCCCCTGAGCTCACGGCGGTGAGCCCGGGTGGGTGGGAGTGAGGGGTCCTCACCGTCCTCCGTGCACATGGTGGGGACAGCCGGGTCCTGCATCTGGTGAGGGGCACGCTGCCAGGCCGGGGTGTGCGTTGTCAGCACCGGGATGGAGGGGTATCGCTCCGAGAGGGAAACAAGAGCCTGGAGCAACTGGCTGACTCTTCAATCTCAGCAGATTTAAGAAGCGCCAGAAATGACTGAGAGCTTGCAAAGGAAGTGCTGAAAAGTCCTCTCCACACTTATAAGGCTCAGTGGGGTCATCAAAGAGGAGGTTTTGGTGTCACGCTGCCAGGAGGAAAACTGGACCTCACACACGCTTAGAAGGTCATCTTATGCCATCTGCAGCACTGGATGGGCAGGAGATGGCCCAAGGGGTCTCATCAGCCCCGGGAGCCCTCGCAGTGCTGCCGGCCTCGCAGGCCACCTCGGGCTCCTCGACCATGAGCCCAGCAGGGTGGTTCGGGCACAGCCGATGCACCCCGGGGCTCCCGGCACTCGGCCCCAGCTCGAGCGACCGCGCAAACTCCGATGGAAACAGCAAACAGGACAAGACCCCTCAAGGCTTGAACTCAGTTTACAGCAAAGCCAATAGGTTTGCAGGGCTGAGGTTTGAACTCCAGCTAACCCCAGTTCAAAATCCAAATTTCTTCATCCCATTTCAAGCCAGGTCAAGCAGATCTGGGCTGGTGCAGTTGAGAAAACCCCAGTGCTCTCTAGAAGGGGAACAGTTCTGCTGCAAGAGGGGAGAAACGCAAGTGAGCAGCTTGGTAGAAGCAATACAAGTATGGATTAATAATCCTGCTGTCTCCTATTGACAAATCTGTCAGTCTAAGGAGCCTTTCCTTCTTTCTGCTCTGGGAGGGATTCTCTAATGAGTTTTTCTGGAGAGGATGTTTCTGCATTAATTGCTGGTGGATGCTGCTGCAAAACAATGAACCCCAAGTGCATATAAATAAACAGGATGCCCTGGAACCACTGCGGGAATGTCACTTACAAAGTCTTCATGGCTGGGTGTGTGGCTGGAGGCTGAGCTCCTCACAGGCACAGGGCAGCGTGGGGAAAGGCAACGGCCGCTGGGGTGGGAGCCCAGCAGCCAGCTCAGGAAAAGGCGAGTGAGACAAGTAAGTGCAGAGCAGACAGGAATCTGCTTATCCCAGGAATGTCCCAGCTCCCCTGCTATCTGGGAGTGTGTCAGCAGGTCCTGCAGGAGGGTTTCTGGTTTTTTTCCATTTCAGAAGCAGATCAGAGGCAGAAAGGCTGTTCTCTCTAGACTCACACTAAGCAGATGCATGGCCACTGGAAGCACCATCTGCACACGGCAGGATGAACCCAAATTGTCCTGGGAACTTGCCTGAGAGTGGCTTTGTCCTACATGGGGCAAGGATTTCTTCCCAGTGGGATGGGACTCTCCCGCCCAGGCTCAGCAATAGGACTGATGCCTGGTTCAGATGGAGCAGACTAACGCCCAGCCAAGGTCTCTTCCAACGCCTGGACCGGGAAAGCCTGAGCCTCAGTGCTCTGCAGATGGACTGGGGGTGAGCTGGCTTAATGGGGCAATGCAGGCAAATGGGGTCCTGGCTCTGTCAGAAGCAGGCGGAGAAGGAGCAGTGGATGTCACTGCAGTTTTTCAGCTGTAAACCAGAGTCCTCCGGGGCAGCGGGTGGAAATCCAGCTGTGCATGGCTCTGCAGTGAGTCACGACCTGGGAGCAGGCTGCGGAGCCAGGAGGCAGGGCATGCTTGCTGTGGGATGGCTTGCTCTTTCCATGGTGTGCGTGGGCTCTCACAGCTGTCCCCTGGGGTCTCCGAAGGAAGGCAGTTCCCATGCCGCATGGGAGGGATCCTTCCCCCACCTCTTTCAAACTACCCCTGCAATGATCATCTCACTCACTTGGACACGTGTGGGGCTGCAGGCTTGGGAGAAGCTTATCTGTCCTCCCTGAAACCGAACTGAATCCAAAGAAGCAGGGGGGAAAAAAAATTCCATCACCTTCCACAGCTGTGGTGCAAATAAGGAGCTCTATGTGGCACAGTTACCCCTACACTGCCCTGGATGCCTCTCGCAGGCATCAGGTCTGCACGTCGCAGCTGTACCTGCCCCCAGTTACTCCCAGAGTGGGTGGTAGATATAAGCCCTCTGGCCGTAGCCCCCCGCTGCATCCCTGTGGCAGAGTCCTCACAGCACTGCCTGGAGCCGTCACACCATGCACCAGCAGATGGGACAGGTCTTCAGCTGCTTTGAAGCTCCCATGAGTGGTCTGGGCACATCCAGCCTGGCTGAGCTTGGTCCCAATCCAATACCTCCAATATCCAAAGGACCTCATTGCTTTTCCTAAAAGGACTTGTCCCCTGCTGCAGGGGGCTGTTCTCTATTAATCCTAAACACGGGGATGTTGTGTGCCTGAAATACAGTCTGGTGTTTTAGCCTGACTTTGCTTTTGCTCGAGACCTTGCGTTGGAGATGTGCCTATGACTTGCAGAAGAAGCAATAAAGCTTCCAAGGGAGAAGTGCAGCAAACACTGCTAAATCCAGGCAGTCCCACGTTGCTCCTGGTGTTTACCTAAGATGCACTTTTGAGTCTTCTTGGGCCTGACAGATGCGGCTTGGCAGCTTTTGAAGGCTATGAATAGAGCTGCTTAAGGAAATAAACAGGAATCCACCTTCAAGCCCCTGGGACATGCAGAGGGAAGTTCCTGGGCTGCAGTGGCAGCTCTTTTGCACGGATAAACACAGCCTTAAAGTCTCTCCTAAAAGGCAGCCTTGATGGGAATACCCAGGTGAAGCTGTGCCAGCTCCAGGACATCCAGATGCCATCTGGAAAGCAGGGGCAATAACCATGGTTGAGGAAAAGACCTGAAAGGCAAATGCCAGGGTTCACAAGGCTTTCTGGGGCCAGCTGCCTCTGCTTTTTTGCCTCATGAGCATGAGGTTCTCTTAGAAAGCTTGATTCTCAGATGAATTGGCTACATGCTCCACAATCACTGGTAACCACACCCCTTTCAATTTCGTTTAATCACCTCCACAACCTTACATCTTGGAGTGAAAGCAGTGGTTTTCCTGGGCCGTGTCTTTGCTGGGAGCCCCTTGGTGATTTGCTGGGAGGCCATTTAGCCGGCTCCCCTCCCAGGGACACCATGCAGCTGGCAGACTGGTGAGTGTCCAGTGGGGCTGAGCGGGAAGGGGCAGAGCTGCCGTGGATTGGGAACACGGCTGAGGCAAAGCAGGCAGCAGGGCTTGGTGTTGTCCACAGCACAATTTGCTGGCTGCAGGAGCATGGTAGCTGAGAACATGGGTTTTAAACGACGGCTGCCTTCGCTCCAGGCTTGTGCACTGCTGGAAGTGAAGAGGAGCAGGGAAAGACGGTCTTGGGGAGGGCAAGGCACACTGGTGACCAGGACGCTGGGCTGCTTGTTAAATTAAAGTCTGGAAAATTTAGCAGTTCCCTGTGGAGGCTGAAGAACAGGACTTTATTGTCCTCCTATTAACCATCATCGCTGGCAAAACCCTATCAAAATATCCCCCCTCCTTCCAGCCCTGCCCCACAGCGATTCAGTCTGTGTATGGCTCGGTGCTCCCAGCACCGTCCCCATCCCCTGCCAGCTGTACAGCCCCGGCCGTCCTGCTGTTGTATAAGCCGGGAAATGCAGCTTCACACCATGCAGAGGGATCCCAAGAGGCCACGTCCTCTCCAGCACCGCTCACGGATGAGCTATTACAGCATCCCTGGATGGGAATCGGACTGTGCTGGAGCTGTGGCTGCATCCCAGCATAGCTGGCAGGGCACAACTGGTGTGCCTGGCGTGCTCAGGCCACCCCCCGCTGAACCTGCACATATCCACCCTGAGAATCCGCATTTTTCAATCTATCGCTCTGACACTTTCTGCTCGATCTTAACTCACTTCAGAACAAGCCCTGGCTTGAGATTTACCAGACGAACAAGCCAGACTGCCGGATGCAGGAGGGTCCCTAAACAGAGTGTCCCTTAAAGGAGACAAAATGAGATTTATTTTGGCAATGTGCATTTGGGAGGATCTTGTACAGAGGAAGAAGCCAGTCACAGATAGGCTTAGAAGCAAGAAAAGAAGATACAGGGGAGTCAGTAGGAAATGCTTTTTGATAGCAAGGCTTTGGAGCAGGATATCTTGGGAGACTGAGCCATCCCTGTCGTGAAGCAGCAACATGAAGGGCTGTTGGGACAGGGTAGGTCAGGCTGGTAGGGGCACTACTGACAACCGTTCGAGGATTTTAGTTTCTGATGACTGTGATTTACAAACACAGCCGCTCCAGGCCAACACCAACAGCAAAAGCACTGACCTCCCTAACATGTCTGCTTGCTGGCTCCCTCCAAATCATCTCCAAGTGCATTTCTGAGCCCCTTTAAACTCCCCTGCCCAGCCTGGATTTTATCCTGGGGAGTCTAGGTCCGTTAAAACCTTCCTACCTTGAACAATTCATAAATATGCATAAATATTCTGCTCCTTGCAAGGACCAGTCAGTGGAGGAATCATTTGCTTCATCTGTCTGGAGTTTGATGGGATTTCACTGATCAGGGGGTAAAAGAAACCCAAGAGGACACAACCCCCTTAGCTGGATGAAAATCCGGCTGCCATCTGAGGGCATATGCAGAAAACACCCTGTCCGTCATTGCTTCAGTGTGATGAGTTCTGGGCATCTCAATTTAGCCCTGAAACTTGTTTACTTCCCTTCAAAAACCACCATCCAGTTTGGCCGGGGTTTGGCAGGAGCCGGTGCTGTGGGCAGGAGCGGCACTGCGGGCAGGAATAGCTGGGCTGTGGGAAGGCTCGGGGCTGATGCTGCACCACGTCTGTGGGCTCGGGGCAAGGTAGAACATGGTCAGCCCCAAAATAGCGAGGTCGTGCGCGGCCCTGAGCGATCGTTGTGACTTTCCATCCTGTGCCTGGCCCAGAGCTGGGTCCCTCTCTTGGGACCTTCTACTAAAATTAGCAGTGTTTCTCCACGCCGTATGCCCTGCTTCTGTTATCGGCAGCTGTTTAAGGAGATGGAGGGACCAGAACCACAGTTTAAAAAAACATCAGACTTGGAGAACTCCCTTTTAAGCTTCTCTTTTATGGGAAAAAACTGATGGAAAATGTTCTTCCCTGAAACAGGAGCCCTGGAGAGAGGCCCCTGGATTCTTTCCCGTGTGATGCTGAGACTGCTAATGAACGTTAATCATATCAGGTATCTGCAAAGAGTAACCAGAAAATTACAGAGGTGAGACATGAGCATTGGCGATGTCACCCCCCAGCCCCTTAATTTCAGACTTGCCCAAAGGTGCCCGCCGCATCCTCTCTCCTGCGCTAACCCTTCTGCCCACGCCACCCCGGGGAGAGATCTCGCCCAGGATTTATTACCAGGATTAATGGAGTGGATTTTTAATGGCACGAATGTTCCAAAAAATTCTGTCGTTCACTTCGGGGAAAAGGTGGGAACTGGGAAATTAGGGGAATACCAACTTTCTCGATGAGTGGGATGGTGCAAGGAATTGTCTGGGCCTTTCTGGAGATACCCAGCTGCAAAACAGGAGGGAGACCACACTGTGCTTTGGGATTACGGGTGGTGACCCATCTGGATCCAGGCAGCTCGCACCGTACCTGCGCGGGGTTATTCAGCTATTCCTTCTCTAATGCACACAGAGGCCAACGCAGCTGTGGACAGCAAGGGCATCCCTGCAGCGAGCAAGGGAGCTTGGCTCCCGCTGTGCCCAGGGGCTCCTTTCCTGCTCCTCTGCCCGCAGTTATCTCTGAAGAGCGAAGGTCCTCGCTGCCTGAGGTGTGCCTGGGCTGACGCTGATGTCGTCTCGCTCAAGGTTTGCCCCCCCCCCATGCTGTTCTTCCTCCAAGGAATTAGAAATAGTGAGTGGTACTGAGGGAATCTGTGCTGCTTCTGGATGGAAAGGGAGGGTGTGAAAAGGTTGGACGGGAGGGGACATCTCTTTCTCTGTCCCTTCCCCAAATCCCTCTATGTTCAACCTTTTCCAGTGGAATCAGAAAGTGCACCCCTCCCTTTGACCTTGCTGGAACTCTGTGTGGAAGAAAGGAAGGGAGGGACTAACAGGGAGCGAGGTTTCCTCTCCTGGCCCCCTTTTTTTTGCACCTACCGATGGCCGCAGCTGGAGCGTGGTCCCAGGCTGACGTGTTGGGGAGCGGGCTCCAGCTGCTCGCCCCCAGCCTGGGAGCAAGCTCTGCTCTGCAAACCTGGGAGGACCCATTTCAGCGTGGGACAGGGACACTTTCCCTCCCCACTCTCCCGTGAGCTGTGGGGCTTAGCCGCTGCCCAGTCGGGGGCCAGAGAGACAATGCCAGGAGTGGGGAGCAACGCCTGGCTTTCCTTTTTATGTACACACACACCCAAACAAGTTTTCTTCTCTGGCAGCAATTGGCAGCTCCTCGGTTGGGTTTGTAAATCTGAAAATAACAGCTGGAGGTTTTTCTGTGTTATCCCACTCTAGAAATGAATTTTAAAACCCTCCCACGTTGGGTTGCATGGGGTTGGGTCTATTGTTTTCCCTGGCAGAGCGTGGTGCTGGTTCGTGCCCAGCTCCCTTTGCCTCAAAGCGGCTCTTCCAGCATCTATCCCAAGTGCAGCTCCTGCTGTTTGTTGGCGCTCTGGGCGGCTCATGGAGAAGGTTTGCTGGCTTCTTGCTAACACAGCCTCTCTGCCTGGCACGCAGCTGAGCGCCCACCGCTCCACTGGCATGCTGAGACCCTGTTTGGAGGAGTTGTGGACAGACTGGCTCTGCCAGGGAGAAGGGAAGCAAGTGGATGGCAGGAGGGGTTTGGAGACACTTAGCTGAGATGATAGGTGGGACACAGGGTCCCCACCTTTCTGGTTTTCCTTTGGACACACCAGGAATTGTAGTCCCAGCTGTCCTCAGCAGGTTCATGGCGGAGGTGGCCCTGGGTGGCCAGTGCTAGTGGCGAAGGACGGTGATCCTTACTTGGGGTTACACGTCCCTGTCTTCAGCACGTGGACCCTTGGTGAAAAAAGCCAACAGCTCAGCACAGAGCCTTTAAAGAGTCAGAGCTGGCCTCTTGGCTTCCTATGCTCTTGCTTTGACCATACTTTGACATATTTTGACCTCGGGGCAGGGCAAGCTTGGAGGGCTGCGACTGAAACTGGAAAGCTGAAAATCCCCCAGCAGTTGTAAAGCCAGCGGGGAGGACTCTGGATGTGCCACATCTCTGCTTTTTTGGCTTCTCCCCTGGCAAAGGACAGGCTGAATTAAGAAAGCAAATGGAGAGGAAACCGTGAAGAAATAAGAGCGGCACTGTGAGTTGAGGACGCTCTGGACTCAGTCCCGTCCCGGTTGCCCTGGAAATTGGATCGTTCCCACCGAGCCGCCTGCTTTGCTGGCTGCTCCTGGGAGGGCACAAGCATTTAGTGCTGGTCAGAGGCAGGGGAAGCGGGGAAGGGAAAAATAAAGGGAAATATAGTTACAAATACTAGTATCTGGGTTTTCTCCACCAAAGGGAGACCCTAAGCTCTTTGCCCCATGCCTTTGTGGGGATGGTATGAAGAACTAATCCCCACCAGCTCAGCTGAGACACAAAGGCAAGGCAAAAGCCAAAGGGCCATAGCTCTCTTTGTAGGTCAAGCCCAGGAGATCCAGCCCCAGGGACACCAGGGCTGCTCCCTACAATGCTGTCCCAAGCAGGCAGCACCCCAGGCACCCCCCCACTGAACCCTGCCTGCCCTCGAGACCGCCCCGTGTCCCATGCAGACTTCTGATGCAATCGGCGGGATCACCCCGACAATAGCTGTGTGGGTTGGTTTTTTTTAAAAGCTATGCACAACAGATTAAGCCAGCGGCCCCTGTTATGATTGCTGGGCATTGTGCACCATGCTGACGCTGGCTTCTGTGGGCCAAGCTCTGCCCACGGCCACGCAGGAGCTTCGGGGGGGGGTGGAATTCGGTTCATCTGAAATGGGGCAGGAGGGTACTCGGGCACAGTGGATTTCTGCTCCATTCAAGCGTCTCCTTTCATTCACATGGGAATGAGCTGCGTTTGTTGTTTTAACGTTTTCTCATCCATTTGTTGAAAACGGGTGAGCAGGTCTCAGCTGGGCTGACAGAGATGGTGCTGCTCGGGGAATTTCATACCAATTGGGAACTGTGGGGAAGTCTGAAATGCTGCAGCATCTCTCTTCTGGCTGTGCCCTGCCCCAGTGACAGCACAGTAACCCACTGGCCTGGACTGGTGAAGAGGAAACTGGAACGCAGCTATGTAGCACCCAGCAGTCTTTCGGAAGGTGCTCAGGAACAGGCATGATGAGCAGAGGGACAATAGCAGGAAGGGCCAGGCTGAAGGCTCCTGCTTACGCAGACCAGTTTCCCTTGTCTCTTCCAGGTGACCTGGGACAGGTCCATGGAGCAGAACAGTCACAGAGCAGATCTGCTCTCCCCAGAGCAGCCAGGGACCTTGTATCCTGCCCCGTGTATCCCACAGCACCTCTGAGGGAGCTGCTCGCTCATGAAAGCTGGCTCTCTCCCTGCTCCCTATCGCTGCCCCAAAATGCCACCGCCTGCAGCAGCTGTGGGGCTGTGAACCTCAGCTCTCCGGAGTCCAATAAATTAAACCTTAGTCCGAAAGGGGCTTGGGCTGTCTTTTGCAAACAGAGGCAGCACAAAAGCTGCCTTTCTCCCTCTCGTTTGACTTTGTTTTCTCTCCCTCCCCATCTGCTTTTAGCCAAATGGTTGAATAGCTTCAGTATATACTGTGGGAGGCTAAAGCCAAAAGCGGGAGCACCAGGGAAGGAGGCAGAACAGCAGTGCCCTGTGGCTGCTGCCTTCCGGAGGGGCTGGGAACTGTTTGCTGCCCTCGCTCTGTAACCCAGCCTTGATCACCTTGCTGAACCCTTGGAGAAAGCAGCTCCGAAAGAAAATATTTGTGCTCTGGCTAGCACACATGTACACATTTCCTGCTCTTGAAGTCCTTAATTAAGCCTGTTTTTTGTTTGTGTTTTTTTTTCTTCCTATTTACACTGCCACAGTCTTGGAGGGGGAGTCTGTCAGGTCCCCATGTGTTTTGCTGTTTTGGAAGCTGCAATGTGGAAAGCTGCCTGGGATGGTCACACAGGGAATCTGCGTGTATTGACAGGGGAGTGGGAACCAGCAAGGGCCTTCGGTGTTGCTCTGTACGTCAGTGCAGCAAGCATCAGGACAGCTCAGCACATCACCCATTACAGAGTGGCCTCAGCCTGGCTGTGGCCTCACGACAAGGAAGATTGGGTCTTTGTAGACCATACTGAAAAGATGCAAGACCAGCACATTTAATGCAGAAAGACTGCCAAGCTTTTTTCCAGCCAGCTTGGGAGCTTGAGTCCCTCCAACGGACCACATTATCAGTCTGTTTCATCCTACTTGGCCTCCGTAGGCAGAGATGTACGATCACTTAGGGTGATGCTTGTGACTATGGACACCCAGCCCAGTGCAACTGGGACCTTCGGGTCCAGCTGCACGGCCCTAGTTCAAAAAGCAGCTGGTCGGGGCAACGTTGCAGGTGTTGATCCCAAAAGCGTGGGGGTATGATCCTGCCTGCAAGTCAAACATCAGTCATGGTGCTCATCCAGCCCCCAGCTCTGCTACTGCCATGCCTGGGCTGGGATCAGGCAGGCGAGCGAAGGTGGAAGCCTAAGGCGGGTTGTTTCTTACAGCAAACATTTAACAGCAGAATAAGACTAGAAAATCCCCATCTCTTGGTAATGAATCCCCTGTGTAACAGTCTTAACACCCAGACACGACACGCCTGTGGAATTCCTGAGATTGTTGCAAACTGAACCCTTCTTTCCCACCCTGAAATTTCACAGCAATTTACGTCTCCAAGCCATCAGGAATCACCATTTGCAGGCACCGAGGGGGATCTCCCATCCCTTGTCTGCTTTCTGCAGCCTGTGGTGCTATTTTGGAAATTCTCTCATTTACTGGGTGGTTCAACTGAGTACAACTGCTCCTTTGGCTAAAATCATCGCGTGCCTGTCATCTGGTAATTAGAAAGCACCAAAAAGCCAGTGGTGCTTAAGGCGGCTCTGGGATGACCAAGGCAGCTTTTTCTTTTGTGGATAAAGGACTGGGCTTTGGAGGCTGTAGACTTTTCCACTGAACTCAGATTTTGGTTTAAAAAGAAAGGGAAGGTAACACTGGGTGAAAAATGACACCCAGAAGCCCAGCAGCACTACAAGAAGAGCAATGATCGGTGAGAAAAGCAAATGCCTTCTGTTGGAAAAACCACGGGGTGGGGGAGATAATTTTGAGGCAGGGGAAACAAAAGAACCTTTAAAGCCCATCCCTCCGGGTTTGCCCAGTTCTTACTGGTGCTGCAGTTAGAGGCAATTCACGGACTCTCGCAGTTCAGCTGGAGCTGGGCTGAGAACCTTGTGAGGAAGCCAGAAGTGAACTCCTGCTGCTGGGAGGACATATTCACGGATGGCAATGCACTGAACTGCACCTCACCAGCTGCTCATCCTGCAGCTGGAAGAGCTGACACATCCCTCTTCCAGCAGGTCACTGGGATGTCCTGCAGAGCCAGGGTGTCTGTGGTACAGGAAAGCTCCTTTTCCAAAAAGTGCCACCCTTTCCTGTTTGCATTGCAAACTGAGCATTTCCTTGTCTGAAAACGGCCTCACAGTGTCTGGCATATTGTTTACTGTGGGAATTATTGTGACCACGTTAGCTGTGCAGGCTTTTTGGGGTCCCTCTCCACGACATGCAACCTAGGAGCCAATTTCAGGGCAACATGATGAACGAAGATTTTGAAGATCTTGAAGTTGGGCAGTGGTGGAGCAAAGAGACTCTGCTTAGGTACTGACTGTCTTATCCTTTTTAGACTCTGTGAAAGAGCTGTTGTTTCTCCCAAAGCTTTTCCATAAGCCGCTCAGACAGCCACCCTGCGGGTCTGCTGCTCTGTTCAGACTGATCGTCCTTCCTTAACTTCCCTAGCCCAGCTGTAATCAGCCCAAATGCGACCCACGCACCAAAGCAAGGACTGTCACAGGGTGTCATTACTCAGCTCTGGCTGCATGTTCATGGAAGAGGTAGCCTTTTGGGAGGCACCCTGTGCTCCCGCAGAGCCACTGCTTCAGAATTGGTGAAGAGCCTCCTGTGCTCACTGTCCTGCAGGCAGAACCAGCAGGTCATCTTCCCCAAACACCTTATCTTATCCAGAGGAAAGGAAAGCAGGCAGAACGAGAGCGTTCTGCAGATTGCCTGGTCTGGCTGAAACGCCCTGTTCCCCGATAAGCCTGCAAGGTTGATGGGGAAGCCCATGCGATGCTGCCCCACTGGGCTTTTGCTGGTGAAAACAAGCTGCAGCTTGGGTGTCATCCTCCAGCCCTGCTTTAATAGGAATTGTCCCCGTTCTTTGGTATTTTCACTAAATGTGCCTGAAGTGCTGGGGTTAGCAACCATCACAGTGCTTCCCTCCTCTCAGCTGGAGAAGAAACATTAGCAGCTCCCTTCCCTTCTCCACAGGGCTGGGGGAAAGGAAGAGGGATGCGATGGGAGGGTCTGAGCACTGGGGCCACTGGAGGAAGTCTGAAGCAGGGCTGACGGGAGCCCTTGGTGCTTTCCCAACTGCTCAATCCCATCAGCATCCTCAGGTACGGCACCAGAGACAGGCGGCCCATGCAGACTTCGTTATCCCTCTGTCCCCTCTGCTCTGGAACAGCGAGTGAGGAGCAGGACATCAAATGCCACAAGCCATCAGGAATGAAAGCCCACAAACCCAACACACGCACAGTCTCCGTTGGAAAGCAAGTGGCAGGGACACCTCAGGAAAGGGGCTGTGGGCAGCCCTTGCCATGCTGCGCACACAGGGAAGTTATAGGGGCTCTAAATGACACTAATGGCTGGGTAGAGCACAGCAGCCTAACGTAAAGATTTCTTGCTGGGAGAGACAGTTAGAGGCATTTCTTAAAGTCCAGGGCAGGGACCAGGAGGGGAAGAGTCCCCAGCCTGGACATCGCTGCTCCGGTGGATGCAGACAGCTCTGGGCAGCTTTGTGAAGGGTCGCTCCTCTCCCCTCTGGGCAGCGTGTATTCCCACCACACTGTGCAGCCAGCTTGGGCTGGCCACAGCTTGCCACTGCAGCCGATTTCCACCCAAAGCAGCAAAGTCATTTTTGCAGTAGGAAAGAGTTTAAAGCAGTGTCCAGCCCCTGCACGCCCACTGAATGGTGAAGGGGAGGCCTGGGAGGCTGCAGCCATGCAAGATGGGTGCTGAAACTTGAGGTATCTGCGTGAACCTACCGGCCAGAAGTGGGTAGAAACCTTTCCTTGTCTGGCTCAGAGATAAGCAGGCTTTAACCAAAAGACAGTTCAGCAGAGCAGGGAGAGGGGAGCAGAGTAGCTGGGGGATTGTGGATAGCATAAGCTGCAGCCCAGACATCAAGGACGAGCAGCCTGGTTTACAGCAAGACAGACTGTGAGTTCTCCTCTGTGGGCACAGCACTGCCAGTCCTGCCTGCCAGTATGGCAGAGAGCAAGTGCCACAAGGACTGCTGGCTCCAAGGCCAGCCGTGCCACCACATGCCATCCAGCTCCATGCCAAACCCACAGCACGTGTTCTTCCCCAGCCCACTGCCACCAGAGCTGAGCCACCGGGCAACCAGCTGCTGGTGGATGCACTGGCCATGCCTGGGAGGAAGCTGAAAGAAATAAATAATAACTAACACTGGCAAACACCAGCGCAGACCAGCAAGGGGGGGGGGGGTGGGGCTAGGGAAAGGGATTCACTCACCCCGGACCCCGGAGGTGTCATGCCATGTATCTGAGTGCACAGGCACAAAGCAGAAATAGGTTGTGGTTCTGGGCCTTGGTTCTGGAAACTTGTGCTACTGGGAGATTTTAATGCAAGAAAATAATGCAGTGATGTTACACTTTTATCCTTTAGCTTCCCTTAAACTAAGAAGTAATAAAAAGTGTCTCCAGCTCCTGCAAGTGCATCTACAGCAATTAATTGTGCTTTAGATCAATGGTAAAGAAGAACTTTGAAGTACTAAACCACTCTAGGAAAGTATAAATTGCAACTATGTCAAAAGTGATCTCAATGTACAAGGGTGAAAAAATTCTTAAGAGTAATGTTTTCCTTCAAACTTTAGTTGGTTTTTCTTTCTGTAGAACAATTCACATGTGACTGGTAGGCATGGGAGACATCACCCAGCTGAAACGAGAGACAGCAGACTGGGACAGACACATGCAATCCTTTCACTGGGCTGAAAACTTGAATTAAATGGATGGAAGCTGGGCAAAGCAACAGTATAGCCTGGTCACTGGGCTGAGAAGTAAGAGACCTTGGAGAGATTCCCACTCCCTTCCCTTCCTCCATCCCTTCTGCATTTCTTATCAGCACAGGTGTTCTACTGTATCTGTGGGTGCATGCAGCACCTGGGGATCCCACCCTGCATCAGGGCACCATGATGCTATTACCTATTTGGTTGAAATTTTATATGTGAGCAGGGAAGGGAGCAAGAGGAACTCTTGCTAGGGGAAGGGACCGATCCAGGTGTCTTGAGGTGGGCCCAGGATCCGGAATGATTCCTCACATTTATATGGTCAAGCAGTGCCCTAAAAAGCACTGTACTAAACCTAGGTTGAGTCTGTGTTCCCTGTTCCTGCTTGCAATTTGGTTGGCCTGCAAGCTCAATCAAGTTGCTGGGGTTCAGTGACTTCTGCCTTGTGGGCCCATCTAGCTCAAAAGGACCTTGACTTACAGGGGCTGCAAGAGTCCCTTCTTCCCAGCACCTGCATCCCAAATGGAAAGTTTGTCTGTTTTAAGATGGAAAGACATCTGCCAAGACACAGATTCCCTGAATCTAAGTGACGTTCAAGCTCAGTTCTCCTGAGACATGTCCTTCAGGCAGAAATTGCAGTCAACTTCCAAAGATAGGTGCAATTTCCTGGGAGACCTGTCTTGCACGTAATGGGTAGTTTCCCATCCCTAAGAGCCATCTCTTTCACAGAAAACCACTTAAAGCAGTACAAAGACACACAAGACACATAGACATGCACTGAAAGATAGAAGCAGCACCTCGATTTACTGTGGGAGTAGAAACAGCATATAACCCCCTCCCTTAGATTTCTCCAGTTTTAAAGCCCAAGACGCAGTTGTCTCCTCCTGCCAGCCCTCTGCTTTCCGACATCTGGCAGGGTAGCAAAGGTCAAATGACAGAGCAAGTTGGGACATATGCAAACAGTTAAGCCATCTTTTTGCTGAAGTCATGTTTGAGTTCCTGCAAAATAAATAAATAAATAAATAAATACATACATACCTAGATGGAAAAAAATACCAAGGCACAGAGGAGATAACGTTATACAAAGATGCCCTCTGCCGGTCACAAGCCAAACGAAAGCCATCCACCTCAGCTCTACGCCAATGATTTGCAACTTCCCCTCCCTCCCTCCCTCCTTTTATAGATGAACGCCTAAAATATTCCCTATGAGGGAAATGTGCTGTAAAACTTAAATTTAGTTCTTTTTCCCATGACAGCTGAGGTGATCTAGCAACAAACTAATATCAAGGGCAGTCCAGCCACCCCTTTCCTTTGTTTTGGATCTTACGATCCTTGGGTAAGTCAAACAACTTCAGTTAAATCCAATAGGAAAACAAAAGCATCAAGAAAAATGTTCTGCCAGGTCAGCCAGCTGAACTGACTCCCTAGCTGCCTTGATGTAATATAAGGAAAGTGGTGAGAACACAGGGCCAGGGCAAAAAGGGACACATCCACATTATTCAAGATTGGCTTTGCTGTAATGGTTAACTTTTGCAGGCACTTGAGACACAGTCCACAAGTCCCTGCAAGATGAAAACACGTGGTCAATACTACCAGCTGAAAACTATTTAAGGCACTAATCAATTCAGAGCATGTTTCTCTCTCTGTTTTAAATAGCAATGTTATTGATTATAGCTATGATTTTAAATAATTTCCAAGAAGTACTGAGAGCTTGCTCAAACGATACAAATTGCAGATTTTAAATCTGTTAAGTCAGTCTGTTAAAACAATGCAGATCTATTGCATACACACATCAGTATCAGCTCAACTCTTTCTTGTAGCAGTTTAATTCCTGCTGATGTAAATCCTCGATTTAATTTACTGACAGGGAATTAAATCAGCATGAACTGGTTTCAATGCATCTGTGCTGGGCATTTGTGATGATCAAACTAGACCAGTTTAAAACAATGTCATTGGATTAGAAAGCTCTACTGATAGAAACAAGCTCTTAAGAGATGCAGTGTAATCATCTTGGACACTAAAGAACAGTACATGCAGTGAGTGAGCAGCCCTCTCCCAATTCATTCTTTTCCACTGAAATTGAACCCTGTCTGCAAAAACATTTCACAGTCAGGGAAGAGTTTCGTACATGTCCTCGTAGTGCTGGGACTCTAGGAAAACTGACAGGCTGCAACAATCAGGTTGTCTTTGGGATAGATGTCCAGTTGGCCAGGGGCTTTGAGCACTGGGAGCTAGACTGAAACCCAACATTTTACGTCCATGAGGGTAGCAGGGTGCTGCTCTTTTTCCATCCTTGAGTTTAGTGGAGGATTAACAGCGATATCAACAGAATCAGATGTTGGAGGTCCTGGTGCTAACAACCAACCCCCTGAATCACACACCCACAGGGGTCTTTGTGTCCCATCACCCTCCTTGGTATTGTTGGGGGCCACAACTCCCTCTGGTCAGCTGGTGACTGTCTTTGGGATTTGTTTTCATGCATGATACATTCTGGCAAGCTCTAGGTTCACCTGGGAATGGCACAAAGACTATGTTCTACCTCTCCACTACAACCATGGTTGGGATCACATAGGCTTTCCAGAGCAGCTAAGGGGTCCCAGACAGAAATGGTGCTGGCTATACACGGTCTTGCTGCTGCTTCTTCGATATGAGGGGTTTGCTGAAGCTGGACCTGCAGGTCCTTCCTACTTTGTGCTTCCCAGGAAGCAGCCTCTTTTACTAGAAGAGCTGGAAAAATCTCAGATCTCTCTCTTCAGCATTTCATACACCTGGTATATACCTAGCCTCCTTACACCAGGCAAGGCTACTGCGCGGACTTCTCCCCAAGGTAGGAAGCGTTCTTTCCAGTCTTCTTTAGAGTTTCCAACAGGGTGTCAACGTTGTGCTCTGAGTCGATGCACACCTTCTTGTTGGGCAAGTCAATATCAAACTGGACACCTACGAGGAAAGGAAAAAAATTTTGCACAGCTAGAAGCAGCCAAATGGTGTGAGCACAGGGAAAACTCACCTTCACACATTTGATGGCTCCTAAGGCCACGAGTCAAATGTACACGTGCCTCCTGCCAGCAAACCCTGATACCACCACCAGCCAGCAAAACCAAACTGGTATCCTGCAGCAACGGTATGAAGGAAGCCAGATCTCCTTACAGATCTGCATCGGGCACCACAGTTTCTCAACTGCTTTAATCTGCTCACCCCACCTTGGATCAACGCAACCACTCATGAAATAACCAGAATGAGCTGAGTTTAAACCAACCACTATAATCTCCAAGCAGCTCAGCCTGCGCTGTGGTTTAGCAAGACTAGGCACTAACAAGGGAGTTAGTGTAGGGGTTAGGACAGGGTCAGGTCAGATTTCCTCAGTGGTGGTACCAGCTAGCTAGCAGCTGTAAGAGGAAGGAAAAGACATTTTCCCATGTGGATTTCCCAGTGGCTAAGAAGAGTAAGCCACTCTCAGCCCAGTGAAAGGAACTGGACATGAAGTCTCTATCCAGCCACATATTTCCACAAAACTTGTAGGTATGTATCAGCTTTGAGAGCTCTGCCACGTCATCACATGAGGCTGATACTGGCCACCATGTTGAAGAGTGATGGAGGTGCCGACAACCACATACAGAAGAAGTGCAATCACCACAGCCTGGTGACAGGGTCTGGAAGAATTTGCAAGGCCTTCACCTTGGTGACTGAAAGCTGTTCTCACTCGGTGCAACTTGGAGCAGGATGACAGGTCCTCACAGCTGGTGAGTGTGGGTTAGATCCTTCTCTCTTGGTAATCCCAGCACAAAGGAGACATGCGTTATAATTTTCCAGGTGGTATTAAAAACGGGCTGTACAGACAACCACCAAACACTCTGCTCAGCAGCTCTTCGCTGTGACAGCTCTGCACATGGACGCTGATGACACATCTAGGGAAGCACCACAGATACTCTGGGACTCCTTGGGAACAATGCCTGGCAGGACATCCCTTCCTTCTGGCAGCCTGAGCAAGGGTCTACCAGTGTGGTTCCCAGAAGACTCAGGATGAGGCTCTGGTGATTCAGAGCCACCTGAAGCCACGGCAGCTCCTCCCTCCCGTGACATTTTTCCAAGGGTCACACAAATCCTGCGAATGAACAATCAGCGACTTCTCACTGACTAAGCAGCAGGCTCGGAGCAGAGGTTTCCAACCAGCCACCTTCTGCTTTTACCCACAACGCTACCATTGCAAGGTGGAGGATCCCAGGGCACTGACATCCTGCCCCGGAGCTGGCGTTGCTCTGGCGAGCTGGCTGTCACACACCCAGCACTGACTCACCTCCCAGCCTGTGCAGGACACGGGTGACCGCATTGGAGCAGCCTTCGCAGGTCATGTCCACAAAAAACTCGTGTTTCTGAAAAGAGGTAGACGAGGGGTCAGGGAGGGTGCAGCTGGCAACACACCACGAGCACTCGTCCTCCACACTTGCCTTTTTCCTTGGGGAGGTGCGTTCAAATCCTCCCCAACCAAAAGGTCCATGCATGCCACTAAGGGATCCTCAGGAAAACTGACAGCTCCCGGTACTCCTCCCTATGGCATCCTTGTGCTGTCCCTCACGGCATAATCCTGAGGGGCCTTTGGAGACTGTATGGCCCCCACTCAGAGCAGGGCCACCTTCAGGGTCAGCGCAGGTTGCCATCTCTGTGGGCCTCTGCTGGACTCACTCCACTTGCCCTGGGAAGCCCAGGAAAATCAAGTCTCCTGCCTCCAGCTACCCACTGTCCTGACTGAGTCTGCAAGGTTTTCGGTGCTTGCCCACGCTATCCTTCTTGTGTCTACAAGGCCTCTAGTCCCCAACATAATAAACTTATAAAAATATCAACGAAACTGAAATTTAAGGAACCTTAGTGCTGTTTTTTTTCACCCCTTCGCTCCTCTGGGGCCCCAGTGTTATCTTTGCTACTAGTGAGAGATACCGGGTCAACATAAACGCGGTTGCCTGTATCACTAATCATCATGTTCAACCTTGGGCACCAGACGGATCCTAACTTCCTTTTCTTGCACATGCTTTTACTTTCCTTAAAAAAGAAAAGTAAAGCCGTTTTTTATTTGTTACCCACAACCCCTACTTCTTTCTGTTCAAACCCACCTTCTGCCCCCCACCCGCCACTGAGAGGCTAAAACCCTCACGGCCACAATTCACCCTGGAAAGGAGTTTGGGAACGGCGGATCCCAGGAGGATCTTCCAGTCTAGCCAGCATTTTCTCCATTTTTATTTTACAAATGCCCTGCATGCTCTGGTGGGCCACGGTGCGGGAAAGAGGGATCGGGAGGAGCCGGAGGGGGGGTCCTGGGGCAGGGTCGATCCCCCTCCCCGGGGCCGACCCGTCCGCCCAAACCCCTCTGGCTTTTTGGGGAGCCCCGGGGGCTCCTCCCGCTACCGGGCAGAGCCCTCCCTTGCCCCGCCGTCTCCGCTGGGCCCACCCCCACCACGGCCCCCGGCTCAGCCGGGCCTAGGCGCTGAGCGGGCCCGGCCGAGGGCCGCGATGGGCCTCCCGCGCCCCCCCCTCAACCCCCGGGGCCCGGCACCCACCGGCATGGCGGAGCGCAGCGGCGGCGGCTCCCGGCTCCCAGCTCCCGCCTCTCGGCGCGGAGGAAGGGGCGGGCCTCGGCTTCTCCGGGCCCAGGCCGGGCCCTGAGCGCCGGCCCCGCACAGCGCCCCCGGGGCCGCGGGGAAGGGAGGCCGGCGGCCCCGGGCAGCCCCACGGCCCGAGCAGCCCCCCCGGGAAACCGGGCTCGTCCTCTCCCGTAGATGAGGGCAGCGGCGGGGCAGACACCGCCCGGCCTCCCCGGTAACCTCGCTCCGGCAGGTTCCGGCCGTCTTTCTTTGTCTCTAAGCCCTTATCTCCACCGAAGACGGGGTTTTGGGAGGTTTTGCAAGGTCACGCGTGGGCCAGGAACCGTGGGCCAGCTGCAGAGAAGCCCAGGGAGGGCAGCGAGGTTGGAGACAGGCGCACAGAGAAGGTTTTGGCACACCAGGAGTTTGGGGCTGGTGGCTTTCGTTGGCGCTGATGTGAACTGGCTTAGGCTGTGGGACACCGGCGTTCAGACTCTCTTTGGCCTGTTGTTAACACTGACCAAGGTTTTTTGGAGCCTTTTGGGGATGGCGATTTAATTCTTAGGAGTATTTGTTGCTGAAACACAGCCCCACTTCTCACGGTTATGTTTCTCTTCCATTTTTTCTGATACTAAAGTGCTTCCACTCCTCATGAGGAGATGCACCAGGGCTGTGGCTGGACCGATGCCGTCCGGGTTAGGTCGAAGCCCGAGATGGGAGTAAGGCTGAGGCAATCAGAAGGCATAAGATGCCAGAAAGTGTTAAGGAGAAAGTGACGGGGAAAGTTTGTACTCGGTGTGGATCCCTAACAGCTGCCCAGCACCCTGATCCTCTGGCTGCCTGTTTGACAGGCTGAGGATCAGCACAGAGACAAACTGGCTGCAGAAGGAAGGTGGGAAGCATCACAAAGATGGGGCAGGAGGTGTGAGGGTTGGCTGGGCCGCTTCAGAAAGCTGGTTCCTCTCTGTCCTTTGAGGTTTTGAGATTTACTGGTTTAGGAGAGCTCTGCTAAACTGGATTATTGAATGAAGGAGGTTTGGGGGTGGGTCTCTGCTTCAGAGTAGGTTGAGAGGAAGGATGCTGGTCCCTGAAGATGTCTGTGTGTCTGCTTTGGGGTGGGTTTTTGTTTGTTTGTTTGTTTGTTTGTTTGTTTTCCCTGGCTGTTTGGCCCTTTGAAGGAGAATGGGCCTCTTTCTTAAAAACTCAAGTGGAGGAGGCTGTGGCGGGGGCTGGAAGCAGCTTGGGTGCTTTGGCAGTCTGCGGGTAACCGGGAAAGGAGATGGTGCAGTACGTCAGGGCTGAGAAGAGCTGGCAGATCTGCGTCGGGGGCGATGCTTCCTGACCACGTGCTGAGTTTCGGTATCTTCCTGTTAAGAAGCCTAACCTGTAGCAGGAAAAATAACGGGGGTGTTTCTGATTATTTGCTACCACACCAATTGGAGCTGCGTCCTGGGATGTCGGCTGGCCTTGGCTAACCCTTTCCCTCGCACTGAGTTGGTGCTGAACAGGCCGAGCCCCTGCCAGGGAGACTGAGCCAAAGATGATGCGAATGCCTTTCCTAGCGAGCTTCCGTTGCACGGGGGAAGTGAGGGCATTGATTTTAACGTGCTTAGGAGCCTGTTGTACTGACCTTTTTATAAAAGAGGAATTACCTGTCCCCCTATTGCTCTGGGGAGAGATGCCTGGGGTCCCCATGGCAGAGTTTATTTTGGACGGCTGTTGTGCTAGGTCACTGGTCTCATGTTAAACTTTGCGAAAGTCCGCGCTACTGATTTATGAACTGGCAGATTGCAATGGGGCTTAGTCTATAAATAGCCGGGGTGTGTGGGGGGAAGGATATTAATGCTGAGCATGGCCCCATGCCAGTCCACTGACTGTATCGCTAGCTGCAAGGCATAGCAGGGAGGGTTTTAGGCAGCATTCAGGGATACGATGGTGGGGAGGAAGTCACTTTTATAGGGTGAAATATATCTCTGACTGCTTCATGTCATACATTTGGGATGGGATGCGACACAAACAAATGGAAAGCTGTGGCCTTCTGGGAACTGGCTGGCTCAGGCTGTCTGTCTGCTTCCTTTCCCTCCTGCTCTCCTCGGGCTCTTGGACCAGCATCTGCTGGTGAGGAAGGATGTGTGAAGTCTGAGGCCTTTCTTCTCCTCTGCAGGACTACTTGGGCCTTGCAAGGTGGGTTAGAAAATGTCCTTGCTTGGCTTGTCTTTCCTCTGGGGCAGGTGATCCCTCTGTCTGCTTTGCTCAGAACTCGTGAAGGAAAAGCAGCTGCACGAGTCTCCTGGCTCTGCCGGGGCTCTCCCGGGGACGGGCAGGGGAAGCCAGCCCGTGTTTCTCTAGCGTGGAGATGGCGAACGCTGCCTCACGTGAGCGGCTGGGCCTCTTTCTGGTGGAGGCCGCCTTGGCTGCAGCCCTGCACGGAAGCCTTTTAGCGTGAAAAGGCCCCTTTATCCACCCCCACTGGTGGTTTCTCTCAGGTGAGTGGGTCAGTTGTGCCGGGACTGGTGAGACGAGGCTGCGTTCACCCTTACGGGTCTGCAGCCCTCACCCGTGGGGGACCGGGGACTGGGAGCCCCCGTGCCGGGGAAGGCGGCAGCAACAGGGCCTGAGCTCACAGCACCACAGCCCAGGGCACATGGCTCCGCCGCCATGTTGGGCGCCGTCCCCTCCCTCCAGCAGGGGGTGGTGCTGGGCGCGGAACGCCGCCCCTCGTGGCGGGCTGCCTGTCCCTTTAAGAACGCCGGAGGCGGCCTGTCCGTCAGGGCCCGCCGCGCTCTCCCATTGGCTGCGGCGCTTAGCGCCTCACCGAGGTGGCCGTCCTGATCTATAACGGGGTTTACCAGCACTTTCTCAAGGGCGCTGCTGTGCGGCTCAACCATACTATGGCGTCAGGCCTGGCCCGGCCCTCGCGCCTAGTAGCGAGGGTAGCGTCGTCCTATTGGCTAAAGGAGAAATCCATCAGGTCTCGTCCCACCCCGACGGGGGCAGCTCCAAGGCCCGTTGGTCGTGCTAGGTGCCGGTCACCCTCGCTGCCCCGCGGAGCCAGGCCGCTTGGTTGGTAGATTGAGCTGCCTCTCAGCTATCCGCCCGCCTCTTTTCCCTCAGTAGGCCAACTAGCATCCGAGTGAAGGCGGCCGCCGTTCTCTGATTGGCTGAGTCGCCTCCCGCTGGGGTAGGCTGCGCGCCGGATATATCTAGCCGGCGGCAGAGCACGCCGTTGCGTGAGGTGCTTCTCGTCCGCCGGGCAGGCCTGTGGTGAAGCGGCGCCTCCCGCTCCCGTCCCGCTCCGCCCGCAGGTGAGGGAGAGGGCCAGCGGCCGCGGGGGGAGCGGGCGGGAATCACCGGCGGGCTCACGTCCTCCCGGGGACGGCTGCGGGCCGCACGCAGCGGGCCTGGCCTGAGGCGCAACCCCCCCCGCGCCCCCGGTAGGCCGCGGTCTGTTGGGGGAGGGCGGTTGCCGGTTCTTCCCCCCCCCCCGGCTCCGTTCCCGGCCCCGAGGCGGCTCCCGCTGTCCCGGTCCCGCGCGCGAGGCCCGCCCGGTCCTGGCGGCGCTTTGTGGCGAGCGCCCTCCCGTTCGACCCCGTGGCCGGGCTTTCGCAGCCCCCTGTGGGGGCTCTGGAGCGGGACCCTCGGGCGGGAGGAACGTCCTGGCCCCGCGGAGCCCTCGGAGATTTCCGAGGCGGGAGCGGGGTACAGCGCTGCGGTGCTCGGCCAGCAGTTATTTAGAAGGGAGCGTTATTTGCGGAGCGGGGGGGGGGGGGGGGGGGGGGGAATCGGCTGTTCACGGGCCTTCATTGTGCGGGTCGAGATGTGGAGCTGCGAGCTTTGTTCTCGGCTTTACATACTCTGGTGTTTTTTCATCCGCTGGGTTTTTTTTGTGTTTTTTTTTGTTTGTTTAGGGTTTTTTTGTTGGTTTTTTTGTTGTTTTTTTGAGGGGGGCGGGGGTTAGGTATGAGGCGGCCCGAAGCCTGGCATGTAGCTGAGATAGCCCCTTTCAATAGTTGTAGGCGGAGGTTGAGGGAGTAATCCTGGGTGCTTACACAGTGAGGTCGTCAGATGTATCAGATCGTAGGTGTCTCCTTTGCTCTAACTTTATAGATGAAGGGAGTCATAATTCGAGCAGAAGTAGAGCGTGTATCTTACTGTGACTTACTGCATGACCTTGGCTGAATCCGAGATTAAGCCAAGGTTTAAATGCAAAGTAGTGCTCTTATGAAGACTTTATGGCCTCTTGCGAGGCCCTAGATATACTTGCTGGAGGAAGACCAGAGAAAAGGCTTCCATACATCTTTCAGGTACATTTTAGTCTTGATCTGGATGATCTGATGTGTTATTAATTCTCAGCGGGCTTACTTGGTGATCTTTTATGTTAAGGGTTACATGCATGTAGTAAGTATTCTTTACAAAGAAAATTATGGTGGGTTTTTTTTTTCACAATTGGTTGAAAGCAGCATTTGCAGCAAGCCGCCATGTTTCCAGTGTGTGCTATTTTTGTCTAGCCTGTGCTCTCACAGCCAGGAGTGACAGCTTTAGGAAATGTGGACACTGCTATCAAGCTCTGAAGGCTAATGCTTCCAGGTGCCATAAATCGAATGTGTGTGGGGGGGTGTGTGTGTCCGATTTGTTTTTAGCTAACAAGACTTTTTAGATTGGTGTTGTAAAGAGAAAGGAGTGCAGAAGTTGACAAACAAAAAACTGCATTTCAAACCTTTTCTGAAATCTTCCCTTTGACCAAGTTTTCACTTTTCTTATTCCCCCTCTGTAAAGAATAGCCTAATGATTTTTCTAAATAGATAGTTCTGTGATGCTTCCATGATACTGGTGGTAGCATGTTCACATCCTGTGAAATGAACTCACCTTTTCCTGGGGTGTTTCAGTCAGTATACTTAATGTTGTGAAGTTGTGAGTCTAGCTTAAAAAAAAAAGAAAGCTTAATGGATGGAATATATAGCTAAATTGAAGGCTAGCTGTAAGTATTTATGCGCTTAAGGTCTTATATCCTAATAGTCACAGAGCATCTTTATGATGATCTCCCAACTTTTTGATAGCAGGGACTAGTTTGCTTAAAAGGCAGTGTTAAAACATGCTAGAAAGTGTAATTGTACAAAATCTGTAGGAAAAAAAATCGAATCAACATTGGAACCTTTGCAAATGTGTATCTTATTTTTAAATGTAAATCTTCTTTTAAAAAGAACCTTGTATGCATCAGATGATAAATAGTGGTCTCTAGTTCTTGACTTGTGTCAATTAGGCAACTACCTTTTTTTGCTAGGCTGTATTCTTTTAAGCGGGAACTTAGTTGAAGGCTAGAAAACAAACTTAAGGTAGAAGACCTGGTGGACAAGTTTTCCTTTGTGTGGGTCAAGTGTAAATGCAGGATCCTCTGTAGGGATGCTTTGCATTTGCAGTTTAAGAAACAACAAAAACATACAAGAAGACTTGTTTGTACTGTGATTATAAGACCACCGCTCTACTGTTCGTTTTGCTGCTGGCACAACAGCATCAGTAGAGTTCAACACAACTGATGATAGTCTTTTAAGTTTGAATGTCTTAATTTTAAACATGAAATCTTTATGCACCTGATGAAACAGCAAGCTCCTTGGTTGGTTCAAAAAACTTGTGTTTTCTTTTTTGCCTTGCAAATTACAAGGCGAACATATACAGAAGAATGCTTTTTAATGGAAGTAAAATAAAGCAAAGGTGATGTTACTCTAAGTACAAATTGATATTTCTGTTCATAACAGTAGTATCTGTTGAGAGAGCTCTCATAAGATTAGCATAAATGGCCTGTTTGATGAGTTAGAAAATGTTTTAATTGATTATTCCAGTTTTTATTATTAGAACCTGGGCCTTTTTGTCTGAATAAGTAATGTGATGAATGAAGAATCAAAGAGGAAATCAAAGCAGAACAGGGCTCTAGCAGGGTGGTGCTAGTTGTTATGCTGGCTGTAACCTGCTGTGCTTGAAACCAATCAAAGGTGAAAGTGATAGTTTTGTCTAGAAGACTGGATGCTTTTTTACAGGTAGCTATATAAAATCTCCAGAGTTGAAGTAATTACTAACTTGCCGAAACTGCTAATAGACTAGATAATCTTCAGCTACCTCACTGAGTAATTAAAAAATCGGAAGTCTGATCTTCAGCTACTCTAAAAGAATCCCTAAAACTTTGCAAGCAGTGAATATTATACTTGTCTAAGGTCCTAGTTTTGCTATATTGAGTCTGGACCTCCTCCAGAAAGACATAGCTGGTGGAGTGCAGCTTTCAGAGTTAGAAGATTGTGAGCTGTCAGTTATGTACAAATAATCTGTTACGAACCTGATTATTTGCTGAGGCAAGTGTGAAATACTGCATTCTAAAATGCTGGTGGCCATCTTTTGTTTTCTTCTGCGTTGCCTGTACTGTTTTCTCATTTAACTTACAGTTGCTATTAGGCTGACTTTCTGTTTTGTTTTTAAGTGTCTAACAATGTAACAATGCCATCCATGATGGTTCAGTCTTAAGTGCTAGGATCTGGTTGATATATGAAGGTTAAGAGTCTTCTGTGGCTAAAATGGGTAGAGGTGAAAGGGTTGACTCTCTTTACAGGTATCTGTTGCTTGGCATGCAAAACCTGGTGATTTTAATTCAAGTGGGAGTGAGCTTGAATTTCACTGTAATGTTTGTGTAGCTAGGTGTTCTAATCTGCCTTTTCTGACTGCTTACGAGTAACTTTTGCTTTTTACTTTAAGAAGCTGCAGTGGAGCCAAATGGAAAAATTGCAGACCTAAAGAGAAGATGACTGGACCTGCTGCCAACTTCATCAAGTTGTTGGAGCAGCTCTTGGATGTCAAAACAAAACCTGTTGTAATGGCAGAATCATAGGGTCTAAGTAGCTACTTTATCATGAAGCAGTCTGGAGAGCAGTGTAGGCATAAAGCTGACTGTTATATTTCATTTGAAAAGCCCCGAGTAAACAAACTGTTCAGACTAGCACTATCCTACCACCCTTTAGGATGAAATTTGTGTGGTTAAAATGTAATTTTACAGAAAAACACTACTTCTAATTGTAGGGTAAATGAGGTTGGAATAGGTCCAGTTAGGAATGAGAAAGTCCTTCACCTAGGTGTAGGAGAGAGCCTGTTTAGGACAATCTGATTTAGTATTATTATTATTAAAAAAAAAAGTAGGAATATTTCTGTGAATTCTCAAGGCTTTTGAGTTTTGAGAGAACTCAGATTCTCTTTCTCTTTGTATTGCTAGTTTTTGTGTTGCTGAATAGAAGTGATGATTGTGTGATAGAAAGTAGAAAATTGGAAGCCAGTTGATACAGCTTTAAAAAGGAAGAAGGAAAAAAAAACCAAACCCACACCAAATATGCTCAGCACTCAGGGAAGGCAAAGTGTTTTGAGGGGAGAATCCAAGAAACACAACTTGGTGAGAAGCTGTTGTGATATCACTTACCTTTAATACCAAATTTTTAAGATTCTTCTACATTACATTCTTTTTTTCTCCCCTTTTAAACAGGACCTAATTTGCTGTTTGTCTTTGGACCTTTATGTTTCTAACTGCAGGAATAATGTCTAGTATCTTTTTTCCTTCCCCAGATGAACATTCCTTACTGTATAGGTATAGATGATGGTCTCAGCTATCTTAACTTATGCTTTAGGTAGTCGTCTTTGTATTTTATTTCTCTGTTTTTGAGCCTAATGCTCTAGAAATGATATTTTTCTGAAATGGTCACTGTTCTTTTAGATTTTGAATAATAGCAGTAGGAATCTTCAGTTTGTCTGTTGCTTGGGAGAACTGAGCAATACAAAAAGCACTGAATTTTATCTACAAACTGGCAGACTCCATCATATCCATCAACTTGTGGATCACACTTCGGTTTGTTAGCAGAAACACAGGCTGACTTCTAGAATGACAGCTCTTCTGTAGCAATTCATGGTTTGTTTATTTGTATTCTTATAGTGTTTAAAGGGCTGCGCATTGCTGCTGAGTAAGGGTTCCCATCTGCCACTGGCAAGCTGAGGGGTTTTTCAGTACTAGCATGGGCAGTGTTGAATGTAATTCTGAATTACTTTTTAATCTTGCAATGCAAATGTTTTTCTTGCATTTAAATTTGGATTGATTGCTTGGATACTTTGATTAGAAAATAGTTAAGCTTCTAATTTGATTTTTCTTATCCATATGTTGCTGTAATGTCTAGCTTTTCTATAGTGTCCCTCATCAGTATGTCTCAAAGGGCTTCAGAAAGGGGTTCAGGTATTGCTCTACCTTTCTGCAGTACCAGGATAATTAAGCACAGAGAAAGGTGATTGCCAAGGATGCAGCGTTCTGGTTGCTCCATGATTGTTTTTTTTTTAGGATCTAGCTCCTTGTAACACCTCAAGTACCCTATGAGCTTAGGTACTGCCTGTCTTTGTAGGTTATGCAGTTGTCCTACAGTAGACACTAGTCACTGTAGTGCATGGAGAAATGGCTGTTGTAAGCTTGAGGATCCAGATCCATGTTTTATTAGATGTTGGTTTTGAAGATTATTAATAAAGGCTCCTCTGTCTGCATGATATGTGTAGCACTTCACACTGCTCTGATCTTGGCTGGGAAGTGCCTGCTGCTGGAAGTTCCTTGTGTATACATATATCCTACAGACTACCTTAATGTTTCCAGGAGATACTAACAAGTTGAATGCTGGTAACATCACAACTTGTTCCAGTTTGATCTTCAGATATTTCATTATTCGTTGGAAAAGTTATCCCATCACTAGCTTTCAGGCTCTGGCTTCCAAGTGTCATGGCTCCTGTGCAATAGTGCTACCTTTAAGATAATTTCTTTCAGACGGAATACTTTCCCTCTGAATCTGTCAAAATACAAAAAAGTTGAACTGGATGCAGGCAGGCAACTGTCTGTAATGGCTTCTCTATAAAATACAGGCTGTATTGCTGTGACACTGTTCCCTGTGACAGTCTACTTACACATCCAGTGGGAGGCAAGTAATGAGACCTATTTTTTTAAAGGAGATTAGTGTTTTGAGGCTTTGGTTGCTCACTTATTTGAGGTGCTTTTTCAGCACTTCATAATTTAGACTTGGGGTCAACAACTGGGTGTGGTTTGTTTGGGTGGTTTTTTTTGTTCCCCTCAAATAGTTAAGGCTGTGTTAAAATAGAAGGGTATCTCACATCTTGGTGTATCTGGTATCTTAGTGTTTTACGCATTTCCTTGAAAAGGTTTGCATTACTCTTCCTACTTGAGAGCAAGCTGGTGTAATGATATAACTCCCCAGTTGAGATGGACACTGGAATTTGCCTAGTGATGCAAGTTTAGCTTGTTGGTGTTTCATTGTTTACTCTGTAATGTTTTGTATCGCAGTTCACACAGGTACCAGCTTCTCTTTTTTTTTTTTGCTTAGTCAGCAGCACTAGCAGATGTGAGTCATGTAAAATGTATGGGGAGTTGGAATTAACTGGAATTGCTTTGCTTTTGTTGTTTAATTTTTAATCTACATCGTGTCTGTTGGAGGCATATTAGGAGTTTTCTTCATGATTTTATTTGTATTGGCTGTCTTTTTCTTGTCCAAAGCAGCAGTTACGCAGCAGTAGTAACTGCTGCTAGTGCTGGTTACTCCATACAGATAAATGGTTTGTGGCTTTGAACATGCTCACCTGTTGCTAAGCAACTTGGAGAAATCCCAGATGACACTTAATTACGCAATCCTATTAACTATTGACCAGACCTTTGATGTCTAGCAAAATTGCTGTTTGCCAGCTTTGTAGTGTGATGTGCTTAGATACAGACACCTCTTTTCCATGTGAGCTTCTCTGGGTCTTAAGTTTTCAAAAAGCCTTTTTATGTTAAGGAATTGGTATCACAATGAGGGAGTAGAGTTGCATGAAAAGTTAGATGTTCTGGTTTAGCGGGGGAAAATAGCTTCATCTGGGTAACACATCAATCGTACTGTCAGAGTTGCTTTTGTATAGTTAGAGGTAAAGTTGTAGAAGTGAAAGAACTGAATTATATTTCATAGAAGCTGATTAGGTTGTTGGAAACAGTGTAACAGCTCTATGAAAATATGTTGGTTAAACCTGTAATTAAAAGGATGGGGGGACAACATGACTGCCTTGGTACTCTGTAAACTCTACCCATTTGTAGAGATGGACAGGAATGTAGTATCAAATGAGTCGCCTTATAGCACATGAATAGCCAAAAGAGAAAGTGTGAACTGCTATAGGGTTGTGCCCTGTGTCTGCTCTGTAATATTGCAATTGAACAGAACTATAATGCGTTGTAGTAACTTTGGATTTTTTGAGACTGTTTCTTGTGTTGAAATGCAAGTCAAAAATACAGAGAACAAAGGCACAAGGATAATATTAAAAACAAACTGTGGCCTGTTTAGAATATGCTTCAATGTAAATTTTAACTTGTTTTTCTGTTGGTACTGTCATTTTTCTTGACAGAAGATGTTTAAAATTGCCACACACTTTAGGAAGTGAAGTTTGGTATTTTCTGACTTGCATTTTTTATTTCAATGGAGTCTGGTCCTCTGGCTTGTTACATCAGGCTAAGTGGGTTCTGCAGTCACTGGTTGTCCTGAGAGCCTGGATGTTGTGTGATGTACATTGGAGAGATTTTGTTGTGTAGGAAGTCTAGTAGAAAAAAAAATTCAGACTAAACTCCTTGTCTGATTCAAAAATAAAACCACTTTGAGTTCAGACAGCAATGGTTAGTTTACTTTGTGTAGCAATTTGGTGGGAAAATACTAACCAATGCTAGCTATTAGGTGTTCTTTGAGTCTATTATATTTCTGAATACTAGTATGCTAATAGGTTTTGTGGACCTAAATCTGAATTTGCCAATACAGAATTTACATAAATGGCTCTAATTTACATAACTGTACTTTAGAAATACAGTGCCGAGCATTGATTTTCTGCCAAGTAGGAGCATTGTAACAGATGGCGGAATTTTCCACCAGCCAGGTGATAACCACTGTAAAGGAGGTATTTGTTTTCCTGTAAGTCTCTTGGCTTAAGCAAAGGGCTCAGTTTTGTTGCAGAATTGTTCTAGTCCATTTGTTATAATTTAAATTACTGAATTTGTTTTACATATATGGAGTAACATGAATGCATGCTTATGAATGAATCTTAAATCATTTGATATTCAGCTTTTCCTGTCAGTTTTCACCCTTTCTTCATTACCTCAATTGACACAAAAATGTGTGGGTAAGCTTCAAGCATTCAAATGTGTGGGTAAGCTTCAAGCATGTAGTGACACTTCAAGCATTTGATACTATTATGCTCTGCAGTAGAAATGCAGTATAAAATATCTGCAGTTATTGTTGGGTCAAGGAATAGTGCTGTAGTAAATTGCTAATGCGTAGCAGGGAGCAAATATTCTCTCTGGAGATGCTTGGCTTCTATCATTCAGGTTATGTTGGCTGGAGAACAAGAACAGATGGCAACAGGCAGTGTAGCAGCAGGTGCAGCAGGAGTAAAAACAGATTGTTGTCCTCTGATTAGGTCATGTAAAGGTTTTTCCCATTTCTTTTCAGATCCACTTAACAAGAACTGGGCATTCTGCTATTCCTCTTCCATGTTAAGAATTAGTTTTTTGTTTGGTGGGGTTTTTTCGCCCTTAGCAGTAGGGAAGTCTTTTTTTTTTCTAGTATGTAGATATGACAGACATAAACAGCACAAGGCCCTTTAAATATGTCTTCAGTACAGCATTGGGACAAGTCAGAACAGCATTGAAGGTGACATGCTAGTGGATTAATACTGGTGAGGACTCTTTCTCTGAGTAGACATCTGAAAGAGCTTTTGGTGAATAAGCTGTTTGAGTGCTACAGGTAACAGTTTACCATTATGTGAGGATGTCAAGCTTAGTACATTCATATTCTAGAAGCAATTGAAAATAATTCTCAAAAGAGCCCAATTCACCACTTAACAGAATTGAGTAGAAAACCTGCCTATTGACATCTATAGGAATAAGCTTGAATTCCAGGGGAAACTAGTCTTTACAAAGAAATTAAATGCATTCCTTGCACCTTCTGCACCCTCCCCCTGCCAAGAAAAAAAAAAAACCAAAACAACAGAAAAGGAAGAGTGAACAAGCAACATCTGTATGCTTTTTTATATAGAGCTCGTCATACTGCAAACAGTGATCTTGGGTGATATGGTAGGACTGGCTTTCTAACTGTAAACTCACAGCACAGAGGCAAGTTTTTTATCTGGTGCGGAGCAATTAAGTCTTGATTTGTCAGTTTGACTGGGTCTAAAAGTGTAGGTCTTGTCTGTCTGCTGTTTCTACTCTTATTCTTTAGGATCCTCCTACCCCTTGTAATGACAGAGCTTCACACGTGCTTGACATGAAAAAAGTTAAATCAGGAAATCAGCAGTGGTACCCACAATTTAACCTTACTTTACCAGTGGTGTTGTCTTATTGTCTGATGATATTTTGCAGGGATCTAATTTAACATGCACCAGAAGGCAAACAAGTTCATATCTTTGAGGTTTTTGTCCCTTCAGACTGTGCTTGATCTTGGACATCTGTATCTCTAATACATTACACTTACAATTCGAAGTCTTCAAAACCACAGATACTGTGAACTTCCTGAAATGAAAGCAGTCTGCAGAATCTGAGCACTTCCTGTGAGCCAGACCCAATGATGGAGTATCACTTTCTTTCTGCATGGTTAGCTCTTGAAAATATCCTCACACAACTGATAGCTTCTGAATGTATAGAAAAGCCTTTTTCAATTCTAGGTCATGTTTGGTCTTATCCTTACTGCATGTGATCATGTAAGTACTATTTCCCTGTATGGCGGTGATAACACGTGCTTCCTACTGAAAGAGCGGGTGCTCAAGTGTACACATTCTCTGGAGCCTGTCAGATCTTTCTCCCCTGTGTTTAAACTTACAAAAAGTGCATTTAAAAAATAGAATGTGTAGACTTTTCATTTATTTTATTTTTAAACTTACAAAGTGAAAGAAGTATGTGTGTGTGGTTGTGTTAAAAGCAGAGCAAAACACATCAATGTATGCAAAACTATAGCAGTTTTTGTTGTCATATTAATAGCATTCTAGTCATATCTTCTCTTTTGAACCTTAAACTGCATACCTGCCAGGGTAGGAATTTGTGTACTGTATCTCCAAGTAAGCTGGATGTAGTGCATGCTGACCATTGCTGGGAGTTTGGGTATGATCACATCCTCAAATATATTATCAGTGTGTTCTGCCTGTATAGTTAAACATTGCCTTGTCTTTTGATTACACTGTGTTGCGTGTTAGACCACAGTTTGAGATACAAGGAGTTTGCCAGGTTGATTTGGACTTAGAAGCTGGTATTTTGGATAAAGCTATGTCGTCTTTTTTTGTATGTTCTTCTCTTTGGGGTTTGAAGCTTCTGTTTTGCATTCCTGATACATCCAGCAGTATGGCTGTAACTTCCTTTGCAGGCCCCTATATAGTGTGCATTTGAAACTGTCACAGTAATAACACTCACCTGGTAGGTCATTTCTGTCTTTTGAAGCTATAGTCTGTTGTCAGTTCTTAGCATTTAAAGGACTACTTCCCTGAAATTCAGCAAATGTAATGAAAGTGTCAAACAAGATCCTTGGATGAACTGGAACAAGGCACAGGACAAGTATATGGGAGGGACAGTCTGTTTTTCTATCCCCCTTGCTTTGATCAGATGATAGTTGTGGGCAACTCTGTTTACCAAGGATACAGTATGCTGTTATGTATAGTGACAAGAGAAAGCTTGTCTTAACATAACTGCCTAGGCATGAACTTTGCAGACTTCATCTGGATTAGTCTATGCAAGAGGACTTAGTTTGACTTCCTTTTTTTAGTTGATGCTGCCACTTCTTGGAGCTATTTATAGTTGTGCAGTCTTAAATAAAAGCAGATAAGTAAATGATGACTCCTGAATTGCTTTTGAGAGGACTGAAGTTAGTGTATTGGTATCGATTTGTACCACACACCTGAAGTATGTGCATATTGAATTTGCATACCGTGTGTTTGGGAAAGTGTTGTTTAGGGGAAGGGATTGGGGGTCAGTAATGGGCAGAAAGTTCTTTCGGCTGCTACATGTGGTCTTTGAATGCCCTTTCAGTTAACATCTGCTTGACTTATTGCAGATCGCACTTTCACTAGCTTTTTACTGTCAGCACTACAGGGCCTGAATAGTTGCAGGAAGATTAGCTATCATATAGACTGATATATCAATAGCAAAACTGTCCGCTAAGCACCCATTCTGCTGCATGTTGGTATAATTGAGCATGACGCAGAAAATCTACTTTTGTTTCTGTATTAGGTAGCAAGAATATGGTCTGGTATCAGTGTTTTTCCCTACCAGTTTGAACAGTGTGTGTGAGTATTTGAAAGGAAGGAAACACAGGAATGTGCTTTGGTTTTGGCTGATGTGGACTGGAGATGTATATATTGTATAATCTACCTGCAAAGACTTTCTTTTTGTAACTTACAGATCCATGGAAATTAAGTAGAAGGTGCCTAGATCAATTTGTCCCTGGGCCTAGGTATGGGTGGTGCTGTTCATTTGACTGGTCTTCTGGGTTTAAGGGAGAGGTGACTTGCTGAGTTTGGAAGCAAGGGAAGGGCAGCATGCATTTGTTTGTAGCAGAGTAATTTTAATATAATCCGATATTCCTCTACAGCGCATGTCACTCACAAGCAAGGAGTGCTGCGCTGTTGATAAAAATAGATTGGACTTGTTCTGACCTTTTAAAAATGCCCCTAATACACCAGCACAGGCTTTGCCTTGGAACACCTGACTTTTAATTCTGATTGTGAAGTCAAGTGAGGTAAGTAGAACTTGGATCAACTGTAAATGACTTAGCCACTTAGCAAATCCTCTTGAAGAACCATACTTGCTTGCCACCTGCTTTTTACTGAGGGTATGTAGGATGATTAAGTGCTGGCATGTTATGAGGTAATCTCCCTCGCCCATGCAGCCTCTCCCACCGCTGGTTTGGTACCCAGCAGTCCTCTCCTTAGCACCAAAGACTGATGACTCTGAAAACACGTTGGTTTAACTGCTTACTGTGGTAAAACACCTAATGGGTTTTGGTGCGTGCTTTCCACTGTGATTACATGGCTTACACTATCAGTGTGTGAGCAGCAATGTGAAATGGTCATGTTTTATGAAGCTTTTGATTTTTCTATAGTTTTCAGTTGACCAAAGAAATGGTGATGGAGAAGCCAAGTCCCCTGCTGGTCGGGCGGGAATTTGTGAGGCAGTACTATACTCTGCTGAACCAAGCACCTGACTATTTGCACAGGTAAATCTCCGCTTCACTTTATTACCTATTTTTCTGCGTGAATTTCTTAATTTCTATGTTAAAATTGGTGAATAAGCTCATTACCAGGTCTTGGCTTGCTGAACTTGGACACTTAATCTGATTTACTCAAGACAGATGCTGGGTATAGTTTGCTTTCAGTTTTAATCAGCCGGGTTAAAACATGGATAATAATGATTACAGGAATTATATAAATATCTGTGTTCTGGTTGTTACTGAAATGCTGCTAGGCATGTATTCCAAGCAAAAAAAGAAGAAAATGTGAATCAAAATGTGTTGCTTTCTGCTTCTAGTTGTAATCAATATAAATGAAAGTTGGATAAATGTTATTTAGTTAAGCATTTTTGTAGTTTTGTCTTGATACACTGCCCCCTGACTAGGGGAAGAACGT
Source organism: Astur gentilis (assembly GCF_929443795.1). Taxonomy (NCBI): domain Eukaryota; kingdom Metazoa; phylum Chordata; class Aves; order Accipitriformes; family Accipitridae; genus Astur; species Astur gentilis. Next base: position 16,029,096 of record NC_064905.1, on the reverse strand, counting down.
TGAAAATGGTGTGTGCTTGTATATTGGTATGTCTCAGTAGTCATACCAGCAGCTCTTTCTTAAAGGAAAATCAGAGAAATTATGAATATGTGGCAAATGACAATCTGTTATCTAAATAAATTTGTCCTGTTTGATTGGACAGATATCCTACAGCGCTAGAACTAACCTCATTTTTTAAGATAGGCTTTGTTTTGCTGTGATTGGAGTAGCTAGACAAACAATTTCTGAAACCTTCCTTCTTCCAATCTCAGGTACACTTAGAGTATTTCTCCACTTAGGTGGACAGCTGACCTTGTCCATTTGGGTCAGAGGAAAGTTTACAATGAGCCACGGAATTCAGTTCTAGTCCTTTATCTGCTGGCAGAATGCAGTCCCATGATGTTTATGACACTTTAGCTTGTAATCCCTCAGTTATAAAAAGGAAGATTGACCTGCAGTACTTTCTTTACTGTAGATGAACATGAAAGTACTATTGCTGCTTGCGCAAGCCTTAAACTAGAACCTGAGGGGAAGCATTCAGCATCCTGGGTGTTCGGAGTACTATGTTACTTTAGGAACCTTGTACAGAAAGGAGAGAATGAGATTGGATCATCTAGCTCCTATGAAACTGGTTTTGGCTGTTAGTGCTTGGATATCTGATGTATCTGAATGCTACAGGTTACACAGGAGAACTCTGCATTCCCCCCGACCCCAAATTGCTAGCAGAATTACGGAATTGTATGGCTGTGTTTCAATAATTCACACAGAAAACTTGCCTGAGAGTGTATTATTCGTAGTGTACTCTAATGTAGAGGCTCAATGTTCTTGCATAACAAAGCTTAGTGTTAAAATATTTCTTTTCAACAGGTTTTATGGAAAGAACTCTTCCTATGTCCATGGTGGCTTGGATTCCAACGGAAAACCAGCTGACGCAGTCTATGGGCAATCTGTAAGTACTTAAAACTTACTGTTCTTTCCTTCTTTTTTGTCACCTTTGTGGTTGAGAAGAGACACATATCTAGCTGTGATTCATTCCCCTTTGTCCAAGTGCTTTCTGTAAAAAATGGGGAGAGAAAACTGTTAACTGTAAACAGCAATAGTTAGGCAAGATCTGCTTCCTTTATTAAAGTTCATAATGTAAAATTGCTTGCAAAGCAAACTTAAAGATCATGCTGCCAAACTTTCTCCCTAGAGTTAGGGAATATATTATGAAACAGTTTTATGGTTTTGCTTTCTTTGAAAGCTGCTAACTTCGCAGAAATGGCTTCTGCGGTGTAACCTCTGTACCATTCTTTCATAGGATATCCACAAGAAGGTGCTGTCATTAAATTTCAAGGATTGCCACACAAAGATTCGTCATGTGGATGCCCATGCTACTCTCAATGATGGTGTTGTAGTCCAGGTGATGGGAGAGCTCTCCAATAACATGCAGCCTGTGCGCAGATTCATGCAAACATTTGTACTTGCCCCTGAGGTATGCTGTATTGAGTGCTAGTGTTATAGTGTTTCTAATATCATGTCAGGATTAATGAGGCCTCTCTGGTTCAGTGTTGGAATATGAAGGGTTAGACTGGGAAGGTGGCTTGCTACGAAATTCAGCAGTAATGTTCTGCAAATCCCTTAAGAAATTACACTACTTCTGTATGGTCATACGTTAACCTTGGATATCATAATTACAGTTGTAAATATCCTAACTTTTGGCCACTAGGTATATGTAATGCATATTTTTTTCTTAAGCATTTTAAAGTTATTTTATCTTTAATTTGCCCTCCTAGCAACTGGTCCTCTTACTGAAAAGATCTAGTAGAGAGAAGAAAATGCTTCCTGTTTGAAGACATGGGTTCCAGACTTTCTTGGTGTATAAAGCGCTGGCTTAGCATTTGAGGTGGCTTTTTAAATAGACACCTTTTTTGAACAAAACAGTTCACATAATTGAAAATAATAGTGAAAAAGGAGTATTGCAAGATAACCTTATTTTTCAATTTGACTTGGAGCTAAGAATTGATACTTTAGATCCCAGAAAGTTCTCACTCCTACTTTCTCAGTGTTGTGAGCTATTGGAATTAAAAGCGCTAATACGATTTTTTCCATTTTCCGTGCATTGTTCCATGCATACTTGGCTTGATAGTGTGATGCATCTTCTGCCACCCCCTGAAAAACACACGTTTTCTTGAAGGAGGCAAGTTTGGATTAATCTTATATGGGAAGGATGATTTGCTCAAGCTGTTCTTGTTTTCTCGTTATTTCAGTTTTTACATTACTGCAGTTGGTGTAATTGAATCAGTTCTTCCCTTTGATTTGCTTCCAGGGTTCTGTTGCAAACAAGTTTTATGTCCACAATGATATCTTCCGCTACCAAGATGAGGTTTTTGGTGACTCTGACACCGAGCCTCCAGAGGGTAAGAAGCAGGAGTTTTTGGATGGTTCTACTGGTATTTGTTTCTGGGTCTATATCAACACTCCATTCTCAGATCAGAGGAAATCTTGCTGGAGAAGGCAGATCAGCATTAAGCTTCGTGTTCTAGATTTTTTCCTTGCCTGTAGTTTCCTTGCTCTCCAGCAAGGAGTTGTGACATGCAGGTGATTGTTATTTTTCTGGCATATTCTGTTTCTATTAAAAGAACTGTGAGACTTACTTTAGCAGTTGCAGTCAGATTTGTAGGCTATAAATCTGATTCTCTGAAGTATTTGGAATATGTTTGACCTTGGTCAAAACTGAGTAACTGAAGTGATAGCAGAAGTATAAGGAAACGTCTGTTCCATGTCACATCTTGGTAGTGCTTCCAAGTGTGGTCTTTGGCAGAGACTTCACTTGCATGTTGTGGAAGATGCCTTGTGTTTGAACTAAGTACTAAAGATGTGTGCGGTGTATTTTCTCCTTTTCTAACTTTGTTTAGAATCAGAGGAGGAAGGGGAGGAACCTGAGGAAAGACAGCACACACCTGAGGCTGTTCCTGATGATACCGGTGCTTATTATGAGCAGGCTGTCAGGTAATAATATCTTATTAGATGAAGTCAGATGTTGTGTAATACAGACTGCTTGTAGAACAGGTCAAATGAATTTATTGCTGCTCATGATTTTCCTCTTTGACGGTCAAAGGATTTCTGTTTATTGGGCAGCTGAAATCAAAGTGTTGTTAGGCTGAATGCAGAGAATCTGGATTGTCAGTAGATGTAATGCTTTTTCTGCTCTGTAGTGTAACAATGCAAAACTTGCATCCCTGTGCATTGTGGCCTTATTTAGACACATTAGCCTTGTTCTTCCTCACGAATGCAATATGCCTCACTTCTGTATCGGACAAGTAGCATTACTTACTACCCAGAAATAGAATCAAATACAACACCACCTCTTTTTCTTGATTTTTGTGGTGCTGTATGATAGCAATGACATTGAGGAACACCTGGAAGAGACGGCTGCAGAGGCGGAGCCTGAGCCAGAGCCAGAGCCTGAACAGGAACCTGAACCAGAGGTGCATGAAGAAAAATCTGAGCCGGTATTAGAGGAGTCAGCTCCAGAAGAGACTGTGGAAAAGAGTCCTTCTCCAGCTCCTGCTGATCCAGCTCCTGCAGTGCAAGAGGACTCCAGGGTAATGACAGTGGATGGCTCTTTTCTGTGATGTGGTAGTTTCGTCACAGTATGTTTGACTCTTCTGTTTTACAGAGCATGATTCTCTCTCTGGCAAGAGGAGAAATACCTGGAATTAGAAGTGTTTAAGTGCTCTATAATTCCCTGCCCAAATTACTCTTCTCGTGACCAGTTGCCTTCTTCCTATTTGTTCCTATACAATAACAGGTAGCAATAACAGGTAGTTGAAATTCTAGCTAGTAGCTAGTTGGTTAAAATACCAGGAACTAAGATAGGGCTTTGTATAATTTGTAGGTATAGGAACTGTGGCAGCAGTGAGAGGCTCAGATTCTCTGTTTGTAAACAGAGCTTCTGAAATTCTGAACAGACTGAAACCAACATGCTGAATCAGAAGAATGGGAGAAATGTGACTTTATTTCTACCTGGGGATTTTTGTCACTCTTCAGTGTTAAGAGAGGCAAAAGTGGGCAAATGGGTACTCAGGAAAGCAATACTTTGGTTAACCTTGATGTGATACTTGGTCTTAAGCTACTGCTGTGTCCTATTTCAACTCTATGTAGAATTTAGAAATAGGGTGGAAGTGTGACTGCATTGTCATTACACCAAGTCTTTTGAATGTAAATGATTTATGGGGAAACTGTTAGCAGCAGGATCCTGAATTTCAAGGACAGGTTAAAATTTATTGCTGTTATCCTGTGTCTGTTAGCTGTGCTATCAGGAATATATTTCAGAAGGATAAAAGCATCTGGAGTTGAGTTACAATCTTATCTCTCTTCTGCTTTTTTTTTCTTTAGACATTTTCCTGGGCATCAGTAACCAGTAAGAACCTCCCTCCCAGTGGAGCTGTTCCAGTATCGGGAATACCACCTCATGTTGTTAAAGTACCAGTCTCGCAGGTAGGAATCCAGCACCTAGAGAAGTTTAAGTGCTAAACTGGCTGACAGTAAACTGAGGTGGGGAAAAAAATATAGTGAAATCTACTTGCTTATAATCTGAATACTCAGACTCCAAAGACTTTAAAATTCAATTTTTCCTGATAGACTTCATAAAAATATTATTCCTTGGCTTGAGCAGGAATTGTTTCTCATAGAGAAAAATGAGGGAATGTTCATGCAAGTGCTGGATGTATCTGCCATTGCACCCTCTTAAGAAAAGATGCAACTTTTCGTTTTCCACTGCCTATTCGCGAATGAGGTTTTGTCATGAATGTATTTATGTAATACAGTCTATCTGCATAACTGCTGCTGCCCTTTGGGCAGACACTTTATTGTATATAACTGTGCATGGGGTGACTTTGAAATTCTAACTTAGTCAAGTGACATGTTTGCTTTTGGCATATAAGCCAACATGAGCTAACATGCATTTTAGTCATAGGTGGAAAGAGCTATGATATTTTTTTCCTGTATTTTCAATTTATTTTATCAACAACTTTATAGTGAGCTCTTAAAAGCAGAGCCCTGCTGTTACGTCTGATTCTTTCCTGTCAAGTCCTTTTTTTTATTTCTACAGCCTCGCCCTGAGGCAAAGCCTGAATCTCAGACCCCACCTCAGAGACCGCAGAGGGATCAGCGAGTGAGGGAGCAGCGAACAAGCATCCCACCACAGAGAGGTCCTAGACCAAGTAAGAGAAGCTACAAAGAATAAAGTGTTTCCCCTGTTTGATGGTTTTGGGGAAGCAATATGATGATTAAAACTTTTAAAATCTAATTAATTTTGTCAGTAAGTGAATGATTCCTACTTTTGTGGATATGGTTATTTTAGATGATCTTGGTCTGAATGTCTGGCAAGCTTTAGAGCTGAATTTCACTAGCATTCTATTGAGGTATCTAGGTTTCTACTCAAGTGTTTGGCTTCAGCCAGGTGATTAAAAACCAAACAGTTACTTGCTAGTGTAGAATGCTTACCTTTCTTTATATATGAATGGATAAATAGAGTGTGTATTCTGCTTCTTTTATAAGGTGCTAATTCTGACCATGGCTTAGGGGTTTTTTTGTTTGTTGCGGGGACTGGCTTTTCTCAAACAAGTCTTTTCTGTTCAAGTTCGTGAGGGTGAACAAGGCGATGTGGAAACGAGACGAATTGTGAGATACCCAGACAGTCATCAGCTGTTTGTTGGGAACCTTCCCCATGATGTGGATAAAACTGAACTTAAAGACTTTTTCCAAAGTAAGTTAGTTGCTTTGCTGTACTCTCAGGGTTTGGGGGTTGCAGCCATAAGCGTGGTCAACAGAGCATTCTAATGTATGACCCAAGAACTTGGCTTTTCTCTTGCAGGCTATGGCAATGTTGTTGAACTCCGCATCAACAGTGGTGGAAAGCTCCCCAATTTTGGGTTTGTGGTGTTTGATGATCCTGAACCAGTTCAGAAGATCCTTAGCAGCAGGGTAAATAAACTGCTAGTCAGTGGTTTTTGGTCTGTTAATAACAGGCAGTGTTTTTCAGATTACTCTAACAATAAAAGATTCTACTTGGTCCCTTTGGCCTTTCTCGAGCATCTTAAAGTAGGTGTGATGACTTTCCCTCCTATTACCAAGACTTGTGCAGCATTTGTACAGATTGAATCTTTTGTCATTGAAGTAACAACTTAGCTGAACATGGATTTATTCATTATAGAGCCTTTTTGCAATGGGAAGTTGCTGAGCTCTACAAAGGAAGCAGGTAAATGGCTTTCAGGAAAGCAGGGCAGAGAGAGTCTGACCCTATGGATAAGTAGAATCTTGTTTGTCAAAGAGGTTGAAAGGAAGAAGCTATACTAGTGTTCAGGTTGAAAAGAATTTGTGCTAACAGAAGCAGGTGGTACCTGCTCACTTGTTAGCAGTGACTGCAAATGCAAAATGTGTGGTGGTAGGCAATGAATCTGGATGCACCATAACAGCTGTGCAGTGTGCTTGCTTACAAACTAGCTTTTCAACAGACAGGGGACATCCTTTCTTCTTTACTTCCTTACTGTACAGCAGTATTGCCAGTATATTTGATCTTAAATTGAAAGGTAACTTGGGTGCAGATTTTTAAACCTTGAGATTTGGTCTGAGCTTGGGATATTTCGTGTGGCTAGACACTTTTAATTGTGGGAAGCCAGCAGCATTTGTAGCAATGCTTGACGAGTTAGTGCATATGAAGTCCAGCAGCCCCAGTTCTTTTGCAGGGAGCTGGTGATTCAAGATGGAATGCTGATAGAGAGTTGCTTCCGTAAGTGCTTTCCTGCTATCCTGGGCTGAGCAGTTCCAGTGTGGTCTAGGGTAAAGCCTAAACCAGGTCATTTGAAACCAGTCCTAAAAGTAGATTGAGTAGATCTGGTTGACTTTGGCCTGAATTGGTGTGGGAACAAGTAGTACAGTGACAGCAGGTCCTTAAGCCATTTCTTAGCTGCAAGCAATATGTGAACACCAGCAGTCACTTAAACTTGCATGTTTGAGTTTTTGCTGGAACAAACTAGAAACGTTCACTCCTGAGTTCTCTTGCGGTAGGAGAGGTAGGTAGGAGCTGAGGGTCAGACTTCATGTCCAGCGAACACCAAAGGCACACTAAACTGAGGGATTTGTGGCCTTTGTTTACTTGTTCAGCTGTGCCACTCTGTGTAACTGGAGCTGGAGAAGAGAGTGAATGCTGTCTTCCAGGTTAGGCTTTGAATGTGTAATAGTTTGTGTGCTCAAAGTATCTTTTCTGCAATCCTAAGTTATAATGGATGGGCATGGCTTTCTGAAATAAGATTACTCTTTTTATATTTTTTAATATAGACTTAAGTCCTATAAGAGCAGTTTAACACACCTTGTACCCTGCTTTGAACAGTGCTAAATTTTGTTTGTAGTATCCATTGTGTGAATTGTTTTGCAGACAGGTCTGGTGCTTTGAGCAAACGTATGTCCTGAAACAGTAGGACTTTTTTCAGGATAAGCTTTGCTATAAACAAGTTTAAAAGGCTTTGGTAGACTGATAGCCAGTGAAGCTAAACCTGATGTCTGCTGCCTGATGTGAAATGTAGGAGTTTACACTGGAGTCGGTAATAAGGCTGTAACATGATGCTTTTTGATCTTTGTCCAGCACAGCTGATGGCTAGAGGAGGGCAACGTTCTTCATCCTTAGATCAGTTCTACTTCTATAGTCAGTTCAGTAGAAGTGAATGGCTAATATTTCCATTTGATGAGAAAACATTGTGCCTCTGCCAGTGATGGATCGTATTTTTCATGTTTGTTATGCAACTGCAGGAATAATTTGAAACAATTGAGTCCTTATTCCTGTAGTTCATGGATTCTTGCAAACTTCAACTTTTTGTCTGCAGTGGGGTTTGTGGGATGTTGCAGTCCTGCTCCTCTCTGTTCTTGCTTCAGTGAGGTTTCCCAATCAAGTGACCACTTGTTACGGCAATTCTGAAAAATTGAGTTCGACCTAAGTGAAAAGACTTCATTGGCCTATATAGCAAGGGTGGGAGAGAGGATCTGACATTCTTCATGCCATAAGAGAAATCAACTGGGACCCTGCATGGTGGCAGACTGTGAATTGCTGCATATTAATGAAAGGAGGTTACTGTTGATAGTTCAATTCCTTGTCTAAAAGGTGTCAGAATGCTCAGTGTTAAGCCTGAGATTGCTTTTCAAGTGTCACTTTCACATCTTTTTTTGTATCTTCTCCAGTAAAGCCACAAGACTGGATGCATAGTTTGACTATCACCATTTTCTAGTAACCAGTCATAAACCACTTCAGTTTCCTTTCACGGAGAGGAGGATGTGAGACAAGGTTGCAGAAATCTGCTTGACATTGAAGAGTTACTGGTGAGTCATTAATGAAAGTACCTTTTCTGCTTTTTTTGCAGCCCATCATGTTCAGGGGAGAGGTGCGCCTGAACGTGGAGGAGAAGAAAACGCGAGCTGCCAGGGAGGGTGACCGCAGAGATAACAGACCACGTGGACCTGGAGGCACTCGTGGGGGGCTGGGAGGTGGGATTCGAGGGCCTCCACGTGGAGGAATGTCCCAGAAGCCAGGATTTGGAGCTGGAAGGGGGATCGGGCAACGCCAGTGAATGCATCACGGATGTTGACATGGTGGCGCAAACCCTTTTTCCTGCAGATTTGTGAATTTCAGCCTTGGGTATCTTGGAATGTGGCCCTAGCCTGTTATAGACTGCTACGTTTGATACTATTTTGGCCCCTTTTTGTTTGTGTTATGGTTTTGTGATTTTTTTTTTCTAGTCCTTGTCCCAGATTCCAGCTTTGTGGAACAACGTTTTAGGAAAAGTGGATTTTAAAAAGAAAAGAACTGAGTTTTCTTGTTCACCTCAAACTTACGGACTGGATTTTTTTGGTACCAGTGGTTTTTCCTAAAGGAATGTCTCTTTTTTTTCTTCTTTCTTTGTTCTCCCCTCTTTCTACTGACTTTGGGTGCGTTTCAGTCAGTGGAATAATATTTCACGTGCATGCGTTCAAGAGCCTGTAGGAAAACATTGTACCTGGCAAGTATTTCAAGGGCAGAAAAACAAAGCTATTGATTTATTCCTTGAGGGTCATAGCAACATCCTCTGGTCCGGACATATTGCCACTTGAAAAATTGACATTCACCTTTCTCTTTGTGGCGCTGTAAAAGTGGAATAATGGGTATCCGTAGAATCTTTTTTCTTTTGATACATGATCACAGAAAGGAATTCGAACTACTGTTTTACCACTTTAAAATTTTGGATTGTGGGATAGGTTTTAAATGTCTAGAACTTGACTCTTAAAACACTTTTCCTGAACTTGTGAAATTTTTTATTGAAATAGGGAGTTTTTTTCATGTTTAGTTTGTATTTGTATAAAAAAAAGCAAAATTGTTGTGCCTTCTATTTATCTCTCATTCCAGTCTTGGCAAATTGTTTAAAAAAAAAATAATAAAAAAGGTCTAGATTTGCTTTATCAAGTCAAGAGTATGTTGGAGTTTTTCCAAGGGGAAGAGGTTCTTCCTTCAGTCACTAGGTTTACTAGGTAGAGGTGGTTATAGCTGAATTTTTTAATACCTTATCTTCATCGTTTGGCTGCATTTAAATAATTGAAAACAAGTATTTTTTGGATGTAGAATTTAATAACTTGGATTTGAGGCCCTGTTACAAATGTTGTAAAAGTACAACTGAAGCATAAATACCTCTGTCACATCCTTTTACAGTTCAAACTACTGTATGTAATAGAGTTATTTTTGCCGTTTGGGCATTAATGTCATCCCCCTGCTTCTGCCAGCCCTGAAGTGGATGGATGGCATTTTTGTCAGAAGTACATAAGGTGCCTGTCTGTCCTGGTGTTAAAAAAAGGTGTTGAACGCTCTCTGCTGCCCCTGAAAGAAGATGAAATTGAAAATAAAATAGAAAACTGGGTAATTTCAATCAAAGAGATCTTGTAAGACTGTACTGTGCAAAGCAGTATTATTTCTGTAATGTGTGGTGTTAAACATCTGGATGAAAACAGCAGGTTTGATTCTACACCAGACCTTCAGAGCTCTTGGTAATACAAAAGAGCTGCTTAGTAAGTTTGCTTATCTGTGTCAGGGTTCATTGTTTCTATATTTTCTTGATTTATTGATACAATCACTGTGCATATGCAGTATATCTCTCTTGACCTTTGCTTGCTTTAAAGCTAGAGCAAAGCTGCCCTTGCCCGAAGGGCAGATAGGTATTACCCATTCCAGAACAGTAATTTTTTGCCTTTTACTTGCCAAACTTAGTGGTTGAGCCTGGTTGTACTAAATGTCAGTAGAGTTTTGGTTTCTGTTTGATTTTATCTTAATCTTCAGAGTTGTTATGCTCTTTGTCCCTTCCCTCCTTATGAATCTTTCTCAGATTGACTTGCTTAGAATCTCTTCCTGAAGACTTAAGTGTCTTAGTGAATTGGAAGAGAGCTGAGTGTGACAGCAATAGCTGTGGTATGCTCTCACAGCCAGCATACTGGCAATACAGACTGCTTCCTCTTGTGGTGGTAACCGGTATTTAAAAAAAAAACAGCTTTCTGCATTTTTCATATCTGGAATGACTGTGAGGTGAAGGTATGCAATGGAAGTCTTTCACTGAGCTCTGTCCTTGTTGTTTGTGATATTTTTTCCTTCTCATTTGTTGGGTTTCTACTGTTCTTGATCTTTAAATCCAAGACTGAAGTAACAGTTTGCACTTCAGAGTTAACAAAGTGCTATTAATAGAAGCTTTCATAGCTCTTAACCTGCAAATCTGCAAAAGCACACCAAAGCCTGAAACACCCTTTCTGTAGTGGGAGTTGGACAGTTCTGGCTCATTGTTGTCTGGTTTGAGAAAGAGCTGAGGAATGTCAGTACCCATTAGGTGAAATGTATGCTTGTTTTCACATGAATCATACTCTCAATATGTTGACCCAGAAAGTGATGTTCTTCTCCAAGATGACAGGCAAAATTAAATATTTACATGAAATTTTCTTGGAATGTGTCTTGTAAAAAAAATACTTTTCAAAGGCAAGTTATGTTGCTAGCATCTTGAACAAAATGTAGAGTTGACTCTTTGCATTTTGGCTGTTCTGTGACTAGCTAACAACAAAGTATGCTCAAAAGACTTGCTGTAAAATATTGTCACATTGGCTTTTTTGTTTAAACTTTCTAGTAGCCTCAAGCCCTTCTAGTTTTTGCATTGCTGTGCTGTTAAAACCTCAATATCTCTTGTCTAAGGTCTTCAATGCTGTGCATGCATTAATGGTGAAGATGACTATGAAGAAGTCATGATTTGGCTTGCCTCAGCTGGTTGCAGTGAGCTAGAATAGCTACAAGAAGGCTAACCTCTAATAACCAAGGTAGCCTCACTCTTTCCAGAAAGAAAATGCTACAGGGAAGTCTCAAATGAGTAAGACTGTGTGTCTCCCTGCTAGCACCTCTGCTTTAATTGAGACAATGAGGTGTTTGCTGAAGTGCTCTTGATGTCCCAGTGCTCTGCAGGGAGTAGGAAGTGGAGAAGTTGGTCAGACCTGTCATAGGCTGCTTTTGCATCCACACAAGCCCCATGGATAGTGACAGGAACAATGTTAATGATCCTTATACCTTAATGTTCTGCCCTTCTGAGAGCAGTGGGGGAGTTTCATGTATGACTAGTGTGATCTGGCCTCTTCTGGCTGATCTTAATAGTGTAACACAAGTAGAAATAAGACTATCTCATTTACAGTAGTATTTTGTACCACCAGAACTGGAAACCATGCTGCCTTTGCTGCATTTTCTTTGGTTAAGGGTATTGCACAATTAACTAGGCTTAGTTATCCCCTTTTCTTGTGCAGGGAGGAATTTCTTCTGGAGTACTCTCTAAGTACCAGCAGACTTGCATGGAGCTGTTTTGTAAAGTTGAACTGAAATTTCTATGTGTTCAGGACTGCAGGTGTTTGTTCTGCAGTTGGGGATTCAGGCGGGGATCACTTGCTCTGCAGAGCCCTCTTTACAGTTTTGTTTGTTTTTTAAATTTGTTCAGAGCTGAAGCTGTAGTGTTCCTGTGTATACACTGGCCACATACAGGCAAGCGTGGAGGTAGTGAGCATGCTATTGGAAGTAGGGCTTTGCAGAGGGGATTTACTCCTGGAGGAGGAAACTGAGTCTGTGTGCTAACAGGCTGTGTGGTAACAGGGAACTCTGCCTTGAATCTGAAGGAGAAACATTCTTCAGCAGTGCCTCATGGAAGGCCCTTTAGACCTGTGAGTCCACTTTCTTTGGTGAAAAGGATGGTTCTGGGTGCAGGTATGAAAATTTGGAGTTGATCTCTGCAGCTGCTGATTCTGCACATCTTGGAGGGACATATTTTTGAAAAAAAAGTGGTTGTTTGTTTTTTTTTTTAATTGTTTCTCTTTCTTTATATGCTGCTGCCTGGGGCTAAGAGCACATGGCACAGTAGCAGTTTCCCTAAGCTGTGCATGCTTTAGCAGGAAGTAATTATCTTGGTGATTATTTAATTTCCCAGCCGCACCATTCTTACCCTGGCTGGTAACTTGAAAAACTGCTCTCCTAAGATCTTGATAATCACATTTGTATGTCGTGTGGAAGATGGGGCAAGGGGTTTTGTTGATAGCTTCTCTGGTTGAGACATGAAACAATTGAGTAAAATGCTTTCAAACTCCATCGTTCCTTAAAGACAGCATATTTTAGAGTAATGGTGTGTTCTCAGAATAGATTTGAAGGGCAGGATGTTGCCCTTCTATTTTCTGTCACAAAATGCTACTTGCCAAGCCAAGTGGGATCTGCTGTTCCACTGATGAGCTTGACACAAACTTGACAAAGCACCTGACTGGAAGGAAAAATACTTCATTGTGTCCATCTTTGAGATTAAGTGTGAGTGGCAGTCCTTTAGCTGTCTGAAATGTCATTTTGGGTGTCTGGACCAAGGTCATTTCATCTGCCAAAGATTATTAAGGCTATGTATAAATAATGCCATGTCCTAGCTTGCAAGATGGTACATAAAATACCTTTTTTTTTCATATGGACCCTTGCCAGACCCTGTATCAACTTGCATGAGAATTTAAGGCATAGTTTTGCTTTATTGAAAGTACTGCTGTTCATTTGTGTATGACTTTAAAATCCAGGATATTGTAAAGACAACACAAACAGAACTTTCTGTTTGGGTGCCTATCGTTGCTGTGTCAAAGACCAGAACAACTTAAGAGGTGCTTTATAGAGACTAGAGATGTGATACATCCCTCTTGTGGGAAAACTTGCTTCTGCTGCCTGGACTTGATCTTGAATCCTGGGAAGGGAAGGCTAGCTGTGTGTTGGCTAACTGTGTTAGCCTTGCAAGAGTCTGAAACAATAAAGAGCAGTTCAGGAGTCTGAGTGCTATGGCTGATACTGCTGCTGCTGTAGGAATTCCTTTGTGGGGTGGAGCTCAGGAGGTCACAGATGGGAGAGATTATTCTTCAGAATAAAAGGCTGAACACTAAAACTGGTCTTTTGCCTTATTTTCATGAAATGTTACGTTAGCACAAATGCACCAGCAGTGTGGGCTGCAGCATGGAACCTCTGGCACTAAAAATCCATGGAGAGAATTTCAGAAAAATCTTTTATTTTTTTAATTGGAATCAGCATGAATGTATGATTCAATAAATATATTTTATATACATGTAACAGCAGAAACTTTACATTCCATCTTCAAACTGCTGAAATAGAACTTCTGTTTTAAAATTTTTTACAAGCCAGAAAAATAATCTGCCACTGTTTCTGTGTGGTCATGCAATTTGTATAAGTTACAGGTTTATTTTATCATGATGTAAAAATGCTGCTTTTAAGGAAGCAGTTGCTTTGCACTCTGACCAATGTAGCAAAATATCCTTAAATGGAGTGTAAGGCCATACCAATTTTGTGTATGTATATATTATATGTATATATAATAAATCCATGTAGAAAAGACAGGGAGGTCCCTTTTTAAGGTGGGTAGGGAAAAGACATGTAAGCACTTCATAATTAAGCTAGTTTATTCTTTTTGAAGAATTTTACATCCTAAGTTTTAAGCACGGATACACTTTATTCTGTATTTCTCTAGTCCTTCCTCTGTTCTTGAGGGGAGATTTCTCTAGTCCCTCCTCTGTTCTTGAGGGGGGAGTAGCATGAAAATTAATAAGGATTGACTTTTTCCATTATTTTTTTTTTCAGACTTGTGTTAATGAACCAGCAGAGGTACTCAGAGAGCACTTGAGTTGCCTGCTTCCCTCTTCCTTCTTACCTTATCTCCAGTAATTTATAACTCTGTGAATACTTTTCTGATTATCTCCTGTGAGATGCTGGTATTTTAGCACCCACCTTGCAAGGAAGAAAACTAAAACAGCTGAATATGAACTATTTCAATGCCTGTTTCAAAGAAGCTTATTTGGAGTTAAGAGGATGTAACTCATCTCCCTTTAAGAGCAGCTGCCTCTTTTTTCCTATGTGTAAAAATTGGTTAAACTGGGGCATTTTAATGCCACTGCTTCCTTCTGAGGTCTCAGTAAGATTGAAGAATGAAAAGAAAACACTGACCTTGTTGCCAGTCCTTTCCTGATTATGAACAAGCTTGAGAAAATATCTGTATCCTGATATTTTTTTTAACAGGCACACAGAGAAAAAATTTGCAAAAGTAGTTCAAATCTGGATTTAGTATTTACAAAAGAGCATTGATAAATGGGCTCTGATGGATGGGTTTGTCAAGAGGGTGTAATCCTCAGTGGTCTGTCCTGCCCCTTTGCAGGAGGGTCTGTCCCACAGCTGAGGTCTTGGTCTGTGTTGGCAAAACCCCATGGTTTTACCCTGAGCTACACTAGAGAGCGGAGGGTGACTGGTAGTGCCCTCTCTGGGGGGGGGACGACAGTGACTGCTGGCAGGGGGATGGGGCAGCTGTAATGTCTTAACAGTGTGGCTGCTAAACCCAGCCCAGCTCGTTTGTCAGAGCCCTTGGCTGTCCCTGGTATAAACAGCATCAAAGTGCTGTTGTATTTTGGAACAAATGAGCTTTAATAAGTCAAGCTTTGGAAACAAAGATTTTCTTCATACAAATGGCTTACAGATGGGAGATGTAGAAAATAGGAAAAAACAATGCCACTACTTAATAGGCTTTTTCCAAAAGTTTTTCGGAGGTATTCTTCCTAGACACCAGGGTTTTGGGGGCTTGACCAGTGAGGTGGATAATTCTGGGAAACTGAAACAATGTTTATCAAGGACACAAGGAAATCACTCTGTCTAGGTGCTGAACTGTTCCCACTTCTGTTTGTTTTACATGTTTTCAATTGGAAAGTATTCCAGCTGTGTGTGTGTGTGTGTTTGTATCTTCCCTCCAAAGTAAAACCAAATGTGCACTGGTTGTCCTGAAGACAAATATCTTAAGTATTTTTATTTTTCTTCTAGAGATAAATTCATTTACAAAACAATGTAAATGGGTGTGCGTTTATAGTTGGAAGGGAGAAATTCCTGGGTCTCCCCCTCCTTTTTTATATCACTTAAGTGTAAGTTTTTCATTACTCCTCATCCCAGTTTTAATATAATAAGCATGATATGCTGTACACTGTGGTGGAATGTGAGCAGACAACACAGTCCGTAAAATGTCACTGTCCACAACGATGTTAGCCTGCTTATGGCTGTTGTTTGATCTTGGGTGGGTGTTTACAAACAGCTGCTTGGGACAGGCTTGTGCATCTTCAGGATTCAAAGGCTGCTTCCAGAATGCTGTTCACCAATGTTGCAGGGATGGTAAACTGCGATGAAATGCACTGTGACCTTTGCATGTCAGGCCATTTTTGGGTGAAGTCCTTAGCGTGTTTCTTCATCTTTACATTTCTCTATAGATCTCTTAACTCACTGATGAAGTTTTACTGTGTCTCAAATCATGTGTGAATGGCTTTTTAGCATAGTTGCCTTCTGTTTCAGTTCTTTTGAAACAGTCGTCTCTTTCCTGCAGCTCCGTGAGTCCAATAAAGAAGAGGTGAGCTCTGCCCATGATTAGTGCTCTCAGTATGTCGTGACCAGACTTGGGAACCACAAACTTATCTTTTTGCCTATGAATTCCATTTCACAGTACGTTTGAGATGCTCCAGGCGGTGCATTTTTTCAGGATAATTAATTCCACATGCATGTGGTGAGTTAAGTCACTTGGCCTTTGTGCCTTAATGTCTGTGTCTTGTCACCTCGTATGCCTTTGGAGTTGGCTTGTGCCTCCTGACCTACCGCACCAGTCGCAGGGAGTGCAGCGCTGATGGCAGAGTGAGATGCTCTGACATTGCAGTGAGCAGGAAGATGGAGCTCAAAGGCAGAGTTCAAGCACAGTAGATCGCTCCTCCCAGCGAGGGGAAGGTAGATTACGTATCTGTCTCTAATTCTCACATAACATCAGTGTTTGGACCTTAATGTTTATTTCCCAAAAATTCCAATTTGGATACTCCCCAAGCTGACAGATCCCCAAATTAACCTGCTGACTTGACCTGATTTAAGGAGGGATGTATCAATCGTGGTTTTGAAATGCATGTGTCTTTGAACTCTCCTGTCGAGTTTAATAACCCTACTCAGTGCTGGAGGACTGTGAAGTGGGCATCAATCTGGGGTGGAGGTGCTGTTTTTACGGTTCTCTGATTTGAGTGGGTAAACTTAGGGATTTGTCAGCTTGGTCCATGCTGCTTCTGAGCTTATTTTCCCTGCTTCTGATCTAACCCTGGAATTGGGAGAATGCAAGTGTTTTGGACAAACATAAGCAGGTTTGGGAAGAGGGGGACAGAAAGGAAACAGTACAAGTTCAGTGTAGGCAAAGGCAGAGCAGCGTGTTTCAAAGCCCCTTGTTCATTTGTTTCCCCAGCCTAAGCAAGCATAAAGTAAAGGAACTTGTGTTCTCTTCTGCTAAGAATTTTTTGGGTCAGAGTCTGAGCATTTCTTATAGTCCTTAGCTCTACTGTTGTGACTGGTAGCACTGGCCACGGTTACTTAAACAAAATGGTAAGGAGAGGATATAGCAATAGCCTAATTCATTAGTAGTGGGGTTTTTTGGTTGTGGGTTTTTTAAATTATTTTTCCTGATAAAAAGTGGGATTGATGGCAAGTGGAGGCATGCACCTGATCAAGGACTTGCCAGGATTGCTCATTATACTCCTCCTGCCTGTGACGTATGTACTGGTGTCCCTCACCTTACTGTGCGGTTGTTCAGCGAGATGCATTTCCAGCACGGTTCTTAGGTTACAAAGGCTGCCCCTTCTCCACTTCCTTTCTTTATTTGCTAGTTTCTTGAGCTTTGTTTTCAGAGGCGACCCTACCCATGCTGTACCATACCTCTTCCTCTATGGGACAAGTCAAACCTCACGAATTCTCTTTCCAACCCCTCAAAGAACAAGCAGAAGTATTTAAAGCCTCAGCTCCCAGGAGGACAATGCGGACTGGGGTTGCAATTGTGACTGCACTTACTATAGTGAGGAGTAAGTACTGCAAGCTCCTGTCCCTTACGTGAGTTGCGATCTGCTCTTCCTTTCTCGCCTCTGATCCCTGCCCTCACTCTACTCCTCTACTTCTAATGCTGTAGCCTCAGAGGAGCAGAGCTGACCTAGAAGCTGTGGTCATAACACAGTTGTGGCCATTTGGGGCACATCACAAGCTCTAGAGCTGGCCCTGCTCTTCAGGGGCTTGCTTGTTGGTTCTTTAGCCCATTACAACCAACTGTGATGAGGATACTTTTTAAAACATCTAAGTGCATATCCAGGAGAGGTGGCTGAGGCACCGCCCTTGGCACGACCTCTTCAATATTGCATAGTTTAACTTCAATAAAGGTCAGTGCTTGGGGGTTAGGCGTCAAGAAACACGGAGGCCCAAGCCCCAGTTCTGCTATCGTTGGAAGTCATGGCCTGTTGGTGTCTGTAGGGCTATGACAAGGTAATGCTGATTTAAGCAACACTATTATCAGGCCTTCACTGTAATTGTGACTGTGAGGGTGTCTTCACTGCAAGGTTGATTCAGGCTTGAACCTGGAGCTGTAATTTAGTGCCCAAATTCTGCGGTGTGCTCAGTCTAGGTCAGCTGGTCTGCAGCCTAAAGCTTGATTCATGTTTTTGTCAGACAAGTAACCCAACAGTGCCCCAGTATCACCACCTGCCCAAGGCAGACGTCTTCCCCCAGACCCACTGGGGAAGGTGATTTCAGCTTGCTACAGTGCTAACAATCCTGGGACCGGCTTTCCAGAAGCCTTAGCAGCAAGAGCTACTTCTGAGCTCTGTGTCCCTCGGACTTGGCAGCTCCAGGCCAGCTCTACCTGTCCCTGCTTGTGCCAAGCTTGACTTGCCTGCCATAGCAATGACACACTTGCAGCTCTAAGCCAGAGCACGTAGTTAATGGCAATACCTTGTGCCCCAGCCAGCCTCAGCCAAGTTCCCTGGGTAGGTGAAGAGGGTGTCCTTGTTTGGCTTAAGCTACTTATGCAATTCAAGTGGCAAATCTACAAATAAAACTGAATTTCAAGCCAGGCTCATGGCTTATTTATGGCGGTATCATCCTATGCCCAGGAAAAGATGGATGATTTTATGCTGGAAGCACCACCATACTTGAACCTTAGGCTGGGAACAGGTACGAGGGTTTCGTATCCCCTCTTCTTGCTGAGAACTACCGCTCTCGGGAAGCTGCCGAGGTCCGTCTCCCTCGTGCTTTTTGTGGCTGGCTTCTTACTGTTGGTAGGAGTAGTGGCAGCACTATAACCACAGCCTGCAAACCCCAGCAGTCATGCTTTGAGTCCTGAAGGGATTGTTAAGCCAACATAAAGCCATCCCTGCCTTCCCCCAAAGTGGCAACATCCCTTGTGCTGAATCTATTCCCAGTGCGTGCACTGTGTGTGTGGCCTGAGTCAAATCCTGGCTAATCCATCTCCAGCGCTGCTGAGAGCCAGCCTTATCCCAGGGTGGGCTTCAGCACTCCGTCTATAATACACCCAGGAGCAGGAGTGTCACAAACATAAGACTCCCTTACAGTTTCTACTCGGAAGCCTGGCAGTAAAGTGCATGAGGACTGCAACTTGGGTTAGCTGGACTTGATGGTCATGATTACTTAATACAATCTCATCGTTCCTGCTGCCAGCTTTGACTCTTGCATCATACCTGTTAGCACTGTCTGCCTTGAATGCCAGGAGAAGACAGTGATGTGGCATGCAAACAAACCTCTCCTGTTGCTTTTCCTTTTCCTTCCCCTTCTCTTCCAGTCTATGCCAGGATCCTAATTTGACAATTTAACCAGTAATTTCCTCTGCTAGGTGCTGAAATCATCCCTTTCTTTATAGACTGCCATGTGGTTTGTGTCCTTTACCATGTTACAGTACCAGGAGCTTTGGTCCTTTGCTGTCAGCATGGTGCTGGGACAACATGGTAGGGTGAGTGAGGGCAGAGATGAACCGGGAAAGCTGCAGACTCCACAAATTAAAAGGTCAGCCTTCCTGCGCATGGGATGCCTGCTGCAAGGGAGATCACAGGTTGGGATTCCTTGCCTGGCTCAGCCTGTGCTTCCCATTACCAAGCTAACCAAGTCCAGGCTCTGTACTTCGTTGTTCCCTCAGTGTGGGATCACCTGAGGGCATCACCCAAGGGCTGCTCATCCCAGCAGTTCTCCAAGGAGAATGACTCACCTAGGGCAAGCACCAGCATCTCCCCATCAGCCGCAGGCAGAGCCTCGAGTAGCTCTGAGCAGGTGCCCCGTGCAAAATGTGCAACAGCTCCTTACACGTTGCCTGGCTTACAGCCGCTTATGTCTTCTGGGGCCCTGTGCTACACACCAAGGTAGAAGGAATAGAAGAACCTGGTTTCCAATAAACAGCTGCAATATAGCTGGATCACTGAAGAACATGGAGCCCCGCAGGGATAATAGCCAAAAAGTCTGCCTTCTCTCTGACTTAATGCTGCTTTGCTTTTACACACAGCACAGTCAAAAGAGACCTTGTTGGCCACCCTCACGTTCCCCAGGAGTCCTCCTCATGCATCCCTGATAACTCTGTTACCCTGTCTACCTAGGATGAAGGGTTTTATTCACATATTTTGCCCTGTATTTCCCAAGACACCTATCTGTGCAGGCCCTTCAAAGATTGCAGAGCTGAGGAACTTAGCCCCATAGAAATGAAAGTTCAGGTGGTGAAAGAAGTGAGATGAACACAGAAAAATGTAATTTACTTGAAAGAGGTAAGAGACTTGTGTAGATTCATTTGAGCAAGAGAGATGTGCAAGTGCCCTTAAGAAACAATTGTTAAGGAGCAGGAGATGAGGGGATGGGAAGACTTAAAGGACCTGAAGTAATTTTGAAGATGCTAAAATAAATGAATATTAGCTTCTGCTTTGCTGCTCATCCTAGCACCCTGAAGAACAATCAAGTATCTCAATTTTCTACTTAAATAGTATACTGCCTCCACACAACTGATGGAAACCTGTTGAAGCAGGAGCAGCACAAGATTCCCCTTACATCTTCTTTGAGAAGGTGGTGGGAGAGTGTCGGGTGCTTTCTAGCAGGGAAGGGCTCAGACACTTCTTTCACTGAACTGAGCTCTGTGGGATGCTCCCCCAGGGCAGGACCTGCTGCTTGCAGTTGCCCAGACAGGAGATGCCCAATGGCTGGCTGGCAGGCAGGTCTGGCATCCCTGCCTGCCGCTCCGGTAGGATTGGGTTTTGAGGGAGAAGGGGTCCGTATTGCATTACCTGCTGCTGTTAGTAGTGAGATTTTAGAGTGAGAAGTGGGGTATTGAAAGAGATGGTCTGTGTTTTGGCACAGGCATGAGAACTATGTTTTATTAAGGAATGGTAGTACAGTACAAAAATATGATTGTATAAAATCTATGAAAAATATGGCACCATTTAAAATAGCCTTTTCTCCTTTCATATCTTCCTTTCTTTTTAAAAAAACCCCATATATTGTAAATATTTCTAATCTTTTTTTTTTTTTTTCCACCAGCACTAGGAAACCAAGAAAGGTCTTCAAATTACAGTCGAGGTAAAGGACAACCAATAGTGTAATTTGAGTTGTCTTGGATTTGCCTTAAAAGTAAAGGTCTTCAGAAGAGGCAGAAGGAAAAAAAACCCAACCTTCCAGAAAAGTCTGGGGAAAACAAAATGTTTCTGTTCACAGGGTGTGAGAATATTCAGCATTTGATATTTTGAGGCTTTTAGGAACAAAGTCCCCCAGCTGTGACGAGCAAAGGCTTTTAGGACAGGAGAAAAGAGGGCACTACCAGACCTATGAAGCAAATGACCCTGCCTGTGTGTTTAAAGGCAAGCTGGTGCTTTGCCAAGGGCAAGGTTAAGCCTTGCAGTCTGTAGCAGACCATGCGCTTGCTGGTCTGTCCTGGACCCCCTTCAGCACCTCTCAGATTTCCATGGTACTGGAATCCCAGATGGAAAGCAGCTTTAATCAGGAAATAAAGTGGGAAAAACTTATCTACCTGATCAAAAAAATAAGTTTATCCTACTTGTTTTTTTCTTTTCTGCAGTTATATTTACATATAAGGAAAAATAATTCCTGTTCCATCAAGTGATACATTTTCAGGAACATCTGGAAATAATGTTGTTTGGGATAAAGCCTTGTTTTTCCAAAGAGTCCAAGTGAATTAGGACCCTCTTTTCTCTCTTTACTTCCAGACAGACTGCTATCTATTTTATTCAGAGGTTTTGCTTCTGAGCCTTGTTCTTAACAAGAGCTAACAATTACTGACTTAAATTCCATCAATATGCCTGGAAGCTACCCTGCAATATCAAATCCAGTACATTCTTACGAATAAATATAATTGCTGGCACTATTGAAGCAGCCTACTTTGAAGATGAGATAGGTTATCAAAGCAAGTTCTGTTGCAATACAGAGACTAAACACAGCCTAGTACAGATGGTGAAAAATGTTTGATTTTGAAAACTATGCCGACTTGCCAGGGGCTCCTAGGACAGCCGAAGGTCTTGTCTATGTGGTGAAACTGGCAGAACGTCTGTGGGACAGCTATCTCAGCGCTGTCAGACCTTTGCCAAGACCCCAGCATGTTTCATGTTGGGATGTGAGTGCTGCTCACTGTCACTGTGCAGGCAGCCCTGGGGCTGGAAAATGGCCCGAATGGAAACTGCCTGCTTAATGAAGAGAAAACAATGCTGCTTATGGTGAGCATCAAACGTGTCTACGGGTTGGTAGAGTCAACCTGGATGCAAAGGCAGGCTGGTAAGCGTGTAATTCTTATTTCAGTCCCTAAACTCCCATGGGCTCCATTAGCCGCTGAAGTGCCTCTGTATGAGCAGGAAACGTAAGCATCCTTCTGATGATTTCTAGTCCCCAATTTGCCTTCCTCTGGCCTTACTTAGTACCAAGAAGTGACATTAGAGCTCTAGTGAAGGAGTAACTGCGAGCTTATCTGCATGTCCAAGCAGTAGGTCTGGGATGAACATGGACTTTCTCTTCGGTCTCCAAGCCTGAGCAGAATGAAGCGAGGTGGGAACCGTAGTCCTTCTCCTTGGTCTGTTCTTGCCCTTGGGATGTAGGATCAAAACTCACTTGGGTGGGAGGATGGTGCATGGGATTTGTTAATAACCTAGGGGCAACTCTGTAAAGCAGCTCCAGTTAGGAAGGAAACCTGCAGCTGGCTGTGCCCTGGTGAGCCATCCCTGCTAGCCTGGGGGGACCGAGGCGTTGTGTGAACCACCACCAAATTGCCAGGCTCCTAAGCGCGAGGTCTGGGCGTTGAGGCAGGACCTTTTTTGCCCAAACAACGCTGATTTGCGGTTGTTCCCCCTGCATGAGGAAGGAGCTGCGGTTCACGGGCTGCCAAGCCTCTGCCCCGCTGCCGGGCAGGGAGGGGATTTCCCCGGATTTGCTCTTTCATCTCAGACAAGGACGCGCCGTTTAAAGCGATCGTACAACCCGCAGTTGGCACAACCGGCTGTCGCGCATGCAGGGAGAGTTCAATAATTCAGCAAGCAAAACCAGAGCCAGCAGCAGACTTGGGCTCCAGCCAAGGCTCGGAAAGTTGTCCTAGCATCAAATAACGCCTCTGCTCAACAGCTTGAGATCTCCCTGCTTGGGAGAGCACCGACTGCCAGGGGACGGAGAAAGCCTCAGCCCACAGGTTTTCTGCTGCTCCAGTGGAGGGAAGGGGGTAAGGGGCTGATCTACTGGTTCTCACTGGTATCGCGTGATCTTTCCCTGTCTCCGCAGTGCAAAGAGACGCAGAAAGCTAGGTGACCTTTGCCAAAACCCTAGGAAATATTGCCGTTTGCCCTAGTCCACACAGTGCCCACCATCTTTTCTTCTTTTTTCTCCTTTTTTCCCCCTTGTTGTTCTTATCCTCAGTTTCTTTCTTTCCTTTTTTTTTTTTTCTTTTTTTCTTTCTCCTCCTCTCTTTAAATAAAGTGTATTTAGTGCTGGTGAAAGGTGCTGAGTTGGCAGCCTCGGAGATGGGTGTCCCTCTACCCAGCCCAGGAGAGCCCTGGTGTTTTCTCTGGGCTCTCTCCTCTTGGCACCAACCCTGTGCTAGGAGGGCTCGCAGGTCCCCGTGCTCCCCCACCCTCTCCCATAGCTGCCTCTTGCTGCGCTGGTTGGGACTCCCACCTCCCATCCCAGGCTTGGGTGCTGCTGAACTGGGCCAGACTGGACCTGACAGTGCCAGAGGGTACTTTGCTGTGAGCTCTTCCAGCTGCCGTGGAGGATGCAGCTTCTGCAAGTGGGAGCCTGTCTGTTCCCAGAGCAAGCATCAGATCTGCAGCCCAGGTCAGCTGGGGTCCAGTCCTGAGTGGGAGAGGAGGGAGAGTGGAAGCACCCTTAGGTGCCACTTGTCTCTCTGCCTTCATTTAGTGCCTAATCCAGACCCAAGCCCAAGTGCTTCAGTGCAGACTGATTGTCTCGTCCTTCATGCTCTCTTTTACCCGCCTCACTAAAGTGCAAACGAACACACCTGAATCACCCCG
The DNA here is from genome assembly GCF_929443795.1 of Astur gentilis. Classification (NCBI taxonomy): domain Eukaryota; kingdom Metazoa; phylum Chordata; class Aves; order Accipitriformes; family Accipitridae; genus Astur; species Astur gentilis. Next base: position 16,005,189 of record NC_064905.1, on the reverse strand, counting down.
GGTGCTGCAGCCTGGCTCGTGCCCAGGGTCCCAGAGAGGCAAGTGGG